>NW_026068099.1:375050-543446 GCF_014885135.2 Alexandromys fortis | reverse complement strand
TCTTATGTTTGGTCTTTTTATTGTGTCCCATATTTCCTGCATGTTTTGTGATGAGAATTTGTTGGCTTTGCTGTTTTCTTTGATCAGTGCGTTTATTTTCTCTATGGTGTCCTCAGAATCTGAGATTCTTTCTTCTATTTCTTGTATTCTATTGATTATGCTTGTTTCTGTAGGCTCTGTTTGTTGACCTGGATTTTCCATATCCAGCTGGTGCTCAGTTTGTGTTTTCTTCCTTGCTTCCCTTTCAGTTTTCAATTCTTGAACTGTTTCCATTACCTGTTTGATCATTTTTTCTTGGTTTCCCAGGGTATCATGTACGTATTTACTCATTTCTTCAAACTTTTGGTTATACTTGTCATCCATTTCTATAAGGGCATTTTCACATGTTGTTTAATGGACTCTATTGCTTTCATAAAGTCAATTTTTTCCACTTCTTCCATATTAGGTGTTCAAGTCCATCTGTTGTAAGATCATTGGGTTCTGGTGTTTTCATGTTGTTTTTCGGATTATTGGGTGAATTCTTGCCTTGGCGCCTGCCCATCTCCTCCTATCAAAGCTGTCTAATGGGTCTTTTAAAACCGGATCAGGTTTCCCTGTTGTCCAGGGGCTCCTCTTACAAAATGCTGTCGCTCTGTTTCCTGGCTCCTGCCAGGGGCCAAGTTCCCTCTCGCCCCTCAGAAGGGTCTTCAGGAACAGGACCAGGCTCCCTGTTTGCCAGGGACCTCACCAACCAAAAGCCTACCTCTTTGCTTTAATTGTAGTGGGGCGATCTGCTCTCGGTGTTGTGCGCCGGTCCCCGCTGTCTGCCACCTGCTCTGGTCTGCTGCCGCCTGCACCGGTGGTCTGCCCCCCCGCCTGGGCCTGTGCCGGTGGTCTGCCCTAGGCTTTATTTTCTTAATGCAATGTTAACTGGCTGTCTCATTATCTATAGCTAAAGTATTCTTGACTGATCTATCCACAAAGGTCACATCTGTACCATGACATCAACAAGATCTGGACACTGCATTCCTTCCTTTCTCAGAACCAATTTTGTCTGTTATATTATGTAACATTTTGCATTGTAAACATTCTAACATTGTAGAAGTCAGGATGGAGGCTGGTGAGATGAAGCAGTAGGGAAAGACACTTACCACTAAGTCTGGTGACTCTAGTCTGATCTCCGTGTGACAGGCAAGAACTAACTCCCTCATGTTGTCCTCTAACTTCCCTCCATAGGGTGTGCAGAGAGAGGGGTGGGTTATTAGAAGTGGAAATAATTATTTAAAATTGGAATGTAAAGCAAAATGGCCATCAGTTTGGGGTTTTTTCTTCTCTTAACACCACCAATAGTATTTTGGATCTGAAGAAATACTATATTTAAAAACATTCTTTGAAATGGGCTGTTGGATCTGTCAAAGTTTTGGTTTTTCCGAAGGTCACACTGTCCTTCGCACTGCTTCACGGTGGCCAGATCCAATAGAGATAGAAGCAGGGAGAGTGGCTCACATCCACAGGCTGCCTCAAATCGACACGAGCCCTGGGAAGTCTCTGCGGCCAAAAAACAAGGTCCCTTTGAAACGGAAAATATGTCACCTGTACCAAAATATATTTATGCTGGCATTAAGTTTCTTTCAAATTGTCTCTGGAACGTGCAACACATTCCTTTCCTCATCTGCAGTGGACTCTCGACTTCTGAGAGTCCATCCAACGTGGGAAAACTGAAAAGTCACCTCTGGCCAGTCTTTCTGAAGCATGATCAAAGCACTGATAAGGTCTGCTTACAGGATGACTAACACAAGGGTTTGGCTGCCTGAGATGCCGCGAAGAACAGCAAGAATTTAAATTCTAAGTCCAGCTTTGGATGACATTCCCTCCAGTCAGAGGACAACTCCCCCCACCCCCCCCCAGCAGCAGCCCCCCCCCCCCCCCCCCCCCCCCCCCCCCCCCCGCCCCTCACAGCTGATCCCCATAGCCCTCAGACACATTAGGCAGACTTGGTCTCAGGTCTTCCCTGTGATATGAACCTAAAGTCAGCAGTGACTTTGATTAGAGCTCGCTCCTCAGCTTTATCTGGCCCAGGCCTGATGCTGACCTCCAGAGGGGAGTCCACGCTCACTCAGGGTGGTGGCCGACACCTCTCATCTTCTCTGGCCAATCCCGGGGCACAGGAACAGAGTGCTGACAAGGCTGGAGCTGCAGGGATGACAGCAGACTCAGAAATGGCGCCCAGACGTGTGGCTAACTGAATCCACAAAAAGCCTGAGAAAGCTTGGGAAAGAATGGAGTGAAGCATGTTTTCTTGGTAGCAGAAATTTCTTGGGTCTACTCTGCTTGCTAGAGGCAAGCAAGCGCTCTCATCTACGAGAGGCTTCCTGACTCAGCTTCAGCTGCAAAACCCTGCAGCTCATTAAGAGGTCCTGCCACGAAACACTTAAACGGTGTTGGTGAAAAGCTGAACGCATGCTTTTCGGTTTTCAGCCATAGCAGGAAAAAAGCTGTGCTGTTTAAAAATGCCGGCTTTCTGGGCCGTCCTGCCAGGGCAAACTCTGACTGAGGCAGGAGGGCCAACTACCGAGAGAGGACTTGACTGTTGTCTGTTGTAGCTCGCTGGCTGGCAGGGACCTTGAAACGCCATAGAATTGTGGCTATAAACATGGCTACAGCCTGTATCTCCGCCATGAGGCTGGAAAGCTAAGGAATGGACTGGATCTAGCTGGCAAAGCCACGGCTTTAATCCTACTCATATTGCTCAGTAATTTAAAGGCTCGTGTGGTCAGAAAAAGAGAGATATACAGTAAAGAGATTCAAAGATAAAGAAAATGTTTAAATGATTTACAGTGTGTTAAAAATATATGCAAGCTAAAAGTTAAAAGTTTTAAAAAAAAAGTAAGAAAAAGAGAAGTTGTGTGTGGTAGTACACGCCTTTAATCCCAACACTTGGGAGGCAGAGGGAGATTGACCTCTGTGACTTCAAGGTGTGGTAGCACACGCCTTTAATCCCAGTGCCTAGAAGGCAGAGACAAACAGATCTCTGTGAGTTCAAGGTGTGGTAGCAAACACCTTTAATCCCAATGCCTGGGAGGCAGAGACAGGCGGATCTCTGAGAGTTCAAGGAGAGCCTGGTCTACAGAGTTATTCCAGGTCAAAGAGATACAGAGAATATAAAATAAAAGTAAAAATAAACGAAATAGAGGTTAAAATAAAGCGTACAAAGATGGAAAATACACAGAGAATCTTGATACTGTATACTATTATGCTCTCTTTGAATTGTTTGAATGCTGAGGAAGGAGCAACAGATGCTAAAAGATATTTGTTTATAAATGCTGCTGAACTAATCCATCGTAGAGATTTTGATGCCTTGACTTTGAAATTTGGATCTAAGGACATGATACTTTGGAAAGGAGTTTCTTATTTTGTTTTCACAGAGGATGAGACCCTGTTCATTTCTTCTATTCCGATATGGTATGATGGACCACGCCCTCCTGAACGGTTGCTGTGAATACCTTCAGAAAATTGCTTCGCTCAACTGCCAACTGAGATGAAACTAGCACACAGGTTATACCATGAAAGACCTAATTAACGACGCCCCCATTCAGCAGGAAGCAGTTTGGAGAGAAAAAACTGCGCCCATATTCCCAAATATTGTTTATAAATGTTCTTTTACATTTAAAGGGGGAGATGATATAGGTATGAATAATTTACATTGATATGGATTTTGCTTTAGTGATTTAAATTTAAGGTTAATTTTGTAATGTATATAGGTTGTTAATGAATAATCATTAATAATAGTTAAGTTTGTAGTCATGTTAGTTAAGATTTTCTAGATGTGCATAGATATATTTTAGATAGGCATTCTTCATATTTTTCAAAGATTATAGAATATGGCATTTTAAATGTTTTAATAACTTAGGACTTTTCATGACAATGAGACACTCTGCTCCTGGCAGCACCAATCTACTTCAAGAGGAAGATGGGCATCGAAGAGGATCCTTATGGAGTTTGATAGCCATTTGGGCAAGAAACTGCTCTTGCCTGGACTATTGCATAAACTGGACACAGAGAACCCGCAGAGAGAGGACTGCTGAACTTGCCTAAAGGTGAGATGATCTTTCGGGGTTCCTGATTCATGAAAGAGTCTGCAAGACATTCTTCAGGACAAGCAGATAGTGACTGCCTTTGAAATTACCTGCTTTGTGGAAATGTCTGCTGGAAACTATGGGCCTGTAGGCCGAAGGTGGATGCCCCAACGGTACAGAGGAACTTTGGGTGACTGTCCAGGCAGCGAGATGTCTCTGTCATTTCTAGAGTTTGAGAGTTTGCTTATTTCTTATTTGCTTAGGTAATATTGTATCTTTCTGGACTGTTTGATGGAGTTAAGAATAGTTAGCTATAGTTATAGTTTTCCTTAGTTATAACATAGATTATTGAAAATTTTACTTGATAACTGTTTTGTTATATGTAATTTTGCTCCGTTAAAGTTAAAGCCTTCTTTTTTTTGTTTAAACAGAAAAAGGGGAAGTGATGTGGGAGTGTCATATCAATCTGTTGATTTCATTGGCTGAGCAATAAAGAAACTGCTGGCCCTGATAGGTTAAAGCATTGGTGGGAGGAATAAACAGAATAGGATGCTGGGCGGAAGAGGAAGTGAGGTCAGACTCTGCTCTGCTCCCGGAGACTCGAAAGCTCTACTCTGGAGCAGAGACACCATGATGGACGGAGGCTAGAATCTTCCCAGTAAGCGCACCTTGGGGTGCTTACATGCATTATTAGAAATGGGCTAGTCCAGGTGCGAGAATTAGCCTGTAAGGGTTAGAGTTCATGGGCCAAGCAGTTCTTAAATGAATACAGTTTGTGTGCTGTCATTTCGGGCATGAGCTAGCCAAGCGGCCGGGGTGTTGGGGACGCAGCCCCGCCACTCCTATTTCAACAGGCCCCCTTCACGCCCCCAGGTGGAGCTTGGGTATTACACCATCTGGCTTCAAAAACATCCTATGAGGCCTTCTGCATCCACTCCCAATCCTCTCTGTCCATAAAAGCTAATAAGAAATCAAACATATATTTCCACCTTCTATTCTTACTAAGGTACAGATAAATAAAATTCATGCTTATATCATAGACTCTGTCCAGGGATTAACTACGCTTGTCTCTATGTCTCTGGGTAAGACTGTTTCTAGCAGTGCAGACACTGCCAAAGAACAAACAGAAAATCTCTTTCTTGTTTCCAAAATCACCAGAGGAGATCCCACAGAAGGAGAGTGTTAACACTAGTAACAGACTCAACATTCTTGAGACAAACAAAAATCAATGTGGCCGTATGGCAGAGATGCAATTCTTTAATGGTGATTTTGATCTTGCCCCAGTATGTGATTTAATCACCTTCAAAGCAACAGCTTACAATGGACTTTGAAAACTGTGAGCTGTGACAAACCCAGGCAGGCTGTCTTTGGTGCATTCCTGGACCAGCTCTTATCCGTAGGCCCTTTCTCTATGATCTTCTGAATGGAGAACTGCAGAGGCTTGGTTCTGGTTACAAGCATGAAGATTCTTTGTCTGACTGCTAAGGAGAATACAGTTGGCTGGGCTCCTACAGTTGACTATTTAGACAGCAAGACATGCACATAATACAAACATGACTCCCCCGGACAGCCTTTCATACTTGACCACTTTGAGAGATCAGTTCATAACACTCATCTGTGAGTATCAGATAATCAGCTCCAAACACATGAGCAAGAAGCAGATGTACGCAGTGGAACTTATCCATAGCCACCCACAACGAAGACGAGCATGCCCACACACGCTGGGATTCCCCACTCCCCGAGACTACTCTCCCCTACTGAGGATGCAACATGGCCTTCCGACCTGCCTCCAGCTTCACAGCTCTGCCTAGCTTATCACGGAACCTTCACCAACACCAAGGCTGGAAACCAGCCAGAACACCTGCCTGCTGCCCCCCCACCCCCCACACCTCATCATCCTGCCACCACCCCTACTCTCAAGCGGGTCATCAAAACCTTTACCCAACAAATCAGACCTGTTTCTAAATAGAGAGTTCTGCTCCGAGGTAAGTTTTATTTCTCTGGGTTGTCAAAGACTTCTCCTATAACAGTATGCATCCATGAACCTTACCAATAATACAACTTTGAGCATGCTGCATAGTAATAATTGTTACTAACCCCATCCCGGGTGTGTCCAGTTCCCTGACCCATCCCATATTGAATGGCAAAGACGGGTGGGTGGAGAATGTGTGTGCTAAAGATGGGCCGTGTTTCTGGGGCTGCTTCCTCTGCATAGCGGTCCACACCAGTTCCCATTGTTCTGCAGCTCCTGCAAAGCCACCACTGGATCCCTTCCACTCTCCAGGCATTGCCGCCACAGCTGAAGTGCAGAGACGGCTTTCACTTTGCTGCTCACATAGGTGAAGGGACCTGCTATGCCTCGCAGCTGTTAAGTGCCCATGGCATTGAGATTCAGCAGGCACACAGCATCTGAGTCACAGTCTGCAACACTATGCCATTATGCCTCTAGAGTGATTAGTTCTGAATTGTGCTTAAATGGAAGAAGGGGGCACTTTCTTTCCAAAATGATCTCAAGACACCAACACTGGAGATTGCAAGTCTACACTTCTGAATGGTGGACAAGGCTACATGAAGGTCAAAAGGTGAGGGAGAGCAAGCTTGCCCGCTATGGGGAAGGATTCCAAAATTGACTGGTAACTGGGCTGTGTAGATCGTCTGTGAGTTTAAACACCGTAATCTTTCCACTTTGTGTTCTAGTCTGCAAATCAGGAAAGAAAGCCACTCCTAACAGGCTCGACAATGTGTCTTTGCTCTGCCCAGCTTAGAGGCACTTCAAAGGGTAGCCCAGAGCTACAATGTAACCAGTCCAAAGCTGGGTGTCAGGAAAGCAACATGGAGATTTCCATTTTGTTGTTGGCTCCTTGAGCACTTGGCTCCATGGGAGAAGGGCAAGGCAACAACAAATGGCCATTTCTGGGGCCCTGGTTAATACTAACAAAATCAAAACCTAGGGTGCTATTTCATCTATAGTCCAGAGCAGGACACTTTGAGAGTTTAAGAGGACTCGTTATGCCAAGACAATTTCACCGGTCACCTTGCCGAAACTACCAAAGCATATTCTAGGTCCCACCTTTGATCACACAGACTATAATTTTTCATGTAGTAACTAGATGAGAGGGACCATGTCAAACAGTCGCAGGTGGTACTGAAAACCAACAATAGAAGATTCAGACCCCGAAAGAAACACAATGGAGATATAACCAGGAGTGAGACCTATTAAAAAGTCTGACAGGCCAGAGATGGCTCAACAGGTCAAGGTGCTTGCCACCAAGCCTGATGACCCAAACTCAATATGCAGGACGATGGATGGAGAGGACAGACACCTGCAAGTTGCCCTCTGGCTTCCTTCATACACAAACAAAAGGAATCACAATCTTTGTGTAAAAGAGTTCATGTGCCCTGCTTACGCTTTCCAGCTGGAACACTCATGAAACCACACGGTCTGTGGAGAGCGCCTTAGCACATACAGAGTACTTCTGCTCAGTGAGCCTGCGAGGCAGTTGGCCCTATAACTTGGCAGAGGC
This sequence comes from Alexandromys fortis, assembly GCF_014885135.2. Taxonomy (NCBI): domain Eukaryota; kingdom Metazoa; phylum Chordata; class Mammalia; order Rodentia; family Cricetidae; genus Alexandromys; species Alexandromys fortis. Next base: position 535,867 of record NW_026068099.1, on the reverse strand, counting down.
TATGCAACAAGTGGTACCCAACTCCTGAACCCCTCACAGCACCTAGGCTGAGAAGCCAAAACGCTGGTGTTCTGTGCAGATGCCTGTGGAGAGAAAACGAGGGCACTGTGAAATGAACACCAGGGGAGAAAGGGCCGCCAGCAGGCTGTCTGCTGCTCATCAGAACCGGGCGCGTAGCATTCACTGCACATCTCAAAGCAAAAGCGCGTGCACTCGTTCATTTACTTGAAATATCATCCTAGTCTGGAAAGACAAAACAAAGCTGGTGAGATGGCTCGGTGGCTAAGACACTGGCCACTGCTCTTCCAGGTTTGATTCCCAGTGCTCATACAGCAGCTTACAATGCATTGTAACTCAGTGCCAGGGAATCCAAGTTCTTCTTCTGGCCTTTCTGGGCAATCCACACATGGGACACACAGATACATAGGTCAACAGAAATACTCATTCACAGGCTGGAGAGATGGATTAGAGGTTAAGAGCACTGACTGCTCTTCGGGAGGTCCCCAGTTCAAGTACCCAGCAACTACATGGTGGCTCACAACCATCTGTAATGAGATCTGGTGCCCTCTTCTGGCCTGCAGGCATGGAGGCTGAATACTGTGTACAAAATAAATAAATCTTTTTTTTTTTTAAAAAAAGAGATACTCATACACATAAAAATAAAATAAATCTTTGGAGGGATATGGGAGGCTAGGAGGAGGCAGAAATTTTTTTCTTTCAGTAAAAAAATAAAAAATAAATAAATAAATCTTTGGTGTGGGAGGTACTTCTATCTATGTGTTGCTTTTATTGGTTAATGAATAAAGAACTGCTTTGAGCCTATGGCAAGGACAGAACAGAACTAGGCAGGAAAAGCTAGGCTATATGCTGGGAGAAAGAGGGAGGAGTCAGAGAGAAGCCATGGAGCTACAGCCAGAGATAGACACTAGGAACTCTACCTGGTAAGTCACAGACACGTGATGATACACAGATTAATGGAGATGGAATAAATTAATATCTAAGAGTTAAGCTAACAAGAAGCTAGAGCTAATGGACCAAGCTGTGATTTAATTAATAGTTTTTGTGTGATTATTTCAGAGCTAAGTGGCTGGGAACCAACAAGCTGCCTCCTTACTACAAATCTAAAAACAAACAAACACACAAAATAAAAAATGCCCGGCCCCTTCACTCTTTCCAAGAGTAAAAATTCTGCCAAAGATTCATAAGCATCATTTAAAATAGTGATCTTAATGGAGTTTGGGGTGAGATATACCCTTAAAGAGCATATGGAAATGCATGGGGGCTTAGTCTCCCTCTTTTTTCTGGACTGGCTCTCAGAGCCAATAAACTCCGGTGGCGTGGGAGACCCAAGGTGGCAGAGATCATTCCATGACTTCCGTGCACGTTCCAGCCTGGCACATGTGAGACAGCTGAGCTTCAGAGGACTAGTCTGTGAGACAGCTGAGCTTCAGAGGACTAGTCTGCGAGACAGCTGAGCTTCAGAGGCCTAGTCTGTGAGACTCCTGAGCTTCAGAGGCCTAGTCTGTGAGAATGCTGAGCTTCAGGGGACTACTCTGTGGCTGACGGACGACAGCTCAGTGCTTATCGCTTCCAAGGTAAGATGTCAGCAGAAAACCTGGGCGCTCTGTAGACCTGCAGATCTCATTTCACAGAAATAAAATAGATGCAAAGCACACCTCACCCACTCGCGACAGTATGCTTCATGAAGTCAGCAAGCACGCATCACTGTGCCTATATGAAATCGATTTGGAAATCATGTAATTTAGTCTTTCTCATTCCTCCCTCTCATCTCCCAGAATCCCAAGGAGGGACTGGAGAGATGGACGGCTCAGCAGTTCAGAGCACACAGTACTTTTGCAGAGGACCTGAATTCGGTTCCTAGCACCCACACTGGGTGGCTCACAACACCCTGTAACTCCAGTTCCAAGAGATCCAATGTCCTCTTCTAGTCTCTGCAGGCTCCTATACTCATATGCACATACCCACAAACAAACACATATTCACATAATTAAAAAGAAAGAAAACTATCATTAAATCTGTAAGGCTAAATTGACTCAATCTTTTTTCTGGTTTGATGGGACAAAATTGCCCACACTGACAAAGACAGGAGGTACTTTTTTTTTTTTTTTTTTTTTTTTTTTTTTTTTTTTTTTTTTTTTTTTTTTTTTTTTCCTCGAGACAGGGTTTCTCTGTGGCTTTGGAGCCTGTCCTGGAACTAGCTCTGTAGACCAGGCTGGTCTCGAACTCACAGAGATCCGCCTGCCTCTGCCTCCTGAGTGCTGGGATTAAAGGCGTGCGCCACCATCGCCTGGCGACAGGAGGTACTTATAGGGTCACACTTACCAAGTCATGGTCCAGGAGGAGGTGGAAATAGTACATTACAGACTTCAAAGAACACAGCTCTCACTCCGTGATTTGAAGACTGTCTCAGCAAGTCGTGTGCATCCCCTGGGCTTTAGCTATTCTTGCCAAAACTGCTTTAAAAGGGCACCTGAGCTGGGTGTGGTGAATCCCAGCCCTTAGGAGACAGAGGCAGGTTGGTCTCTGAGTCTGAAGCAAGCATGGTCTCCCTAGAGAGTTCTAGGACAGCCAGAGCCACATAGTAAGGCCTTGTCTCAAAGGGGGGGGGGGGGGGGGGGGGGAGGGTGCCCAAACATCAAGACCGACTCTAGTGTTGAGATTATCAAGGGGAAGACGCCAGAGGCCCAGTGTGAACCACACCATCTCCCTGGCAGTATGACACCTGATTTGAAAGTTCCTCTTCAGTTCATGCATGGATCGTATTTAATTTTGCATATACTCAGCAGTGATCCACAGGGTATGAGCCACTCATGCCTTCCGCATGCCGTCCACAAATGCAGTCCACCCACAACCACTTACGGGGTGCTGAGGACACATCCACAAAAGCAGTCCACCCACAACCACTTACGCGGTGCTGAGGGCACATGATGTTTGCGGCTATCACGGAAGAAGGATAAGAATTTGGGAAAGGAATGAGGACAAAAGGAAGAAAATAAGTGCTTTGCTAGTTTCCTAAGAGGGTGAAACATTCAGATGTATAAAAGCTGACTTGGGCAGAGAAAAGACAGACTGTGAAATTAAGGAAAAGGCATTTTAGTGAAGCCTGTAAGTAAGGAACAACGGAATGACAATTCTAAACCCTGATGATGAATTTGTAAGCCTTGCATTTTCCAGAGATTGCCAATCTGGCAGAGACTGGGCTGAACGAGGGCCTTCCCTTCACGAGAACACTGTTGTTCCCACACTAACATGCTTGTGCAGGGTGAGTGTGCCCCCTTCCCACGCTGTCAAAGGAAAGCCACCAGAATATGAGCTGAAAGTGGTAGTGAAATCACTTGAGAGAGAACTGGGTCAGTCATTTCCTGTGCCTTTTCTAACTCACTTACTTGGTAAAAACTAACCACCACTGCTCCCTCTCCAGAAGCTGCTATTGCTGCAGGTGGGCCTGAGGAAGGATGCCCGTAAGGGTCTAACAACCTCACCAGCACACCAGGACAGGGTGAAGTCTACTTTCCAGAAATTTCAATGTATGTGTCTAATATACCAAAAAGAATAAGACTTCACACAAGAAATAATAGGCCAATCAAAAAATAATGACTCTTTATAAATTTGGATAGGGTCTAAGTTATTCCTTGTAATATATGTATATGTGGTCACTCTGTAGAGATTTGGGGGTGATTCATTCCCAAGCTGTCTTCTGGGATGATCGCCAGAGCTTCAAGTCCCCGAACGGCTTCCAGGATGGAGATGGCACTCTGGGATTCCTGACACCATGGTCTATATCATGTCCAGCTGAAAACGAGAACAATGAAAACAACACATTTAGGAGGGGATCAGCAGCCCTCAGACCTGCGGCTCCGGTGAGAGGCTGCATGGGAGCTGTACTAACAGTCACACACACGGATGAGTATTCTCTAACACCACATATTTCCCCATTACAGCCCTCAAAACTTCTCCACAGCAAGGCTGAGAGCCTAGTGTGTGGTCACGTAAGGCTGAAGGGCACGGTTTTTTCAGGCATGAGCTCTAGCTGCAAAAGCCAACATTTGCACAGCTTCCCAGGCACCCACAGCGCGGTGTGATGAGGTTCAGGAAACTTCAAAAGCCCGTCAGTCTACTTTGTTTATATGAAGCTAATTGAGAACACTAAGAAGTGGGCTTCTGAAGGGTGTTTGTATTTGTCAGCCCACACAAACTGCATGTTACACTGCTCATTTCTGGTGAAAAACATTTCAGTAAATTATAACATTCTTCTACTAAGGGAATAGCTTCCCTGGCTCTTTTTCAGTTCTTCAGAGGTGAGGATTAATCTGAATGAACGCTATATTTGAAACTGCAGAACTTAGGAATCCCCATTATGAAATTACCTATATGATTAAATCCGTGATGGTAATAATTAATTGTATGGTAATAATTAACAGTGCAAAGAGTGTCTGGTGTGTGTAAAATTAACACACAAAAAAACCAAGTCTACAATGACGGGTTTTGTGGCTGTATTTCAGATCAGACGGTTCAGTCTTTAAACACCTGGTGCTTATTAAAGTACTTACTAAATCATCCACATCGCCGCCTTCTTCAAGTCCTGCTGCGTCTTCCTTGGCTTTGTCTTTGGGGGCTAGAAACTATAAACAGGAAGTTGGTCATAACAATAAAATGAATATTTTTGTTTTTGTTTTTTATGAAAAGAACAAGCAAATGCAGAAAGGTTCTGAGACACAGGGCATGGGCTCTCTTGTTCCTAAACAAGACTAGTTTTGAGGTTTGATATTCCACACTAACTTGTCACCAGAGAGAGTTCTATGAGAGGAAAATATCAGTTCGTGGTAAAGAGGTGATTAACGGTGCACACCTGATACTTCATCTTTTCCACAGGGTGTGCTGGCATGTTCAGGTTAAGAAAATAATAAAGGCCCTGCCCTGCACCCCGAGTAAAACCCGCACCTCTTGTTCTCCTCTGAAAGGAGCAGAAGAATTAAGCAGTTAGTCATCTTTTTCTGAACCTAGCTGGGAACAAATATCAACAGAGAACAAAATGGGGGCCTGTTTAATCTTCCGCAGAGATTTGTGTTAGAAATGGTTTGTGTTAGAAATGGTTTGAAAACAGACAGATGAGAACACTCTACATCAGTGTGCTAAGAGCCGGAGCTTCTAAAAGGCAGACACACTGAAAAGCCTGGACGGATCCAGGAGTGATATCAGATTTTGAAAAGCACTGAGTGCTGTGGAAATTATCCGAACACCATTTCCCACTCTAGTCCTCCAGGCAGAATAGCAGGGAACCTTTCCAGACTTCACGGCATGGAAGGGTGGGTCTGACCAAGGCATCCTGTGCCAGCACAGAAGGTGACCTGCACTCCAGGAGAGAGAGATGAGCCTGTCTGTAGAAGTGTTTTAAATGGGGCAGTGGAGGTGGGCATGGCTTTCTGTTGTTATTCTGTGTGGCAAGCAAGCCTTCCAGTTCAACCCATGCAACAAGGAAAGCATGTACTTACAACTTTTTCTTTCCTAACATGAAAACTGTTTTCCCTACTAATCCCTGTTTACTAATCCCCGCTACTTTTATAAATGACAGGAATGAGCATCACCTCAGAAACAAGACCTACCATAAAGATATCTCTTCATCAAGCCATAAACCAGGGTCTCCCATTACATACGAGGCTTAGCACAGCTCATCCCTGGAAGTGTACCCTGCTCACACACGTGTCACAGAAGTGGAAGTGTGAGGCTGGTGTGCCTCACTGGCTCTGCTCTCAGCACTGGGACAGAAGCTATAGCAGTCTGGGGACAACATCTTCCCCTGGACTTTTTTCCTTACTTCTTGCTGATCTCCATTTTGACTGAGATTCTTTAAAGACATTATGGATATTCTCATAGCCCTATGGTGACCTTCCACTAGATTCTGTACAGACTTAGGATAAATGCTACCAGAGACAGAAAATCTGGGGCAGACAGTCTCAACAGACTGTAATGCAGTTTAGGTATCACTGATTCTACATATTTATTCTGGGTGATATTACTAAAGATATCTGAGGGCTAACTGCAGATAAATGAAGTTTTGCACATGGTTTACTATGTATTTCAAAGGGTAAAAATAAGCTATGTTCGCCCCTTGATTCTTAATCTTTACAGCTGTCCTGATTGATTATTACACTAAACTACCTTCTTCTGCTGCTCATTACCGTTAATCAACACAGACAATTCCCACATATCAGAAATAGATAGTAAGACTTACCTAGTTAGGGTGAAAAGAATAAAGCTCTCACAATATACCCTGTGAGGCCACAAATGACCAGCACCTCCCAAAGAAATGACAACCTCCATGGACCCAGTGGCAATGGCCCACTACACAAGGCACTCAGCAACCGGAAACATGGTAGGTTTTCTTAATGAAGCTTTTTCCTTTTTCTTTCTTTCTTTCTTTCTTTCTTCCTTTCTTTTTCTTTCTTTCTTTCTATTTTTATTTTATTTATTATGCATGCAGTGTTCTGCCTGCATGTATGCCTGCAGGCCAGAAGAGGGCACCAGATCTTATTAAAAATGGTTGTAAGTTACCATGTCATTGCTGGGAATTGAACTTAGGACCTCTGGAAGAGCAGCCAGCACGCTTAACCATTGAGTCATCTCTCCAGCCCAGTACTCCTTGATGAATATTAAAAAACCCTAATTCATCCTGGCGTTGATCCTCTAAGCTCCAGTTCCCACTGCCTCACCACCTGCAAGGCTTCATAGTGCAATTAAAGACTAAATTAAGACAGGATCACCTGCACAGTACGGTCATGGTGTATATAACTAAACACAAATGGCTCATCTCTGACATGAGGCCAAATTCCTACAAGAGCAGAGCAGCAGAAAAAAAGAAAAGGAAAAAAAGGCCCGAGTTTCCACCAATTTCAGAACATCTGCAGCTGAATTCCTGACAGATCTCCACATTCCTGCATAAGCAGATTATGGCTAAAGGCTGGGCCAGGCCTCCTTATCCTTCCCAAAGCCCCAGGCTGATCTCTTCTGACACTCCTCATCAGCTTTAAGAGCAAGTAATTTCTAGTGTGTGCAGTGACCAGGAAGCTAGAGAGGGAGCACTGGAGGACTGGCCTGCTTCCTCAATTGAAGAAGCAAATTCTCAGGTCACAGCAGAAAAGGGTAAGAGTTGTTGTCATTCTTTTCCTCTGCAATATGCCTAAGTGGACAGAACCAGATGGACACATGGGTGGCATGCTTCCCCTTCCTCAAACCATCATCACTTCCTTGGGTTTACCACAGAGTCTTCTCTATAAAGATCTCTAAGATCATTATAAAATGAGCCGACAGCAGCACTACTCCAAGCACACAAGACTCACTCGGAGAGTGCAATCAAAAGCTCCGCACAGGAACTCCATTAGACTGAAAGCTAACAACTGGACCCTGACCAACACCCATGACCGACACAGGCGGGCTATGGTGGCTCACACACGCAGTCCCAGCACTTGGAGGCAGAGGCAAGTGAACTGCCAGAGTGCAGAGTTTGAAGTGAGCTGGCTCTACGCAGGGGGTTCCAGGCCAGCCTGGGCTATACAGTGAAACTGTGTCTCAAAACAAAACCCCGAGGCTTTTACACTGGGCCAAGTCCAACACCATCAGATGATTACAGACTATTCAAAAACATCAGGTTGGGACAATAGTGGTAAGGAGATTGACTGGCATCTGCAAAGTCCTGCTCCAATCCCACTACTATAGCAGCAAAAAATAAGGAAACAAGCAAACAAACCAAAGCCAGATGTGGTGGTTCAATCATGAGGTGAAGAAAGGGAAGGATTCGGAGTTCAAAGGTCACCCTCCACCACAAGACAAGCGCAAGCCAGTATGGGTTACATGAGCCCTGGCTTAAAACAAATACAAATCAATCAAAAGGAACACAAGGTTGCTTAAAATGATAGAATCTGGGGTTTCACTAATGCTATTCCAGTTTACTTCATTCATAAGGATAATTAAAGTGAGGCGGGAAAATGCTGCAGCCTGGAGCGAAGGATACAGCTGGACCTTAGCTCTGCTGGATCCTGGAAGCCATCTTCAGAGCTAATTATTCCCAAACATCCCCCGCCCCTGCCCGCAGCTTATGGGTTTGTATAGGTGCAAATGCTCTAATTATAGGGGTTCTACCCAGCGTCTATCCAAGTATGTACACATATATGATTCTTCATGTATTCATTTACAAATGGAAATGACTCCCGAAACAAACCCAATGCCTGTCATCGGAAGAAGGGATAGATACGGCAGGAATCACAACAGGGACATTACACAGCTAGAACACAGGAAAGAGTAGCCGTGATAAATCACAAAAGGTATGACTTCAAGTCTACGAAGGCCAGCAACAGACAAAAAGGCTCTCAAGTGACAGTCAGTAGCAGCTATGCAGAAAGGTGCCAGGGAACCCTCCAAAGAAGCTTCCTGCAGTAGATGAGAATTAGCACAAAGACCTACAACTGGACACTGTGCAGCTGGAGAGAGTTTGAGCACCTAGTTCTCAATACGATGCCTGTATCACACCCTTCCCCTCAAGGCTCAGGGAAGAGGAGGTAGAAAGATTGTGAGAACCAGAGGTGACTGGTGACACCAAGGAGACAGTGTCTTCCAGACACAACAGGACTGAAATACATATGAATTCAAAAAAGACTATTTCAACACGAACCAACCTGAGTATGTTCAAGCCAGACAAAATCCCAGCATTGAGAAGGGGAAGTGTACACAAAGTCCCACCCCTAACCAAGAAGTTCTTTGCAATTGATACCTGCTGGGAAAGGGAAAATCAGTTTTCTTCAGTGGAGTGTCACTGGGTTTATCAACAACACTCCAGGTCAGGCCCCATGCCCAGGAATATTTGGCCAACTTAAAACAAAGTCCATGATTTGGGACTTTATTATTTTTTGTAGGCTCTTTGTTTCATTTTGGTGATTTTTTTTGTCTTACTGTTTTTTTTTTTTATTTCCAGGTTTATTGGGGTTTTTTGAGAGGGGAGAGGGAAAGAACGTGAAGTTGGGTGGGTAAGGAGGTAGGAAAGAACGTGACAAGTAGGGGAAGGGGAAAGAACGTGATCAAAATATACTGTATGGAAAAATTAATTAAAAACAATAAAGCCAGGAATGGTGACATGCACCTGTAACCCCAGAGATGTGGGAGGTAGACAGGAGGGTCACTGGGGCTATCTAGGTGTCAGCCTAGCTCCGTGTTCAGTGAGAGAGCCTGTAATGATTAGCGTTTATTGTCAACCTGACACAACCTGGGATTACCTGGGGAAAGTGTATCAGTAATAGACTGTCTAAATCAGGTTGGCATGTGGGCATGTCTATGGGCAAACTGTCTGGACGGCCTTAAAGGCTGTGGGGAAACCCAGCCTGAAAGTGAGCAGCATCACTGGATTGGGAACATGGACTGCGTAAGAACAGAGAAGGCTGGGTAAGTACTAAGTATATATGCATTCATTCTGTCTCTGCTCATCACTGGTCATGACTATCTGCTTTAGGTACCTGCCTTGACTTTTCCACAATGATGGACTACAAATTGGAGTTGTAAGCCAAATAAACCCTTTCTCCCCTAAGTTGCTCTCTGTTAGGGTATTTTATCACAGCAAAATTAGGACACTACCTATCTCAAAGGAATGTGATGGAGTGTGACAGAGCAGGACACCTAATATCCTCCTCTGGCCTCCCTGCATACACAGGCACATGCACCCCCACATACAAGTATGCATACGCTATGCTCACACAAATACACACACACACATACACACACACACACACACACACACACACACATTACACTGGGGCCAGGAAGTGGCGAACACCTTTAATCCCAGCACTTGGGAGACAAAAGCAGGAGGATCTTTGAATTCAAGGCTAGTCTGGTCTATAGAGCGAGTTCCAGGACAGTTAGGGCTAAACAGCAAGCTCTGCCTTGAAAAAAACAAAATAAATAAATAAATACATTGGCAGAATAGAATCACTGAAAATGTGAAAGAAAAAAAATGGTGTTTTCTAGATGCAAAAAGAAGCCGGCCAGGTTGATGTGAGATACACTTTTGCAGAGGCTCTAAGACAATACACACTGAAGTGCTCTCTCAGAGCTGGCATGCCATAGATTTGGCTGCATTTCCTGGCTTCTCATCTGCCATAAGTGGAGTTTTACTGGCAGAGAAACACTGTCCACCAAGCACGAAAGCATCAGGTAGCCGCTGACAGAAGAGCTTCTCCCACCTGTCGTACCCACGGCGCTACCTCCCCTCAAAGATGGCAGCATCCCAGTTGTCTTAAACTACAACTGAAATCGGTCTGGGGATATTAGAATTATCCAAAAACTCCACCTTATTCCTAACAATTAGCCGAAATTTCTCTAAAGCTTAATTATCAGACATTGAAACTCCTGATGCATAGGTTCTGTGCTCTTTAACCCAAAAGAAGATATCACACGTGCGATACAGAAGGAGTCTCACACAATCGGAAAGCATTCTCTTGTCACTGAGATGTGACGTTTTTGGCTAAGATGTGCTGGGGGGGGGGGGGTAGCCTAGCTTTTGAGTATTACCACTTCCCACTTCCTGTAAAAACTAGAAGATGTAGTCAGTTTCACCTAGATGGCAGATTTCTCACAATGCATAATGACTAGAGAGAAGTAAATTATATATGAACTTACTACTGTACTTAGCAAGAGCCGACTGGCATAGATTTATTCCAACTTCTCTAGGCCTGTTCTAGCAAATGCTATCTGATGTTTCGTGGGTAACATGAACATTTGTAAAAGCTGACTTTAAGAGAACCCTTGGTAACCTCAATAAACCTCATCCAATCAGGTGAAAGCCCTGAATGACACAGCAGGTCTCTCCCAGGAGGAATTCAAGATGGTGACACAGGCACCCCTGCCTTGATCTCAAACCAGCCAGTCTTCTGTGTGCTAGACAGCAGACAGGCAACAGTGATGACAAATGGGGCCCAAAGCATCCACCCTGCTTATAACCTGCACAGATTGTCCAGATGAGTCTTAGATCTGTTGGGAAGGATGCTATCTTGAGAGGGCTTTTGATTTTGAAGGGTTACCCTCTTGTATCTTTAAACTTGATAAGGTCATAATAGGTCAGTGGCAGTCAGCACCTATCATCAAGGAGGATGAAGGCAATCGACGTACCTGTCTTTACCAGTATCCAACTTGACTCCTCCCTCGTTACACTTGGGGTAAAAACCTGTACTCACAATCAGCCTGTGTGTGCATGCAAGTGGAGGTGGACAACCTGGAAACTTAATGAGTAGTCTTCCTTCTATACAAGTTGTGGATAATACAATATGATGATTGGCATTTTCCCACCACAGGTCACTTTTGTATTCTCTAATATAACTTTAAGCCAAGTTTAAATGCAGAAAAATATCTAGAACTTCTTATTTTTTTAAAGGCCTCGGTTGAACAATTCCTCCCCATGGGTGTTTCTTTGAAGACCCTTGATTGACACATTTCAGTTTAAGGGGAAAATATTGCTACAACACTGTATAAAGTGACAAATCAAAATAAAACCAAACATTTGAGCGACATTCTCAAGCCCATGGCACTCAGTACTGACTGTGGCAGAAGCAGCTGCAGGCACTGTGGAGCACTGAGACAATAATCAGTACCATACAGCATTCTTCTAGTGCTACGACCTTAGTTCTCTAGGGTAGGCCCATTCCTGCTCTTTAACAATGAGTGCAGGGTAGGCATCAGTTGGGGGAATGCTTCCTGTACAAGCGAAAGGTCTTGGGTTCAAGTCCCACAGTGTATGCACTGGTGTGGTGGTGTATCCTTAGCAGTTGGGGGATCAGAGAATTCAAGGCCACATTGAGGAGATGGCCCAGTGGGTAAAACACTTGTTGCACAAGTAGAGACCCGAGTTTGAGTCCTTAGAACCCATGTGAACACTGGCGACTGTGTACACCTCTGGAATCTTAGTGTCCCTACAGTAGAAACAGCAGAAGCTTGTGGAAACCCTAGAAGCTTGTGGGTCAGCTGCAATGTCACAGGCAGCAGCAAGAAGAGATCCTGCCTCAAACAAGGATGACACCAAGATTGTCCTCTAACTGCCACACCCATGTCACAGCGTAAGTGTGCCTGCACTCACATAAACACACACTTAAACGGGTGCACACATACACACACACACACACACAAAGGTTTTGTTTTTAAGTTCAAGGTCTTTCTTAGCTACACAGGAAATCAAAGCCAGTCTAGGCTATAGACCCTGTCTCAAAAAAAAAAAAAAAAAAAAAAAAACAAATAAAAATAATCAAGAAAAAAACTTGATTCTTGCTGGCTAACTCCTCTCCCTCATAATACTCGGTTCCTGCCTCACATCTTTTCTGAGTTGAATTTCCACTCTGCCCGAAGGTAGACAAACAATAACCGTTCCCAGACTTGTCCCTGCCATTCCCTTACCGGCTACTCTGGCCGAGTTCTTCGTTACCACCCGTGGTTGTGCCCAGTCTCCATCACAGCCCTGTGCCCCCAGAACTGACCAGCTGAGCCCCTACAGGTCAAGGTGCTGTCACTGTCCCAGTCTGTGACTAGCACAGAGCAGCTGAGTCAGCGGCCAGCTGCCAGGTAATGTGCTGGCGGGACTGGGTCAGCCGGGGACTGCGACTGAAGCAGGAGGTTATAAACTATGTGCTCTGAGCTATTCAATTTAATTTCATAAAAATTTCATTACAACCTTGAGATACAAAGAAGAATTACTGAACTAAATAGCTACATATATTTGACTGACAGTTGAGTCGGATTTAATATTCAATACATCAAACAAGGAGGCCTTAGCCTAACAGACATGCCAATCAAAAGCTCGTGGGTTCCATATACATGGGGTCTTTCACTGAGAACACCTGACTATTCCCAGAGCTAGATTAGGAGTGTTTCTCTACCGGCTCGACACTATATTCACAAAAACAGATTTACAACCTCAAACAGAAACTCCTGAGACCTGTCTCAAACCAGCAGAATCTTTGGAGTGGTTCCTATCTTTCTTTTTGTCTTTAGTGCAGGGGGACAAACTCATTACCTCATGCATGTTATTTTAGCCAATTATTCTACCCCTGAGCTACATCCCCAGCCCTTGCTGCTTAACCAGTACATTTAAAAAGAGACAGGGAAGGTGCAGCTAGATGGCTCAGTGGGCAGGTGTGCTGCCATCAAGTAGATAGTCAGAGGGGACTGAGACCTTCAGTTGTCTCTAACATCTGCACATGCGCCATGTGCCTCAGCATGAGTCCCGTCCCACCCCAACACACACACACACACACACACACACACACACACACACACACACACACACACAAATTTAAACAATTCAAGGTGGGGAGAGAGGGCACTTGGCAGGCTTTGCTAGGCTCTAGGCTAAGCAGGATACACTGGAGTTCAACAGTTCTACGGCTACTGAAGCTGGACTACAGGTGGAGTCTAGAACCATAACCACGGGAAAACAAACGGACAGAATATCTCTTCTAAGAACACTGCAGTTGAGGCAGGGGCGTGGCTAATAAGGAACAGGTGAGCTGTGTCAGTAGCTTCCTCGGGGTGGAACTCATCTAGAGACAGGGAGGGAATTAGCTCATCATACCTCTGTGGCCTCCTCAGCTGTGACAGAGCTTCCAGGGCTTTCATCCTTGGTGATCAAAGTAACTCCATCTAAAAAGTAAGGTAAAGAACAACCGAGACAATTTTATCATCAACCACGGGCTTCCCTGTGCATGTGCACTTGTGTATGCATATGTGCATGCATGGACACACACACACACTCACACAAGCAACATGTGCCCCATGCATACAAACAAGCATATGCACATACATGCATACCACACACATGAAAACGAAAAAGTAAAAAGAGAAGTCATATATACATACATATGTGTGTGTATATATATATATACTTAAGTAGCATAAATATTTGAAGAAAACGCCACCACCTTACCCTGAACAACAATTTCCCAGAAATGATTTAATTGTTTAATTTCTACTTTCTCTTGAAGGTCTTTCAGGAAACTGTTGAAGCGCTGCTCTTCTGAAAACTGGGGGTGGGCAAGAGAAGAAGAGGCAAGTCAGGGCAAACACAAAGCCAAGCATAGCTCCATACCAATGCATTAGACTTGAACCCATCAGAAATTAAGTACATGTTGGTAACCAGAAACCAGCAACTCAGACTGCTCTGGCTTTTGTGAGCCAGAGAGATGGCTATCCTGGAAAGGCACGGAGCTGTCGAAGTCACATAGATTTTGGCAGCTTAGAACTTTGTTTTCAAACAAAACCACACTTTACCGAATGCTCATTCAGCTCAATACACTGATCATCTGACTTCGAGAATTATCAATTTATCTAATCTTTGTTTTCTTGTGTTTATCAGAGATTGACCACAGAACCTCATGCATGCTGGCCCAGGGCTCTAGCGCTGAGCTACATAACTCCAGCAGTGACTCAGCCAGTCTTGTTGTTTATACCCCATCTCACACTGCTCTATCAATAATTTTAAAGAAAATTTTAATCATAGTATTTTAATTATAAATATTTATGTATGTCATAACATATATATATGTATATATAAAGAAACACTCATCTTGGCTTGTTGGAATATGCACTGGGGAAATGGAAGCAGGGGAGTAAGTTCAAGGCCGGCTCAGCTGTACAATTATAAGCTCTAAGCTAAGACGGACTCCTGAGACCATGCCAGTAGTCAGAGAGACTATGAAGAAGTGGGAGAAAAGGAAAATACATGCCATTGCACATCAGAAAATTGAAGACGGCCATAAGGAACAAAGAGCCACTTGATATTGTTTCTTTATATGAATTTCATATTCCTTTTAAAAACTAATTTTACATATTAATTCCAGTAAAATACCATTGTTTCAAAAATAAAAATAATTTTAAAAAAGAAAGGAAAAAAATCCTAATTTTATTCTTAAAGCAGGTCTACGTTGAGATGGACTGATCCGCCTCCAGACTCTTTTGGACCTCTCCTATCTTGTTCTCATCTTTGTTGTAGTGATGCAGGTAGAACATGGGGCCACGTCCACACTAAATTACTGAGACAGACAGTCCACCCAAGTCCTAACTGGCCCTGACCCAGCTTAACTTGCAAGATCGGATGTGACTGGGTGCCCTCAAGGTGGTAAGGCCAGAGCCCAGCTCTCTGACTGCTGACATTCTTCCCCAGCTGTACTGACAAGGTCCATGACGCCTGGGTGGAGATTTTAAAAGCAACACATTTTCCTTCTCCCCATTTAAACAGATTCTCCCTCTGTTTATCCGAGCCATCCTTCCTCTTCTCTTGATTCTACTTTTCCAACATTTTGTGTGTGTGTGTGTGTGTGTGTGTTTTTTAATCTGAAGGGTATTTGGATCATCTCCTGATGACATTTTCTCACTTTCTTGTCATTCTTTGTATGAACCTAAATCATTCACGGATTAACTTGTTCACTTGGCACCCACACAGAAACACTCTACAACTATGTCTGCTTTAAAAACACACCTTCTACTTCAATCTTGGCTCATTCTTGCTGAGAGGACTAAAGGTCAGAAATTCTCTGCAAGAGATTTACAAGCATTTCCTTTCTTTTTTTCTTTGAGACAGGGTTTCTCTGTGTAGTCCTGGCTGTCCTGGAACTTACTCTGTAGACCAGGCTGGCCTTGAACTCAGAGATCCTCCTGCCTCTGCCTCCTAAGTGTTGGGATTAAAGATGTGTGCCACCACCCAGCATAACCATTTTCTAAGAGTTCCTAACAAAACAAAGAAAATCCACTTTAAACACTGGGAAATTACTGTTTGTAGGGTTCTTTGTTTCTTCTAGCATTCATATACCCACTCCTGTCTTTGTAAAATCCTTCTCAACAATCACACTAATATATATTTTCTGTCAATTTTCCTAAAAGAGGCACCTTATCCTTTATAATGGCAGGGCTACCAGAGGTCACAATGGGACTTTCCTCAGTTCTCTAAGTAGGAGCATGACGCCTGGACACTAGTGCCAATCAAAAGCTAACTCAGAGAGATGAATCCATCACCCCCACCCCCGCCCCAACTGCCCCCATTCCTCCTGAGTGATGATAATGATGGCTGCAATGATTTTAGCCATTTCTACTACTCTTGTATACTGTACTGTTCGCAGTAAGAACGATGCTTCCGAAACCCAGGCTTCTTTGTGGGGGTGCTGCTTGCCTCTGCCCTTTGACAGCTGTTGGGGCAGAAGCCGATGAGCGCAGTTAGTACCTGTACGGCCTCCTCCCGGAAAGCTTTGATGCATTCCATACTCTTCAGGAAATACAGCATTTCATTGGTATCCACAAACTGCTCAATGTGACTTATTAGCTGGAGGCTTGCTAGAATATAAGACAATTTATTCTCTTAGGTGGGAGGGATTTTTGTGAGGACACAGTACAGTTCTTGGCACATAACTGTAAGGATAAACTCTTTTGTTCAAGAGCCTCAGAATCTGGGTGAATATTAGCCAAGTTTCTCTAGAGAAGGATAAGATGCAAAAATTCCACCTCAAAAGTCTACATTTAAGAACTTTGGTGCTAGGCATGGTGGTGCACATCTTTAGTCCCAGCATTCAGGAGGCAGAAGCAGAAGGATTTATGGGAGTTTGAGACTAGCCTGGTCTACAAAGCAAATTCCAGGACACCCAAGGCTACACAAAGAAACCCTGTGTCGAAAAAACAAAGAAGGGAGGAAAGGAAGGAGGTTTGGTAAAGAGCTAGAGAAATAGCTTAGCAGTTAAGAGTCCAAGTACTGCTCTTCCAGAGGCCAGGAGTTCTATTCTTAACACCCACAACAGCCTGTAACTCTAGAGCAGGGAAGCTGATGCCCTCTTCTGGCTGTCATAGGCACTGTACTCACATGCACATACTCAGACACAGACACATAATTAAAAATAATAAATCTTTTGAAAAAAGAAATTTGCTAATATTTGCTATTTGTCAAGAAAGAAAATTAAATTTCTAACGGGCTTAGAATTACAGCTAAGTATTCTTTCTCGGGTAATCAAACACAAGATTGTAGCAGAATATTTTCTTTTGTGTTTTTGCTTGTTTCATTTTAAATCTTGTTCTTGGCTTTTTGGGGGTTTGGGTTTTTTGGTTTTTTTGTTTTGTTTTGTTTTTTGTTTTTTGAGACAGGGTTTCTCTGTATAACTGTTCTGGCTGTCCTGGAAATCCCTCTGTATATCAGGTTGGCCTAAAACTCACAGAGATCCACCTACCTCTGCCTCCCGGATGCTGGAATTATAGCATAAGCCACCACCATCCAGCCTTGTTCTTGTAACATGAATGGGGCCTGCTTGTTGGGGTTTTCTGTCCTGCCTGGTTCCCACAGCTGTTTAGCCCCAAAGAAAATCACACAGAGATCTCTATAAGTTATAAAGCTGATTGGCCTATTAGCTCAGTCTTCTTATTAGCTCTTGTAGCTTATCCCCATTTTTCTAATCTATTTTTGCCATATGGCTCAGTACCTTTTTCAGCTGGCAGGTCACATCCTGCTTCCTTGGTGGTCTGAGCAGGACTGGGAGGAATCAACTTCCTTCTTCCCAGAATTCTCCTGTTCTCATTGCATCATTTCTACTTCCTGTCTGGTTTTCCCACCTATACTTCCTGCCTGGCCAATCAGCGTTTATTTAAAACATGGTTGACAGATTACAGACAATTCTCCTGCATGCTGTTGCTTTTTTGTTTTTGTTTTTTGTTGTTTTGTTTTGTTTTTTTGGACAGTTCAAAACTACACTTTCTAATATAGTCACAGGAAATTAATCCTTCAATTCTCTAACTCTGAGACTCAGGGTAATACAAACAGTACCAGACAATGAAAAGTAACAAGCTGGTAACAACCTACCTTTTAGCAATCCCAGATCACATTAGAAAACAGCAGCCCACATTTGTCATTAGAATGAGCAATCATTACTGTGTCTATGCCCTTCCTAGACCTGAATATTCCCTGTGCTTCTCAGCACTGCACTAGCTCTGGACTCTTAATAAACAATAGCTGTTAGCAGGCAACGAATAAATGCCTCAGAAAGCAGGAGGACATTAATAATATTATCATTTACAAAGCGAGGCGCAACTCACAGTTGCCTCACAAAGAAAAAAGGAATTCTTCAGTATGAAAAATGCAGAGGAGGAGAGAAACATGCCCTGACCTAAGCTGAAGAAACCAATGAAACATGAACTTCATGGCCTAAAGGTGCACTGCCCTTTGTCCCTGAAAACTACGAACTGCCTGGCTGCATGACAATTTATGCAGCATGGCCAAGATATTCTAAGACCGCTATTTCCCAAATCCGTGACTTCATCTGAACATCCTGCTGAAAATGTATGTGAGAGAGAAGTATTAAAGCAAACTGCTTTTAAGAGTCACCTGTGAGGGCTCAAGGCCACTAACTCTGTGAATCAGAGACCGGAGCATTGTAAAGGTCTTACAAAAGACCTGAAATCAATGCTATCTAATCATTTCCTGAGGACCTTAAAGCATGTGAAAAGGATTTAGAAAAAAAAAAAATTCTAAGATAGCAATTTCTCCGGAAAAAGTATCCCCAGGACCCATTCCATCTCTCCTACCAACCCAGAGATTATGATCTCCATTACCATAAAGCATTTGACAAATTTGAGGATTAAAGAAACACTTCCCTATGCAATTTGAAAAATCTCCCCCAATGTGTCCTCCGGCAGTAAATTAATATCCACGTACAATGAAGGAGAGACAGCATGTTCCAATGGTCTTTTAAAGGAAAATAATACAACCCTAATTATCGGGCAGGAAAACGCCATCTACAAGAAGCTCAAAGCAAACAAAAGCATTTTCTCCTTTCAGCGTGCAAAGGAAAAGTAACCCAATGTCTGGCATTTCTAATACAGATCACAACAGCTTCCTTTTGCAGACAGTTTGATATAAAGTTTACCTAGCATTATAAACCTAGGCACAAACAAAGCTCTTCAGAGGTCAAGGACAGGACACTAATCCCAAATATCCCAAGTCCCCCATTTTTTTGAAATGAGAATGAAGAATATTAAGAAACTATAACATAACGGTTTCTCTTTGCTTCACTTAATAACATCTTCATCAGCTTGTCCTATTTAATATTTATTGTGTATCTACTGTGTGCAAGATGCGATGCTATGTTCCTTCGGATTCAATTAAGTTGAAGGTAAACTCCTTCCCTTTGAGGACTGCACAGTCTACTGGGGAATGCAATACACATGCACATCATCATCATCATCATCATAGGGCATAGATATGATGAGGACTTTGAATGGTGTGAGATCGTATTAATTTATCTAAAAGAAAAATGTGTATGGGACTGAATTTTTTCAAATTTTTGGTGATTGCATAAGGCAACATCAATGAACGTTGCTCCTAACTGAGCAACAAAAAGTAGAAGCTGGCTTTCTTCCAGCAGAGCCCAGGGAGACACCTTAGTAAAGAGAGTATTACCAAACAAGCATAGGGACATGAGTTCATCTTCCCATCACCTCTGTAAATAGAGGCTCCTCGGGTGTCTTGGTTAGCTAGTCTAGCCTAATTAAATTGGTAGGTTCCAGGCTCAGTGAGAGACACAATCTCAGAATATAAGGTGAAGAGTGATCGAAGAAGATACCCAAAGTTGACCTCTGGCCTCTACACACATGCATATGTCCACATGTATACACACACATGTCCACATACACCCACATACACATTTCCACATGCATATACAAAAGTATACACTCATGCCCACATGTATGCACATACAGGTTCACATGTACACGCACATGTGTCCACATATACACGCCCATATATATGTTCGTATGTACACACATATGTTCATATATATATACACACACATGTACACAGATGTACCACACACAGGGTGAGGGGAAGAATGGGAGAGAACAAACAGCCCTAAGTATGAAGAACAGAGGTGGGAAAGTGCCCAGCATGAGTGGACAAGAGAAAGGGGAGAAAAGCGAGTAAGAATTAGAAGAGAAACACTGGAGGGAAGAAGTTTCCAGAGTGTACAGGTGAGGAGGGTGAAGCTTGACTCCTGAGAAAGAGCAGAAGATGAAAGGGCTCAAGGCAAGCCTTAGGAACGATGGTATTTAAAGACGGACAGAGGAAAGAAAGCTGGAGGAAGCCAAGAAGGAACATAAAAGCCAGAATGAAGCCAGGCAGTGGTGGTGCACTTGGGAGGCAGAGGCAGGCATATCTCTGTTGAGTTTGAGGCCAGCCTGGTCTACAAGAGCTAGTTCCAGGACAGGCTCCAAAGCTCCACAGAGAAACCCTGTCTCGAAAAACCAAAAAATAAAAAAAGTAGAAGAAGCTCTCAGGATTTGTGACCTTATGCAGATGCAGTCTTTCCTATACACCTGTGTCTGGCTGTCTTGTCCTTTCCCCAGGGAAAGTTGAGGAGCTAGGACAAATAAGCACAACCACCTTCCAACAACGCCAGTGAACACAATGAGTTGCATTTTGTCTGGTGCATCTGGCTCCCGACTCTGAATTCTGCCTCTTTACCTAGACTGTTTTATGGCTCATTGACTACAGTGAACCTTTTTTTTTTTTTTTTTTTTGAGGCAGAGTTTCTCTGTAGCTTTGGTGCCTGTCCCAGAACTAGCTCTTGTAGACCAGGCTGGCCTTGAACTCCCAGAGATCCGCCTTCCTCTGCCTCCTGAGTGCTGGGATTAAAGGCTCGCGCACCACCACCCGGCTTACAGTGAACCATTTAACACCAGGGCATAACTGTGATTGGTAATGCCTTACATATTGAATATTAGGGAGAGATGTGAACAAAAGACTTCCCTCCAAACATCTGGGGCATGTCCCATTTCCTTGCCATCTTTTTAAAAAGATGCAAAAAATGACTGGGGAAAACAAACTTTCCTTCCTAATTGGTTTGTGCTTTGGTTCCCCTACTCTGTTGTATGAAGGAAACGGCTGATCACCAGGTGCTTTTCTCTGCTTCTACAGCAGTTACAGGGCTAAGAGACAGTCGGTCTTCATACTCAGTAAGTCACAGACTCAACTGTAACATGCCAAAATGTTCGGAATTAGACAATGATTCAGTAACACTTATTAGCAGCTAATATAAAAAATAGCCATTTTAGGATACTACAGCAGGCAAAGGGCCTTCATTATCTTAGGGAGGCTTCGAGAGATCTGTTCTATATTCAGTCAGGGTGTATAAGGGCTTAATAGAGTGTCATAGTTAGGGTTTGAGAGTTGCAAAGAAACACCATGACCAAAAAGCAAATTGGGGAGCAAAGGGCTTACACTTCAGCATTGCTGTTCATCACTGAAGGCAGTCAGGGAAGGAACTCAAACAGGACAGCACCCTGGAGGCAGGAGCTGATGCAGAGACCAAGGACGAGCTTGCTTCCCATGGCTTGCTCAACCTACTTGTAGAACCCAGAACCTCCAGCCTAGGGATGGCACCACCCACTAAATGAGAAAATGCCTCACAGCTGGATCTCATAGGGGCATTTCCTCAACTGAACCTCCTGCTGATGACTCTAGCTTATGTCAGATTGACACACAAAACCAGCCAGGACATAGAGTAACACAAAATCTTGTTCATATGTGAAATGAGCCCAATATTATCATGCATTCATGTCACATTCAAAGGAGACCCAGACTCAGAGATGTTCATTCCATCAGAGGAAAATGGCAGACTTTCTGTGTTTTATCTGAAATACATGCCCTCCATCTACAGAAAACATTTGACATCACCACAAGACAGACTATGATCCTTCCCAGTGCATGGTAACCAGGGCCAAGACACCTGGGGCCATAAGCTAGCCTGCCCTTCCATGAACTCGCTGCCTGTGACCTACGAAGATGTGTTCACTCAAATGGAAGAAGGTAACTACGGGTTTTCCTCTTACCTAACAGAGAAAAAGCAAGAGACTCTCTCACCTGTCACACATCATATGTAATAAATGCTGAAGGATCCTGAATGATTTCATTGAACACAAGCATCATTCAAGATGTCTCCCAATGGAATCTCATTGTTTCAATGCCTCATGAGAAGTTTACTTAGTGCTCATTTTGCAGGTATCAATAGTTAAGTAATTTTTAAAAGGTAAGAACAGATTGATATTCCTAATGACAATTGTATCTTAATTTTTAAAACTTATAAGGCAACAATAAAAATTTAAGTGTTTAAATTATAATGTTAGGTCACCCATTTTTAACAGAATAAAAACGAGTAATGTTCATTGGCAGATAAATCTCTAGGCAAGGAGTCTGTCACCAGTTAAGCCTACATGTAAATTCCAACCCTGTTTAAGGCAGAAAGTTGGATAAGATATGTGCTTGATAATAAAAAGGAATCTGTGGTGTCAGCTTAAAAGCAGACAGCTAAAATGAATTGGATCACAAAACAGCTTTCCTTTTGTGTCTCTTTACAGTAGGAATCGGCTGCTGAGGGTAAAGCCTGTGAGTTCATCAGCCGGGGGAAGAGGCACTCAAAGCATTTCACATAGGAAATGTAGCACGAGCAGTCGTTTATCTCATGATGAGGAGCTATGAGGCCAACTGACCACGTTCTGTAAGGAAGCATGCAGCAAAGCAAGGCGCCCTCAGCACTTTGCACCTTGAGACAAAAAGAAGGGAGACTATGAGGTAACCAGAGCCTGGGGACCTGTCCTATAGCAGGCAAAGCCATGAAGGATCAGAGATGCTGGGATGTCCAGGCAGATGGCAGGGCCACCTCAGTCTCCTGTCCCTTGTCCACCCAGTGCACATAGGGCCAGAGTGATTAAGTGCAGATCTAAGGGCCACCTGCCGCAAGCCTTATCATGAATTTACAAAACAAACAAACAAACAAAAAAAACCTCATTTTTTTGAACTGGGTATTTCCAGGAGAACTGGATATTAACAAGACATTATTTAATATAAATAATAAAGGAAGACAGCATTTGCAGTATTTTCTCTTTCCTTCCCAGAGGTGGGAACAACAAAACCCAATTAAGGGACTGAAAAGGCTGTTCAGCAGAGCTGATGCTTTCCCTAGGCATTTCACTTTCTTTTTTTTTTTTTTTTTTAAGTTTTACTCTACAAAAACAGAGCCACGTAAAAACCGTTCTTTTTACTAATTGTAACACCTTTAGCGAGTGCCATACATTTCCTTTTTCTTCAGGTTAGCATGGGGAAACAGCGGCAGTTACCCACCACACCACCGCATGGTTGTGGAGACAGACACAAGATCCGGGAGCAGCTGACTAACTGCCCACAGCACCCAGATAAATACAAAAAGAAGGTATTTCAAGTATTTCTTTTTAAAGGACAAAAGACAGGCTGATTTGTTTCTTAATATAAGATTCCAAGAAGTTTTCCTGGGATGTCTGTGTTCCTGGCTCTAATATTCCTGTTTGAGTCTGTATAATCTCTAGTGAATATTCTTACTGGAGAGAAAAAAAATCAAAAGACTCAGAACTACAAAAAGCATAAACTTTATGAGCCTGAAAATGGCCTTTAAAAGTGCATGTTCAAGCATCAGTAAGCAGACGGAGCTTGCTCTTTGCCTCTTTTGTCCTTTGCCCCTGAGAAACCGTTCTGCTGGACTCTGCCTAATAATCCTTCAGTTAGCACAAGGGCTGTGGCCTCCTTGTAGAAAGAGAACAAAGGCCAACAGGTACACAGGATCTCCACCGCCATCACATTATATATGCTGGCTGGGTAACAGGGGAAGGTGAACTAAGAACACAAAATGCTGCCCACCTCAAGAGAAGAGGTGCAGCCCTGACTATTTTATTATTATCATCGTCATCGTCGTCATCACCATCATCTCTTTCCAATAAGTAAAAAACTCAATTAAAATCTCACCATTTAAGCTCCACAAGTTCCATCACAGCCCATTTTCTCATGCTTAACGATTTTCTCATTAAATGCAGTAATTTCTTACAAATTGCACTAATAAAAGCAAGTCCTGCTGGGTGTTTCCTCCCTTTTTAAATGCTGTCTTTTCATTGATGTGTTAAATTAAAACCCCAGGCACAAGGAGCAGAGTAAATGCAAAGTCTTCATGGTCAGGGTCGATTCCTAAGGTCTATGCGATCTCTCTTGTTTTATTTTTGTTTTTATTTGTGTTAACTGTGAGTCCTACTTCTGTAGCTACAAAAAAAAAAAAAAAAAAAAAAAAAAGGAGGCTACTGAAGGCCTCATAACCTTAGTAGAATAAAAATGGTAGTGTGAGCTAAGGAAAGACTAGAAGAATGACAAACTCACCACATGTAAAAAATCATAACAACATATCATTTTAAACTTTGGATGGCTAAGATCTTCTTCTTAAACAGTCTGGTTGTAAGACCAGATCTCTTGCCAGGGTGGGTGGTAAATTTTAAATTTCATGGCCAATGGATGAACTCCACAGCATTTTATGATCTTGCAATTTTTTTCATTAAAAACATACATTAAACATTAAAAGCTTATTAACATTTCCCACAAAGCCTAAAGGTCATCAGTTAATATAAGAAATATAGCAGTGAGATACAGAACAAAGAACATTCTCTCTCTAAAACGATTAATTTTCTCTAGTTCCAGAAAAAAATGAAGGAATATATTTGAAGCAAAAAAAGTCATGCCATGCTAGCATAAGAAAGAAACCAAAGGAAAACTTTCTCATTAAATAAAGAAGAGATTCCTTTGGGTCATTTATGTAAAGAATACACCATATGTTTATGTACTGTATATGCCATACTCCTGAAAGGATGTACTGGGTTTGGGGTGAGAGGCAGGAAGGGAAGAGAAAGTTGGGGTCCACAAGTTCCCAAGGTCCTAGAATTCTAGCAGTTGGAAAAATTTACTAAAATAAGAGATATGGAAGAATAAGAGCCTTACCATCTTGATCTGATCCTATTCCAGATGAGCGATAGGAAGAAAGAAGATACAGGACGGCAGTGTTTTGCAGTAACTGGCTTCATACCTGAGAAGATACTGATGCTACCACCTACTGCAGGGATTAAGAAGAAGGAACCCAGTAGCCATATAACAGTAGCCAAGAGGAAACAGTCTGGAACAAGAGCCCAATCTGGCAATGGCATCCAATTAAAACTTGGTAATTGAATGAAATTGAAATTCCTGTATCAGTTGAAGATACACAGTGACTGATGAGTCAGACTGCACACAGGCAGGCAGCAGCTGAGGATGCTTCTGTGCACACCAGAGGAGAGGCAGCATCCTACTTACACGATGCATCAAGAATTTGAGTCATTCTTGAATAACATATTCTCCATAACCCTTTGTTAATGTAGCACCTTCTCTTAAGAATCCTCAGATCTCCTTTTCCCCCCATTTACATTTTTCCTCTATTGGTTAATGAAGAAAGTTTAATATTTAGAGTTCAGAATATAGAAATGCTGTATTTCCCTATGTGGTGGCTAATCTTTGCCAACTCTACTAGACTTGGTTACCTAGGAGACATATATCTGTGTGTATGGTTGAGCGAGTTTCCAGAGTTTCACTGAGGAAGGAAGACCCACTTTCAGTGTGGGTAGTTGTGTTAATCTGAATATGAATGGTCCCCATCGGCTCATATATGTGAATGCTTGGTCACTAGGGAGTGGCACTATTAGGCGTGGCTTTGTTGGAGGAAATGTGTTATTGGGGGTGGGCTTTGATGTTTTCAATGTTCAAGGCAGGCCCGATGTCACTCTCTCTTCCTGCTGATCAGGATGGAGAACTCTCAACTCCATCTCCAGCACCATGTTTGCCTGCACACTGCCTTGCTTCCCACCATGATGGCAATAGACTAAACCTCTAAACCTGTAAGCCAGTCCCAACTAAATATGTTTTCCTTTATAAAAGTTGCTATGGCCATGGTGTCTCTCACAGACTAAGAACAGAAGCACCGTCTCAGGAATTGGACTCTAGCCTGAAGGTAAGGGAACAAGCAGGGCACCAGCACCCACCTCACTCTGAGCCCTGGCTGTGGGTACAGTGTGACCTCACATCCTGCCACATGGTTTCCCTGCCACCACAGACAGTCTCCCTACAAACTGTGAGCCAAAAGAAAGAGTACCGTCCATAAGATGCTCCTGTCAGTATTGTGTCATAGCCATGAGAAAAGTAACTAGTATATTCTATTTCTTATTTCATAGGTCTTAGATTTGGGAACTGATTAAAAGAATCAAAGAAAAAATTCTGGTTTAACTCAAAGATTCAAATTTCTGTTACTTCCAAGCTGTGGTCTATTAAAGTTAACAACAGAAACAAAGTGATTCAGTACGAGCTGGCAATATGCAGAGAGCATAAGAAAATATGGAAGTCACCTTGCCTCGCTGATGGCGGACTAACTATATTACTATGAAAATGAATTATACGACAAAAAAATGTTAGTAGGCATTGCTATCTACAGGTCCTCAAAGCACAGGCATTTTCAGAGTAGGTCTGGGGAAGGGAAAAGACAGGACACTTTTTTAACTAGAATAGCATGAGCAAACATAGAGAGGGAAGAAAGCTCATGCCAGGAAGGGATCCCCAGGAATACTGTTTGGTTTGAGTACAGGGTTCACAGAAGAGACCACAAAAATGATGGGCTAGGAGCAGTGGCATGGGATCAGACTGCAGCAAGTCTTAGATGATGGATTCATTTCAAAGAAATGGGGCATGATTAAAAAGGGCTGACCCACATACTATAAGCTAAATCTGCACAAACACACGGGCTAGACTAAAAATAAGAACTTTATAGAAAATTAACACAGGATGCTGGAACTGCCCAGTGGTGAGATAGTGACAGACTGAAACAGCATAGTGGTGGACAGGATGGAAAGAGAGACGTGAGGGAGCAGGTTCAGAAATGAAGTCACTGAAAATGACTACAGAGTGATCTGAAATAGTCATTGGCAGTAAAGGGGCAGAAATAACAGAGTAACAGACACAGCAAAACAAGCTTGGGGGAAGCGCTGCCAACAGCAGGAACACTGGAGCGGGCCATCAGTGAGGCTGCAGGGTCACTTGGGGACTTTCTGCCCTCTTACCTCCTTTTTATGACCTACTCCTTCAATTCTTTCTCAAACTGTTGTTCACCTGCGCCTGGACCCATACAGTCCATCTTCCCTCCTACTGCCTAACAGCTTGCCTGCACTCCACCCCTGTTGGAGGATCCCACCCTGGCTCAGGCCTTTATAGAAGAGCATTTCTGTGTTACTTTCCCCAGAAGGACCTAAGTCCAGATCTGGGTAACCAACTTAATATGCTGTTCCTTCCTCATTAGTAGCAATTTCTTCCAGATGCTCAAAACAAAAATCTTGGGAGTCCCTCTTGATCTCTTTCCTTCTCCCAGACCTGATCAGCTGAAGTGTCCACTGTACTTCCAGATCATACCAAGGATCTGCCTACTCTCATGGTATGTTGCCCCCCTCCCTGAGGTCTAGCCATCTGCCTGTCATGTCTTCCTTTCTCACAGAGGCATAAACCAAATTAAGTCGCCTTCTATCATGGCCTTCCGGTGGTTTCCTGCTCCACAGAGAGTACAGATCTGAAGATCCAGTACTCTGTGATGCACACCCAACCACTGCTCTGATCTCTCCTCCTACTCCTGTCCTCCAGGAACCATACTGGCCTCCCTGAAGGGGAGTCATGCACATACTGCTTCAAAGCGGCATGTTCATCCTGCCTGCAGGTTGCACCACAGATACTCACCAGACTTTTTCTTCCACAAGTGAGGCCTTCTCTGATCCTTCAGATAAAAGCACATCTCTAATCCTAGAATAACCAGGCCTATCACTCTGCTTAATTTTCCTTTATAGTACTGTATAGCGGGAGGTTACTTATTCGTTTCCCAGCTGCCCAGATCCGAAATAACCACAAAGAAACTATATTAATTACAATACTGCCTGGCCTATTAGCTTACACTTCTTATTAACTAAATCTTATATCTTAAATTAACCCATTTCTATTATTCTGTATTTTACCATGAGACTCGTAGTTTAGGTAAGGTTCCTAGGCATCACTATCCTTTGGCAGCTACATGGTGTCTCTCTGACTCCACCTACTTTTCTCCTCTATCTGTGCTTGGAATTCCCACCTTACTCTATTTTGCCCTATCATAGGTCAAAGTAGCTTCATTCATTAACCAATAAAAGCAACACATAGACAGAAGGACTTCTCATACCAATACTGTAATAAATTCTCCCAAAATTCATGCCCGTACAATGTGACTTACTTGGAAATAAGACCCTTACAGATATAATTAATATGAGAACACTAGAGTAGGTTTGAATCTAATATGACTGGCCTCCTTAAAAAGCAACAGCAAATTTAGACACAAATGCATATGGAGAATTCCATATTAGGAGGCAGAGACTGCAATAATACATCATAAGTCAAGAATACCAAGGACTGCCAGATGTCACCAAAAGCTACACAAGAGTCACTAAACACGTTCTCCCTCGAAAGAAACCAAATCTGCCAAACCTTGATTTCAGGCTCCCAGACTTCAGAATGATTAGATCTTGTTGCTTTAAAAAAAACATTTTTTTCATCAGTACAATATTTATAACACTTGAGTATCCAAGAAAACATCTACAATACAACTCCTGTACCTGAGGCTCAGAGACCACTCCTGAAGGAGAGTCAGAAACACTGTGAGAGCCAGAGGAACAGGAAGTTTGCTGTGAGATGTATCTCCTACACATGTCAGAGAAACTTACAAAAAGAAACAGTCTTCCCCAGTGAAGAGCACACAATTCATTATCCAGTACCAAGTGATCAGCCCTAAAAACATCCACGAGCAACAGTATTCAGGCTGAGGAGGCTGTATTATATATACATATGAGTGTACAACAACAATTAAAGAAAAAGAGGCCATGAATTTGAAGCAAACTTCTGCTGCTTTAAGCCACTCAGTTGGTCCTACCCTGTAGCCCTGGGAAACTAATAGGTACTTTAGCTGTGAGAATCACTCCTGGGCATGCATAGCACCTTATCTGCCATCTGTACATGTACATCTTGCTATCATAACTGGCTCACAGAAGATATTCAACAAGCCTTTGCTAAATCCATGAACAAATGATCCAAGTCTCATTGTTTGATCCTCTAAAACCACATGGAAAGAAGATGCCTTCTTGGAACTCCGTGAACAGTCGAGAACTCTCTTTTACCTCTTCTTCAATTTTACAGAAACGAAAACAGTTTCAATGAAGTTTCAAGGGAACAGGAAAATCCACAAAGAAAAATAAACTACATAAGAGAGTACATGGAAATACAGGGTGATGACACATGACTAATAAGATCATAATTATTTCTGCACACACTGTCTTTGTTTCTTTTCCTGTTGCTGTGAGAATTACCTTGGCAAAAGCAACTTGAGGGGAAAAGGGTTTATTCTGCTCACAATTCATATTACAATCCTTCACTGTATGGAAGTCAAGGTTATAAGAACTTGAAGCAGTAAACATTACATCCACACTCAAGAGCAGAAAGCAGTAAATTAATGCACCCATATTTGTCTTTACTCAGCTTTCTCCACTTTTTACACAGTCCAGAATTCTGAGTCTAGGGAATGGCGCCACCCACAGTGGGCAAGCTTTCCCACCTCGACAACATAATCAAGATAACTCCCCACAGACACTCCAACAGACCAACCTGAGCTAGACAAGATAAGCCCCCATAGATACTCCAACAGACCAACCTGAGCTAGACAAGATAAGCCCCCATAGACACTCCAACAGACCACCTGAGCTAGACAAGATAACTCCTCCCCCAGACACTCCAACAGACCACCTGAGCTAGACAAGATAACACCCTCCCCCCCAGACACTCCAACAGACCACCTGAGCTAAATAGTCTCTTACTGAGTTCTTTCACAACTAACTACAAACTGTCTCACAACTATCTATAGCTCCAAACAGGGAATCCAGTACCCTCTTCTGACCTCCACAGGTACCAGGCACACTTGTGGTAATACAGCCTAGATTATTCCATATATATTTTCTCACATACATGCAGGGAAAATACTTACATAAATAAAATTTTAAAAATATTTTTAAAATTTAGCATATATTATCTCATTATTATGTTTTATTTTTATTTTATATGCCAGTTCAAAAATCATCTTTAATTTTATTTAATTTTGTTTGTCCTTTGTTTTCTGCTGGTTTTGTTTTTTTCTTTTTTGCTTCCATGTATGTATGTGCACTTTGTGCCTGCCTGATGCCCAGGAAGGTCAGAAAACGGCATAGCTCTCGGGAATCTGGCGCTCTTTTCTGGTCTCTGCAGGTGTCTACTTTTACATACATGGCATTCACACAGAGACATATACATATAAGTAAAAATAAAAAAGTTCAATAAATTTTTAAAAATAAACTATAAAAAAGAGAAATGGAACAAATTGTGGGATAATACAGCATAGATTATTCTATAAATATATTCTTTTCAGTGCATAAGACAAAAATTGAACAAAACACACATGAGCTTAATAAGAATGGCACAAAAGAAGAAACAAATGAGAGGAATAACAAACCTATTCATTTTGGCTATCTATAAACATTGGCTAAGACTTGACACACTAAAGCATCTACCATCACTACATCTTGTCTATTTCCCACCTTTATGTGCTGATAGAGTCTGGTATCTCTGTGATATCTGCTGTCCTAAGTGACATCGTCTCTTAACAATACGAATGAATTCTCATGAAGTAGAGTTCTAAAAACAAGGATAACCTTGTAACACCTGTTTATTTTTCTAAAAACCTATGCTACCTGAGCTGACCATGTTTTCTTTTTGGTACCGTGTTAAGTACCTTCAGTCTCTTAGTAAGTGAGGTGAGACACAGATTACCATGATCTCATTGGCTCAGAATCTCTCAAGGTGCAGCACTTTCAATACCCGACACATCACAGGAAATCCACAAAGACATGCATTGGAACAGATGTCCAGCCAAAGGGCCACGTCTGGAACCCTTCAGCTAGCAGCAGAATGCACAGTCCTTGTAGGCCAAAGGGAACGTGTCAGAGCAGGCTACACGATAGGCCATAAAGCATCTCCACAAAAGGCCTAGCACCATTCTAAACTTAATCACGACAAAAGCTGGGAAGTTCTCAGCATCTCAAAGTTTCTCCTCTTTGGCATAGTGGCACATGTCTGTAATCCCAGAACTTGGAAGGATGAATGTGAGATGAATGTCAAGGCCAGACTAGTTTGAGGTCAGCCTAAACCACATAAAATGACCCTGATTTAAAAACCAACCAAATAAATAAGACATACAGTTTTAAATAACCCAAGGGTCAAAAGAAGATCATGAAAGACACTAGAAAATATCTGAATTGAATAGAAATAAGTACACGACACACGACAACCTAGAATATCCAGCTAAAGAACTACGTAGACTGGAAGTATAGTGTAAATGCCTATATAAGATAAGAGGTTTTAGGGGCTGCGCAAATTGCTTAAAAGATGATGAAGTGCTTGCTGTGCAGGCATGAGTGTGAGTCCCAGAATCCATAGGAAAATGTCATGTCAGGCTCTCGTAATCCCTGCTCAGGATGGCAGACTGGCGGGTTGCTGGGGCTTGCTGACCAGCCTGCCCAGGTCACTTAGTGAGCTCCAAACCAGTGAGAGGCCCAGTTTTCAAAACAAAGATGTATACTGCCAGGGCCCTTGGTTACCAGGGCCCTAGGTTGCTTCCTAGAGGTTGAAAGTGCATCCCTATTGTTGAAGACACAGGACCAGAGCTCTGAGATGGATCTGACCCGGAAGCCTACGCCCCGAGTTCAGTCACATCAGGTGGCTCACATCTTCCTCTAACTCCAATTCTAGGGGATCCAAAGCCATCTTCTGGCCTCTGTGAGCACCCACACACATGACACCTACACACATATACATAATTAAAAATAAAAACAACTTTTTAAAAAGACAAGCCATAGACAACATATCTGCAAATCATATTTGATAAAGAACTGGACCAGAACATACACATCCCTCATCTTAGCAAGACAAACCAGTTAAAAGTCATCAAAAAACTGGAATGCAAATACCCCAAAAAAGATATACAAGTAGTTTACAAACTACACATTAAAATCATAAGGAAATACCATAAGAAAAACCTTGTGTTTTACAAGTAGGGATGGTATGATAGACCTCTTTTCAGGAGTTTGGCTGCTTCTAAAGTTAAAACGTGGGTCAGTAAGATGGCTCATTGGGAAGTATTGTCTGAGAGCTTGGGTATTCCCTGGAAC
The DNA here is from genome assembly GCF_014885135.2 of Alexandromys fortis. Lineage (NCBI taxonomy): Eukaryota > Metazoa > Chordata > Mammalia > Rodentia > Cricetidae > Alexandromys > Alexandromys fortis. The sequence continues at coordinate 503,674 of NW_026068099.1, read as the reverse complement.
CCACTGTAGAAGAAAAAGAATAGCCTCCTCTGACCTCCATACATGGCAAGTGGCAAGTTTGTATGTATGCATGTGCACACACATACACACACAAATAATAATAATAATACATTTTAATTTTTTTCCAAAAAAAAAAAACACATGCAAACCACACTTACATACAAATGTCAGAGCAGCACCATCTGAAACAACCCCAAGTGGAAACAATCCAAGTGTCCATCACCTGGCGAATGGATAAGTGAACAGTGACACTCCTGAACAGGTAAGCAGGTAAAAGTTAAGGTTCTGTATTCATTGTTTTACCCAGAAATAAGCAGTCTGCTGAAATCAGGAACCACTCGCGCCATATATTCCAATGTGGACAACCTTGAAGACAGGATCAGTGAAAAGCTGAATGCAAACGACTGTACTGAATGGCTCCATTTAGACTGTTCTAGAAACAGCAAATCTGCAGTGACAAAAAGTTGCTGCTCACAGTGGGATGACATGGGGCAAGAACACTTTCCTTCGCCAGGCAGTAATGGCGCACGCCTTTAATCCCAGCACTTGAGAGGCAGAGGCAGGCCAGTCTCTGAGTTTGAGGCCAGCGTGGTCTACAAAGCAAGTCCCAGGACAGCCAGGGTTACACAGAGAGACCCTGTCTCAGGAAACCAAAAAAAAAAAAAAAAAAAAAAAAAGGAAGGAAGGAAGGAAAGAAAGAAGGAAGGAAGGCAGGCCTTATTTCACTGGATTTCAGGGTGACAACACTTCTCTATGAAATGCAAAAGCTCCCCCAAACATGCTTCCAGCAGGAACTTACTTCAATAGAGCTGTTGAGAGCTGGCATCAACAGTGTAGATCTAGAGTTCTACCACAGCCGGGAAACACTACATGTTTCTGCTATGAACCAGCTACTGAAGCTCAGCTGGAAAAATCAGCCCCAATGGACACAACATACTACAGGAAATGACAGAACACAGTTCTCCAGGAAGAATGGCTTGTTCAGTATAAGTCCATTTTCCTGCTGCTTTGATATCTCTGATGAAAACATTCCTAATCCCTGCTGGAACTCTTCTGGATGTGACTCAAAACCCCTTACTCCTGGCCAAAGAAGCGAGTATGCCATTTTTAGTTCAAGGACCTAAGAGGGACTAACTGTACCAATTACACTTGCCAGCTCTTCCTGCATCAGCATATTGTTGGCCTTGGGCTTGCAATTTGAAAGGAGAGGACCACACACTTTTACTCATCTAAGTGAGACTCCAAGCTGTTTCTTGGCTCCTTGCAACACATCTCAGCCGATTAGTGCCTATTTCAACAAAAGTCTGACATCCTTTCCTAAATATCTTAATTGGTTAAGAGCTTCTGTCGTTTGCCACTGGCAGTCACTTTAAGTCATTGATTAAAGCAGTTTGCACATCAGCACAATCTGAAATCCATTTCTTTTTCAACCAGCTGGGCTTGAAAAGCGACCTTTAAGACAGCCCAATTCAAGCACGAACGCAGTGCTCTGCGCGACAACAATCCATCACACAAGGAAGAGAATCTATAGACAGTGTAAGGGGCAAACCAAATTGCCATGAGTAAGTACTCCGCTGCTTTCTGTCTTATAAACAGAAATCGGACTGGTTCCAATGTACACACAGCAGGCCCTTTACCAACTAAGCCACAGTTCTAGCCCCTGAAAATACTCTAATGATAGTTAGTTACATGTGAATGATGGTCTTTAGTTTCCATATAATGTCATTTCTAGTTTATCTTTTCATCTTTATTTCACATTTCATTTTAATTATCTGGCTGATGAGCTTTACTGCACTAAAGTGTACATTCAGGGTAGACGTGCATGCCAGAAGCTACAGAAGACATGAACTGACTCGGAACTGGACACAGCATCTTTTACCCATTTGCCATCTGTAGAAAGTCATCCTAACTATTCTGGGCCTCAGTCCACCCACGTGGAAGATGACTCCAAGGGCCACTGATGTGTAATTATTGTGTCAAATTGTAACACATGTCTCCTGCAGGTCCTTCAGGATTCCAAATAGCCTTTTATGTTCGAATATGATACATGTCCTGATGAATGATGCATGATACTCGAGTTCTGACTTAACAATTGAAATCAAGTCAAAAAAGATGCAAGTGAAAATATTTAATAAAAAATATAAATTATAGTCTAAAGCCCGAGTCAGCAATTGTGTGTTCTCTCCCTCATGACTACATGCTATTCTGGAAAAGATATAAGAAAGTATGTCAAACTTTTTTCAAAAATTTTTTATGGATCTGAAGATGTTTATAAGTTAATCACTGTAGTTTCTTTTTAAAAATATGTTCAAGATATTTAGCAAAACTTTTTCTTAAGTTGACAAGTTCTGTGTAGATAAAGGTCACATTTTTTGTTTGTTGTTTGGTTATTTGTTTTGTTTTTCAAGACAGGGTTTCTCTGTGTAGCAGTCCTGGCTGTCCTGGAACTCAGAGAGATCTACCTGCCTCTGCCTCCCCAGTACCGGCATTAAAGGAGTGTGCCACCACTGCCCAGCAACCACATTTTAATCTAATCTTTATCTGGACAAAGCTCTGACAGATTATATAATTCATTCTCTGAATTATATACATCAGGACAACCTACAAAAAGGAAACACACACACACATACTGGGGGGCTGACTCTTCTAGATCACAAGGCTCAAAAATCCACAGTTCAGAATTGACTTGTGGCATAAAAATCACATATTTATGTAAATAAGTTTCTGTGAAAATAGGACAGAACTATATCACATGAAAATAGAATGAAAAAAACACTTACTGCACTTTGATGAATAATATAATTTCATTACCATTTAATTATAGCATGTTTTACCTAGTGCTGGAAAAACTTGGAAAAATAAATTTTAGAAAACATTTCTTAATATTAAAAGAATACTTTTGAAGAAAAATGAATAAAAAACATGGTGGGGTTCACAAAATCACAGAGACGTGGGAGTAAGATCTGATCTAAATAAACTAAAGGAAAGAGAGGCAGAAGGATTAAAGCCTCTGGACCCACAGAACACACTGAGCATCCTCTATCAAACGGACGTGGGATATTGCCAGTGTCAACAAACAATGGAGGAGAGTCAGCACCACTTCTACCTGGGATGTCCTGACATTCTGTGGTGGGCTGGAGTTCCAGTTCCCTGTCACTATGCAAACATCTAATATAAAACAGACCCTATATTCTGCATGGCAAAAAAGGACCCATCAATGAGGAAGTCATGTCATTATAAAATAAGTTATGTTCCATCCTACTAGCTGCTTCCACGTGTCCATCTTTTCTAGCAGGAACATCTTAGCTCTTTTACCTAATGTCCCATATGCAGGTGGAATTTATCAGTTCAGACACAGGCATGGGGAATGACTAAAGTGTGGCTAGTCTTTCTCCCCTGTCTTGCTGTCTGCCCTTAGACCACATTAGCGTTCTTAAGTAAAGTAGGGAAAGTGTTAGAAATCTGTGGCGTTCTACTAATGGTTGGGTAGGGAAAGACATTCAAACTAGTGGACAGATTTGATCTGAGGAGCCTCGGAGAAGTCTGTGAAACCACAATTATAGGTAATAAACCATAGATGCTGACAACAGTTCTTTCATGAACAGCATGAATGAACAGGGAAATGAGCTGACTTTCACCAGGGAAGGATGTTATTATGCATGTGGTCATGGTCAAGACCGTCCACATTGTACAACTGTGGTAACAGAATGGCAGGGCGAACAGTGAAGAAGGGACTTAATAGAAAGATACAACAGCTCCCAGAAAGCCCAGCAGCCAGGAGTGTTTCTATCTCCTATCTGTCAATATGATTAGAAAAAGAGTAATCATCCCCCCACCCCACACTGAACACCAGAAGACAAGGAAGTGTATAGCTGCCTACAGTAGACTGCTGATCTTAGCAGATGGTAATATTAGTAAGGACTCAATGGACACATGCTGCAAGCAGACAGGACAGAAAGTAAGTACTCCCATGTTTTAGTTAATACCAGTGGGCAATACGGTCATTTCTACCTAAGCGATATTATCAACAATCTACTGTTAGTCAAACTTCTGTCAATCAATCAAAAAAACAGACAAGAAAAAGGAGGACTTCTTCCTCCCTTCCCTTAACAGAGTTCTCTTGGAGGGATAAAGCAGATCACTACCTGGAAGGGTGCTTAAGATCTGGATAGAGTATGCTTTGATATGCAAGGAAATGTGAGTTTTGGATCATAAAGGCCTAGGTAGAGAGATGCCAAGCAGAAGAACAAAGTAAGACAAGAAATGAGCAGACAAAACTTTTGAAGTAGAAAGCAAGAGTGGGAGGAGCAAAAGAGAAGCCACAAGGCACCAGCATTAACAAGCTGGGTCCCTTCACTGCAAGTCTGGTCTGGTGAGAGCCGTGGGGCTGTGATGCAGCCAACCCAAGAGGAAGTACAGAGAACACCACTGTCACAGCACAGCAGTGTCACACTCACTGAACAACAGGCTGCCAATCAAAAGGCCCCAAAGACACAAGGTTGTAGATATGGGACATAATACGTAGGAAAGGGGGCCATCAAAATGGCTTAGCAGGTAAAGCTGCTCACCACAAAATCTGATTACCTGAGTTGGATCCTGGAGCCCCATATGGTAGAAAATCAACTGATGCAAGTTCCCTTCTGACCTACACACATGTGCGCGTGCACACACACACACACACACACACACACACACACACACACAAATATAACAATAATAAAAATAAATGAATAAATGAATGCAATTTAAAAAAAAGTAGGAAAAAATGTTGTTAGAAAGCAGAGAAACAATTTGCTAATCAGAAAAATTTGCTATGTGAATGAAGCTTATGTTCAAATCCCTGTATGATTTTTGGAGAAGTCCAGCTCTTCCAATTTTACCTTGTTTTTCATCAGCAAAATGGATATAATCATGGTGTGGGACAATGGTCTATATTCTATTATATTTTAAATAAACGCTGATTGGCCAGTAGCCAGGCAGGAAGTATAGGCAGGACAACCAGACAGGAAGTAGAAGCGGGTCAATGAGAACACATCATTCTGAGAAGAAGGAAGTCCTAGTCTGCAGTACTGACCCAACCACTGGAGAAGTAAGATGTGACTGCCTTGCTGAATAAGGTACTGAGCCACGTGGCTAACATAGACAAGAATAACGGGCTAATGTAAGTTATAAGAGTTAATAAAATGCCTGAGCTAATGAGCCAATCACTAATGTAGACCTCTGTGTGATTTCTTTGGGACTTAAGGGCTGCAGGACCAGGCGGGACAGAAAAACTCAGTCAACCTAAGCACACCTCTTAGAACCTGTATGCCATGCAGTCTATTTCCCTTGTTATTTTAAAAGACTGATGATTCAAACCCTAATTCTGTGGCGCAGGGAAACCGTGCTTTCTAAGCTGGAGTGAATCCTCAGGAAGGTTCTCTCTGGTGTTCTCATCAGAAGTCCTCTGTTCAGGCAGAAGGAATTCCAGACACCAAACTTCCCCTTCACAAGTGTCCCCCAATACAATAGCAACCCAACATGGTCAGAGTTTTGTCCCTCTGGCTTTTGTGGTTATCACTTGGGAACCCGTGGAGAAAACTGTAGATGTCCCAGGGATTGCCTCGCTTACTTTCCTGGCCCTCTTACCGTTCCTCACCCCTCCTTTCCTGAACCAGCTCTGGGACTTCTGTCTTCTAAGGAGCCATGGTGTTTCCCCTTCTTCTCAAGCCTTAGCAATGACTGGTGACCAAGCCTGGGACAAGGGTTCCCTCTTTGCCCTGAAGACCCATCCAGTGTTTCCTGAATAGAAGCAATCCTCTCAGACACAATTAAGTTCTGACATCCTCTCCATTCCCTCTGCAGGACTGCCATGCAGGGTGATGAAGCACTAGAAGAAAGTGCCGCCTCAATGCTCCCCCTCCGTAGATACCAAGTAACTAGAAGGAGCCACATAGTAGTGATCACAGCTACATTTAGTCCTGAAGAGACCATCCTATACGACTCTGGAAGACCAACCTCTTCCAGAGGACGATATTACACACTGACTGGCCAAAGTAATTGACAACAAGCAACTAAAAGCTAAAATCCCAATCTTTCTCTAATATACAATAAGTATGCCAGGAATGTTAGCATATTTCTTTAATATCAACACTTAAGAGGCAGAGGTAAGTGGATCTCTGAGTTAGAGGTCAGACTGGTCTACATAGTGAGTTCCAGGCCAGAGAGGGTTAAACAGTGAGATTCTGTCTCAAAAAACAAAAAACTGTATCTATGACTGACAACAAAGTCCTTTGATTTATCTGCCCTCTTTCAAACACAAAGTCACTATAAAAGTCTCTACTGATATCAATTCCTAAAAGAAATAATTTTAAGCAAGCAAACAAATGAACAAAAACCAGTCTAGCAATTTTCCTGCCTCAGCCTGCCAAGCACTGGGTGGGAGTTCACGCTCAGTGACACATGCAGACTGAGACATTGCTTCTGGCAATCCTCCTGAAACTGTCATCTAGAATTCTAGACATCATCTATTTTGATGAAGGGTGTGGTAGTTTGAATGTAATTGGCCTCTATAATTTCACAGGGAGTGGCACAATTAGGAGGTGTTGGTTTGTTGGAGTAGGTATGGCCTTGCTGGAGGGAGTCTGTCACTGTAGGGGCAGGTTTTGATGTTTAGTATACTCAGGATACTGCCCAGTGTCTTAGTCAACTTCCTGTTGCCTACAAGATGTAGTAGGAATCTCAACCACAACTGCCTGTACACCGCCATGCTCCTTGCAATGATGACAATGGACTGAGCCTCTGAAACTGTAAGTAAGCCACCCCAACTAAATGTTTTCTCTATAAAAGTTACCATAGCCAGGGTGTCTCTTCACAGCAATAAAAACCCTAAGACAAGGGGCTTTTGGTTTTGTTTGTTTGAGACAGAGTCCTGTCTCCTTGTATCCCTAGCTGTCCTGGAACTTGCTCTGTAGACCAGACTGGCCTGGAACTCAGAGGATCCACCTGCCTCTGCCTTCAGAGCTCTGGGATTAAAGATGTGAGCCACCAGGCCAGGCTTAGATGGCATTTTCTTCTGTCGTACAACTCAAAGGCTCTTTTCCTATATAGTAACACTTAACAGAACAAAAGCCTCTTCTTCCATCCCAAACATAGACCATACATAGACATTTTCTGTCTGCAGATTACTATGACCACAAAGTTGGTCTTTGTCAGCAAATGATCATGAACTTGGCCTTTGGTGTTCCTGCCAATAGGATTTGACCTGGTGACAGGCCATGTTCTCTGAGGCTTCATACAGTAAGCTTGTCTTTGGGCGACAGCATGGCAAGCCAGGCATCTTGTCAGACCCCAGATTTCACACCTCTGCTTGGGAACAGTGTTCAGTAGTATTTAAGGGTCAGTTTTCCACCACAAAGTTGCCACAGCGGAAGAGAAATTTCTAAGTATATATGAAAACAGAGACACAGAGAAAAGGCAGCCAAGAACTGCCTGACTCTGGGTAGCAAACATGAATGTCCAGACTGAACGTGGAAACAAACCTACAGGCTTATCAACTGTCATCTGCTGTCTTGTAAGAGAACACGAAGAGGGATGGAATCAAGTGAATATCACTACCCTCCAATCAATTTTAAAAACTGTTTCGATAATAGCTACAACCTAAATGGAACTGTAGGTTCTAAATGACAAGAAAAGGTGAGGACAAGGTCACGTGAAAAGGATATAGTCTGGGAAAGCCAGTGAAGTGCTTCTGAGACTACACAGATGGGGCCCACACTCTTGGGACAGGGGCAAGAACTGTGTTTCAGAAGACAAAATGGGATCAACCTTACTCACAGGACACCAAAGAACTTTAAGATGGAAATAAAAGTTCCATAGTTGTGATCCAAAGCTTCTGCAATAGGGAGCCTGGCACCATAGTTTCATTTTTGCTTGGGTCGATCTGTGCTGTATTGACCACCCCAGTCCCCGACCCACTGTGCTCATGATGCTAATTCCGTGAGCCCTGGCAAATGGCACAGATCTGCCAGTGCAGACGAATGCTGTGAACGTATTGCAAAGAAACACCACAACTCCTAATCCAGACTTTACATCAGCTGGACTACTTCCTCTTGAACACCAAGTGAGTGGCATGCCACTTACCTTCCTCAAAGCTGATAATCTTCTGTCTCACTAGAACACGGAAGTTTTCAACAGGATTCACACTTCCAACCTAGAGCAGACCCAGAGAAACACACCTGCATGTCACTTAAGGTTTTGGCAATATCCCACATCTTAGTTTCATTCCAGTCGCCGTGATAACACACCCTGACAAAAGCAACTTCCAGAAGAGTGTTGATTTGACTCACAGTTGCAGATTACAGTCCATCACAGCAGGGAAGTCACAGGGAAAGCCCTCTGAGGGAGTCTGGTTATAGCATATCCATAATCAGAACAAGTAATGTCTGCATGGGAGAGCTCAGCTGGCTTTCTGCAGTCTGTGAAGTTCCTAGGGAATGGTGCCACCTGCAGTGGGCAGGTTTTCCCACCTCAATTAGTGTAAGTGGGCTAATCCCCCATAATCATGCCCACAGATCAACCTGACCTAAACAATTTCTCTCTGAGACTCGATTCCCAGATGATTCTAGGTTATGTCAAGTTGACAGTTAAAAATTAACCATCACATCTCAGGCAAGATAGACGGCTTAATGGTGTAAGTGTGCTCTTGAAAACAAAAAAGGCCTTTCTATCATTATGACTTCCAGGATTCTGTTAAAAGAAGATTCAAAGATGGGCAAGATGGCTCACCAGGTAAAGGTACTCTGCTGCCAAGCCTAATGCCCTGAGTTCAATCCCCAGGATCCACGTGATAGACAGAGAAAACCAACTCCTGCCCTTTGTCTTATTTCTACATGTACATCATGGCATGCTCATGTGCATGTATGCAAACATGTATACATACAAAAATAGGTCACCTGTGGATTTTGATAACTAAGTAGGAAAGGGAGGGCACTGTCACTTGAGGTCATACTAAATAATTTTCCCATTATGATGACATGAGAAACAGCAACCAAAAGCTTGAGTCATTGAACTACTGGAGCAGGGGGAGCTGCTACTAGCCCTTTGACATTGATGTTTTGGTAGAATACATAAATGTGCCCATACTGAACATATCCTTTTAAAAAATAAGATCATATATACAGATGTACTGCAGTACAACTCTCTCTGATCACACCTCTGTCTTTAATCTGCATTAATCTCAACGCTAACAAGGCCTATGCAGCGCTTAGCTCTGTGAGGGCTTCCTGTGAGCACTGGTAAACTTTACAAGAAAATACATTATCCCTGCTTGACTTGGACCAGTGTGAGGAAAGTGCTCAGAGCATGAGGTTATGACTTTTCAATACTACAGAAGATTCCCATGAAGCCCAAACCACTGTTCCGACATTTGATTTTTCTGGCACATTTTTGTTTGACTTTGCTAACTGGGGAAATGCTACGATCTGCTGATTCAAAACAATGCTGCAAATATGAAGGTAATACATTCCAAGTTCCAAAAACCTTCTTTCTCATCAAAAGAAACTCTCAGGATCAAAGGGAATTTGATTTGGAAAGTCGTCACCTTGCAAATTCTGTTTTGAAGGGGGTTTTATTAGGTTTATTTTTAAATTACATGGGTGTATCTGTGTGTGGGTTTGTGCACACGAGAGCAAGCACCAATGAAGGCCAGAACTGTTGGATTCCAGGGTTATGAGCCACTCCATGTGGGTGCTGAGAACAGAACACGGGTGCTCTCAACCATCCGAGCCACCTCTCCTACCTCTGAAGTTTTACACTAGGAAGAAGATAGAAATGGTATACTTACTTTAATTTTATGTATCTGGGGAATAAGATGCAGATCATTAGCCATCCCCTATGTACCCCTATCATCTTTACTAAATGGAGAACTGTGAAATGAAGCCAGTAAGAAAATCTGCACAGGAGTGCTGCCACTGAGGTGCTCCGCTCCACATCTTATTCAGAGCTGTTTACTACAGACAGACAGATAATTCCATATCCATTCTATTAGTTACTTCCAGAAAGAAAGGAAGAACATGGGGTGGGTCCATATCATTCACAGACAGAGAGGACCGGAGAAAGTGGCATGCCAGCAGACTCATCGAACCCACGTCTTGGCCTCCCTGCAGTGGGAGGGAGGGACACAGGAAGAGCTCAGTTTACCTTGGTGACATTCCCTTCAGCCAGGCTGGAAATACTGATGTGAGTTTCTTCTTTCTCAGTCTTACATTTTTTAGCAGCAGGCCCCTCTTCGTGACTAGAAAGGAAAGAAACAGGTAAAATTTCCCCCTTAAAACAAAATAAAACAAAACAAAAATACAATACATCAGATATTTTATGTGAAAAGTGTAAAGCTATTTTCCAATCTAAAGTAAACAAACATAATGTTTAGACAGTCTTTCCAAAGAGCAGGACTCTCCTTTCAGTCCTGGGTCCCTGACAGGAGGCCTTGAGTAGTGTGGGCTTTGTTTCACAGTGGTACAGAAGGCAGCAGTGGCTGCTGCATCACAGGGTACATGAGAAAGACATCATGGCAAGCACAGGTAACGGGGTTGGACATTAACTAAGAAATCCATCTGTACACCAGCCAGCTTCCTGAACCCATCTCAGAATCCAGAATTTGCGTACACAGAACTTTGTGGCTCAAAACTCCACCTCCCCGCTGCACTAGCCTATGTAAGATTTCTATAAGCTTCTGGTTAAAGTGTCACAAGTCAAATATGCAAAAACTTCTTTTTCAAGTCTTAAATGTTTTCTTCAAAGCACACCTTTTAATTTGCTTTCTTATATCCCTGATTCTGTTCGGGCATGGTGCTAACAAAGTCCAATAGCATCCATCAATATGCCAAGGAAAGATCGCTCCAAGAAAGGCTATCAAACATCTGCCTCAAGCCACATATTGGCTTTAATAACATGCTAGCTCCAAAGTCATGAGGACGTTAGGGTAATCATAGAAGAAAAAGAATCCCAATCCAAAGTTCCTGCCCATCATCTCCCCCACATGATGAAACACAAAGACATGAAGAATTTTCTCCTGGAGAAATAGTAAGTGTAGGCTAAGGGCAGCCAACAAGAAACAACTGAAATCAGTAACTAATGAATTTGTGACTATGTTCTAATGAATCAGTAACTAATGAACTTGTGACTATGTTCTAGTTAGGGCTGGGGAGATGACTCAGTGAGTCAAGTGTCTTGCAAGCAGACAGACCTGAGTTCATGGTATGTGTATGTGTGGTGTATAGATGTGGTAGTGTGGTGTGTGTATATATGTATGTGTGTGTGTGTTTTTGTGTGGTTTGGTGTGTGTGTACACATGTGTGTGTGTGTACATGTGTGCACGTGTGTGTGGTGTGTTTGTGATGTGTGGTGGGGGACTCTGTGTGTGTGTCTCTGTGTCATAATGGTACACTGTAGTTCTAGTGTTTGGGAGGTAGAGACAGGTGGATCCTTGGGAATCTTAACTTACTAGGTGAGCCACAGGCCAGTGAGAGATCCTGTCTCAGGAAATTTTTTTTTTAATATTTATTTATTTATTATGTATACAATATTCTGTCTGTATGCCTGAAGGCCAGAAGAGGGCGCCAAACCTCTTTACAGATGGTTGTGAGCCACCATGTGGTTGCTGGGAATTGAACTCAGGACCTTTGGAAGAGCAGGCAATGCTCTTAACCACTGAGCCATCTCTCCAGCCCTCAGGAAAATTTTTTAAATGTGGATGTTGCCAGAGAAATGACATCCACAGTTGTCCTCTGGCTTCTGCACATTAATGTGCATATAAATACAAACATGCATACATATGTACACACATACATATACACCAATAAATAATCTATTTTAATTGACAAACTATGTCAAAAATAACAAAGTTTTAAAACAAGAAACATTATTGCGGTATGAATAACTGGAGCTAATGAATACACACATTACTTTACCTGCTCTTTTCTTCTTTAATTGTAATGGGAATAGCTAAAATCTCTCTATGAAATCCCTCTCCTTTGGTGAATTTGAGCGGTGTGGGTTTGAATCAAACTCAAAGTCTTGTGCATGCCAGGCACCCTTCCCTCCATTAAAGATTTTCAATACTATTATTTCAAATGTATTGGCTTTTTGCTCAAATCCCTACCTTCAAATAATGAATCTTAAAAATTAAGAGAAAATTAGGAAAGCAAATAAGGAGCTCTCTCTTACTCGCAGAATAATCAGCACAGTCATAAGCTGTGTGTGACCTAAAACTTCTATTCACTGACATTTCCCTTTGAGAAGCAGAGAGGACAATAAGATGAGGGCAGGTGGTGTAAGGGTGAAGTCATCACGGCTCCCCCCTTTCTAGAAGTGTACAAGTGCGTAAGGGCCGACAGCAGACATGGAAGAGAAGAACACAGACCAGAGGGAGACAATTCTGACAGACAGAGTGTGAAGACAAGCCAGAGCCAGCCACTGCAGCTGGACTGCACCAGAGAGACAGGAACAGAGCACAGGTGATGATCTGGGGACAAATATACCTGGCTTCCAGGCTCAGTGTTTTGTACATTTTTTTATTTGAAATTTTAACTTATTTCTCTTCCTCCTCCTCCTCCTCCTCCTCCTCCTCCTACTCCTCCTCCTCCTCCTCCTTCTGTGTGTGTGTGTGTGTGTGTGTGTGTGTGTGTGTGTGTGTGTCCACATGCTACAGCTTGCATGTAGAGGTCAGAGGACATGAGGCAGCTGGATCTCTCTCCACTGCGAATTCTAGGAATCCAACTTAGGCCACCAGGCTTGTACAGCAAATGCTTTTATCTGCTGAGCCATCTTGCCAGCCCTAGTCTCAGCCTCTCACAACTTCTTGGTACAGGCATATGATTTGATTCTAGGATATAATCTAGATTTTAGAGTTTACTTACGGATTACCACTCAGCTGAGCTTCACTTTTCTCCTAACGAAAGCACAGCAATGGAAATTACCTTTAGTATATCAATTATCCTCTTCCTAAACACAAATTAACATATAATATCAAGAAGCATCACTGAGAGAGGACTCAGTGATTAAGAGCATTTGCTGTTCTTGCAAAGATACAGGCTTGGTTCCCAGCACTGACATGGTAGATCACCACTGTCTGTATGTAACTCCAGATTCAGGGGATCTAACATCCTCTTCTGGCCTTCACAGACAGAAACACACGAGGTGCATATACATACGTGCAGGCAAACACTCGTAAAAATTAATGAATGAATAAATGAAGGAACAAATCTGGACCTGCATAAGGAGCATATGTCCTGCCTGGATTTCTGCACGTCTTTCTGCATCAGATAAATGCCTCTCTCTGTCTCTTCTCTCTGTCTCCAGCGCAAGATGCAAATCCAACATTTGGCCAGCACAAATTGGTCTTTAAGACTTTTCTTAAGTCACAAACTTGGGTGGGTAGGGAATGGAGTAGATCCAGGAAAAGTTGGAGGAAGAGGGTTGAATATGATCAGAATGTGTTTTATAAAACTCAAAACTCTCAAAGAATAAAAATAAATATAAATCTTTTTTAAAAAGAATGAAGTGTTACACATACAAAGTGTCACACTAAGTCCTGTGGAGTTAAATCACATGAAGAGTTTCTTAGGCCTCTAAAAGAAGATTTGAGGAAAGAAAGGATAAAAGTATATAGTATATGTACCATATTCCCTGCTGTATCCAGCAGGTAAAAACTGCCCCAGAAATAAGTACATAGTAAAATTTTAATATGGTTAACAGTTTCAAGGTCAGGCAATTAATAGTAGTATTATAAATTTTGCATTTAATACTCACGACATCTATGTGAAATGGGAAAGGACAATGACAAAGGACAATGATAATCTCTGAATTATCTATGAAGATTCTACACCCCAGAAAGCAGAAACTACCCATTCAGCCACATGGACACACAAACCTTAACAGTGTTGCATTAGGATGTTGGGACCATTAGCAAAATACTTTCACTTGGTAATTAATAGCAAAATGTATAAGCAACATTTATGTGTCATCCATTGAGCTAGATTCTAAATCCTGAATTTGCAAACATTAATTAATAGTGTTCTCAATACTTCCAACAAGGACAAATTTAAGAAAGGTAAATACAAAAACAGACAAGATACTGTGCTAAGAAACACATCACATCTAGCAAGTGGCGGTACCAGCTGCGGCACAGGATGCAGCTGGAAGGGCTAGAGAGAGCAGAAATGGAAGGGGCTGGGGTGCGATCCACTGACAGAGCACATGTGTGAGGCACTGGAGTCAATCCCCAACCAAAGTGGCAAGGGTAAGGAAAGCAATAGTGTTTTCAAAGTAGCGGGACTGTGTAGACTTCTGTCTGCTGGGCCCTCCCTTTGTGTAACAGTCTGATCATCTTAGGTGGCAAGTAGGAGGAGGCGACTGAAAGCAAGATTAATATGCATTGTAAGAATCAGAACTAAACAGAGAACTCTCAACAGAGGAATCTAAAATGGCTGAAAGGCACTTAAGGAAATGCTCAACACCCTTAGTCATCAGAGAAATACGAATCAAAACAACTCTGAGATTCCATCTTACACCTGTAAGAATGGCCAACATCAAAAACACTGATGACAACTTATGCTGGAGAGATTGTGGGGAAAAGGGAAAACTTCTGTAGTGCTGGTGGGAATGCAAGCTGGTACAACCCCTTTGGATGTCAGTGTGGCAATTTCTCAGAAAATTAGGAAACAACCTTCCTCAAGACCCAATAATATCACTTTTGGGTATATATCCAAAGGCTGCTCAATCGTGCCACAAGGACATATGCTTACCTATGTTCATAGCAGCTTTGTTTGTCATAGCCAGAACCTGGAAACAACCGAAATGCCCCTCGACCAAAGAATGGATAAGGAAAATGTGGTACATTTACACAATGAAGTACTACACAGAAAAAAATAACAACAGCTTGAATTTTGCAGGAAAATGGATGGAGCTAGAAAACATTCATTTTGAGTGAGGTAACCCAGACACAGAAAGATAATTATAACATGCAGTCACTCATAAGTGGTTTTTAAACATAAAAGCAAAGAAAACCAGCCCACAAATCACAATCTCAGAGAACCTAGACAAAAATGAGGATCCTAAGAGATATATACATGGATCTAATCTTCATGGGAAGTAGAAAAAGACAAGATCTCCTTAGTAAATTGGGAGCATGGGGACCTTGGGAGAGGGTTGAAGGGGGGGTGGGTAATGTAGAGCTCAATAAAAAAGAATAAGAACTAAACTGAGCAGTGGTAGCGCACACCTTCCAGGACAGCTAGGGCTACACAGAGAAACCTGTCTCAAAAAAAAAAAAAAAAAAGGAAGAATCAGAACTATTGAAATCTTGTTCGATATGTGGAGTGTAAGGGTACTTTTCTGGGAAAAGGTTCACAGTTTTGTATCAAATGAGTCCATCACATGGGGGTGGGATTAAGAATAATGGCATTAAAGAACTTTAAGCAGCTATAATGTGGTCTAACTCTTTTTTAAAATATAAAACATCCACTCATGCTAAAAAGATGACTCGGAATAAATGCACCTGCCACCAAACCTGACCCATATGACAGAAGAGAATCAACTCCACAGGTTGTCCTTGGACATGTGTACCAGAGTGCAGGCATATTTCCCAACCCCCCCCCAACACACATACACACACACACACACAAATTTTTAAAAATGTAATACATTTTTTTAAACTTCTCTCTAATCAGCTGGCAGCCTCTGGGTATCTCAGAAATAGGTAATCAGAGCTAGGTGGTGATAATGTATGCCTTTAACCCAGCACTCAGGAGGCAGAGACAGGCAGATCTCTGTGAGTTTGAGGCCAGCCTCGTCTACAAAATCTAGTTCCAGGACAGGCTCCAAAGCTACAGAGAAACCCTGTCTCAAAAAAACTCAAAAAAGAAGTAATCAAGAGAGATTACTAAAAAGAGTAAGGTGGCCTTAGAAAGTTAAGAATTTCTACTCCACCCACTCTGATGAGGGAGCCCAAAGATTAAACTGCTCACCAATGGCCACTGATATAATCAATCTTGCCTATGTAATGAAATTTTCAAAAGCTCACAAAGGGGGGCTGGAGAGATGGCTCTGCAGTTAAGAGCACTGGCTGCTCGTCCAGAGGATTGAAGTTCAGCTTCCAGCACCCATATGGGGCTTACAACTGTCTGCAACTCCAGTAATAGAAATCCAACGCCTTCTTCTGGCTTCTGTGGGCACTACATGCACATGGTGCACAGACACATATGCAGCCAAAGCACCCATGCACATAAATTATTTTAGTTTTTAAAAAGTTGAAAAGGTGGGGTTCAGACAGCCTCTGAACAGCTGAACATATGAAGGGTCCCAGATCATGGTTCCTCAAAGGCTCAGAAGCTTGGAGACCTTCCTAAATACCTCACTCTGTGCACCTCTTCCTCTTCATTGCTCACATCTCTTACAGTAAACCAGGAAATGTTGATAAAAGAAACACAAGACTTGCTGAGGGAGCAGAGTGTTTGGAAAGGAATGAGACTACAAGGAAGGAAACTGGCTATCAGTAAGACAGGCTGAAACAGAAGGCACAAGACCCGCCAAGGCAATGCTGCTGTGAAATGCTATTAAGGGCTAAAGAGCCAGTCACTAAGCCAAGCACGGTTCAATGATCTCACTAAAGCTGTGTAGCAGCCCTCAGGATTATCTACTGTCACTGTCTTCTAGAGATGAGCAGATGAAGGCCCATCAAATACAGGTATCTGTTTTGCACAGCTAAACCTGCCAATTCCAAATGCCAGTAAGGGGAAGTGCCTGGGTTTAGATTCAAACCTACCTGACTCCAAAATCAATGCCATTAGCCATTATACTAACCTGAACTAAAAGGAGCAGATTTGGGATAAATTTAATACAGCTTGGTAAACCAATTAGACACGGAAGGTTAAAGAAAGGGATGACTCCCAAGAAAGCAGGTGCCGTCCTCTGAAACAGGAAATAACAGCCTGGAGAGGTACTACAAAGAAGCATGCTGGAAGAAAGACAGTGCAGGAGCCATTTCTGTACACACAGAATTTGAGATAAATACAGGCATCTGAGCCACCATGGATGGAATTCAGACGGACTTTGTGGTTTTTGAAGCCCTGTACATGAAATGTCAATGGTGTGAGACCTATGTTGTGCGGGTAAAATGGTATTATGGGCTGAGTGAGCTCTGGATTCAGACTGCTCACATTTATTAAATCCTTCCTCCAACCCTTTCCAACTGAGATCTCAGGCAAGTTGTTCCTTTTCTCCAATCCCTGGCCTTCTCAGATTTAAGATGGCATCAACAAAGCAACCTACTTCATAGGATGGCCAGAGGGTCTAGGCAGACAGCGTGAGGAAGGCACCTCATGTCATACTGTGTTCAGTAAATGCAGCTGTTCTGAGGACAAGACTAGATGCACAACTCACACAAGGATGGCAGAGAAAGAAAGCATCAGAGGACTCTGGCAGGGTTTTGAAAGATTAGGAAGAAAAATCTGAAAGCTTAGGGGAGATACACAAGTTTGAAGAGGGAAGAATAACTGGCAATGTCAAATGCTACAAAGAGAAAAGTCACTGAAGAAAAGGGCTGCAAGGTTAAGGAAATTGAAGCAGTTGTAGCCTTTGGATCTTCAGAGAGGCAGCGGAGGGAAGGAGAACGAGCGGAGAAAAGCAGTGGTGTAGACTATTCTTCCAACAGGCCCAGCCTGCAGAAGGAACTGCGATTAGAACAGCAATTAGTAACAAGTAGCACTCGAGGGAGGAGTCTGGAGTGATTGTTTTGTTTAGATGAAAGGAATGTCAACATGAAGAAGATGGGGACAGAGGAAAGAAGACATTATTAGTGGACCAGGATAACAGATACAACAGATGGCAGCTCAAGCTACAAGGAAGGTGAAGGGTGATGGATGTGGTGTCCTATGTCCACTGGGCCTGGAGAAAAGGAAGTAAAAGTGACTGCAAAGTAGGTATATCAATCAGAGATTAGACGGTCCATAAAACTGAGAAGAACCCACCTACAGCCGCAACTTTCTCTATGAAATCACTACTACTGTTGTCATTGATAATGTGTTAGTGATATGATGAGGGTCTTTAGGAGAGTGTCTAGTGACAAGCACTGTTAGGATAGGACAGGATAAGACAGGATAGGATAGGATGGGATGGGATGGGATGGGATGGGATGGGATGGGACGGGACGGGACGGGACGGGACGGGACGGGACGGGACAGAATAGAATAGAATAGAATAGAATAGAATAGAATAGAATAGAATAGAATAGCCTTGCAGTCAGTGAAAAACCAATCCCCCTTCTCAGTGCCTCCCAACCTTTTATCATGGCATATAGAAATGGTACCTGGTCACATATGTGAGTAAGGTCAGGGACCCATGACACAGGTACTCTTGGCCTTCTCCTCAGCTGGTGGGAATCAACATGTTTCTTCACATGTAACTTGTTTGTGCCATAGCAATAGTTTGCTCTTTGGAACTATAAACTTTGAAAAGACTATCTCCAAATATTCCTAGCAATATTACTGCAGGAAAGCTCAGACCTGCTAGTTAAGAGCTTAAACTGAAGTTGACTGCAAGATTCGACTGCTCTAGTGCCTAGGAATGGGTTTTGTTCTTTAGAGGAAAGGAAACTGGATGTGCTGGGCATGCTTGTAATCCTGACTCTCAGGGAGCAGGAGCAAGTGGACTGAGTTCAAGGCCAGCCTGGGCTACATTGTGAGACCCTGTCTCAGAGAGAGAGAGAGAGACAGACAGACAGACAGACAGACAGACAGACAGATGTGGTGGGGCTCACACATATAATCCTAGCCTTTAGGAAGTAGAAGCAAGAGGATCAGAAGTTCAAGGTCATCCTCAGCTAGACTGGTAAGGCCAGCCTGGGCTATATGAGTTTCTGTCTCAAAAAAGATTTGTGAGGGAAGGTATTTGGGGATATAACTGGACCAATAAAAAGCTATAGCTAGGCAGGCAGTAATCTAGTTACTATTCTTTGAGAGAGTATTCAATAAAATAGTCTTTAAAAAAGAAAAAGAGAAACTATAGATCTCTGGATAGGTCTGTGTTTTCCATGGGTTTTGTTTTAACGGCATGTGTCTATAGACAGCACTGTTTTTATGTAATTCTTATCAGACATTTCCGCACAGTCTCAGCGTAGCTGCGTTATCAGGAAGGTCTTGGTAATATTGGGCACCTCCTCGGGCACTGGGTGGCTTTAGTGAATAACAGATAATGGAAGACTGCAAGGCCTACAGGCCTAAGCATGAGAATCTCTCCAGCTGTCTGTTTAGAATTATCTCTGGCTTGCCGGGCGGTGGTGGCGCACGCCTTTAATCCCAGCCCTTGGGAGGCAGAGGCAGGCGGATCTCTGTGAGTTCAAGACCAGCCTGGTCTACAGAGCTAGTTCCAGGACAGGCTCCAAAACCACAGAGAAACCCTGTCTCGNGATAGGATAGGATAGGATAGGATAGGATAGGATAGGATAGGATAGGATAGGATAGGATAGGATAGGATAGGATAGGATAGGATAGGATAGGATAGGCGCTGTGTTGGGTTCTAGGTAAACAGCCTCCTGGCAAACCTATGAGACAGGTATTGCTACACCTTCTGCCTACAGCCACACAGTGACAGGAGCTAACTCAGGCAGGCTGACTTTGGACTCTCAAGTCTGGAACGCGAGTCAGATGAAGCTGTCTGCTGAGGGTAAATGGGGAGAGAAGTCTCAGGGAACTTGAAAAGAACAGCAGGCCTCAGATGATCTGTGCAGAGTCCGACAGAAAGCAAGGGCAAGAGTGTGTCATGTCCACAGGGCTGGACTTCAGATGTCCCAGCTCTGCTGCAACACCTGTCTTAGAGACGATACTTTCACTTCAAGGGATATGCCGCCATGAAGGGATGAGGCTCTCAGACAATGCAGACAGCAGGTAGTACAATGTGGGACTCCAGGCAGGGGCCAACGGAGCTCTTTCCCTTTAGAAATAAGGACACCACCCCCACAAGCACAGGAATCCGACAGGCTGCAGAGGAACAGCACTTTCTCAGCTGTGTTGTGTTCTCAGAATGACGCCATATCGCTGACTTTAGACGACTGACTTATCTCCCAACAGTTCAGAGTGCTTAAGCACTGGAGTTTGTTGTCATGGTATCTCTTGAAATGAGACTGTTTGCAATTTTTTCAATTATTATTGGCGAGGGGCATGTGCCATGGTGGGGAGGCCATAGGACCACTTTATTGAGCTGGTTTTCTACATCTACCTCCAGGTAGGCAGGCTTGCCAAGCAAGAATCTTTACCCTATGATTCATCTTGCCTGCCCTGTATTTAGAGGAAGAATATGGGAACATACAGATAAAATTATTTAACCAAAATCCTATCAAGTGACATCACTGGTATAAAAACTAGTAACTCCTTACGTAAGACTTTTTTTTTTTAATCATAAAATTTCCTCAGTAGACAACTATCACTCCCAAATCTTAGTCCCTTATCTGTCTACTAGAAATAGGTAAACTGGATTCAAGGATACAAAAATACAAAATACAGCTTAGTACTAGCAATCTAGTTTTTCCTTCTAGAATAACCTTTAAGATTAACTGGAACCTTTTCATTAAAATGGAAGAGTTAATAATCCATGTGAAAGACACTGAATCATCCTTGAACAGAGAAGGTGCTAAGTAAGTATGTGCTGAATTCCTACAGTTCTTAAGGACTAAGGCAGGCTTCTGAATAAAAGGTAGAGAGCAGGAAGTGTGCAAGCACGCTTGCGTGAGCTAGTTCCTAGGCCCGGGCAGATCGCTGGTCTGTGCTGCATCCTACCACACGAGCAAAAACAACAAACTGAGTACCCCAGGCTTCCAGGGCAAGGAGTGACAGGACCACAGCTGAAGGTGCAGTCCGTGCAGGGATCAGGTCATGGCACAACAGCCTTCTGGGTCTCTGTGGCTTGGGTTTTAACCAGCTAATTTACATTTTAAGCAAAGGAAGAGAAGAAAGGGCCCATTGCTTTCCCACAGTACCAGAAGGTAATAAAGATCACGCACTGGAGTTTAATGCCGGGAGAGAATGGCCCTGTGATGGCAGTGAGACTAGAGTTAGGAGCTGCTATGAATTGGCTCCAGTGGTGTACGGGCAGAGAAAGATGGAGACGAAGTGCATTTTTTAGGGAGAAGCTTCCTGTGTAGAAGGCAGGATAGAACAAAAGAGCCATAAGCCTCTCCGGGGTGCCATAGGAGTTCATGAACAGAATCAATCCAGTTTTATTTTGTTTTTCTTTCAACTCTGACAAAGCTTGGGCTGTTTACCTCTGGGAAGCCGTGAAAAATGCAAAGCTTTCTATTCCACTTGTACAATAACTCACCAAACATTGATTTATAGAAACCAATGAAGTTTCTGGAAATTAACTCATCCTTTTCCACTGGGTATTTATAAATAGCAAGCCTTACTTTGTCAATGAAGATGCAGCTGTGGGAAGGACAGAGAAGAAAACGGGGCAGCAGGGAGGATCACGGTCTGAGGTCAAATCTCAAAAGGCAACAGAAAGAAATATTACTTTGACTTGCTTAAGAAAAAAACTCACCAATAACTAGTCAATGTCACAAACCCAAAGGATTCTAGATAGTGAACAATTTCTTCTGGCTTACTTTTGTTTATATGGAAATTAATACAGATTCTGAACGAAATGTGAAGACAAACACTCATCAGCCATTTGCAAGCTGGGCTGACATATACAAACTGCAATTCCCTCCTTAGCCTGCAAAGACCTCCCTAATGCCATAATCAGCATGTCAGGGATGCGCTAGCAGAGCAGCTAATGGGCCATGGCTTTCACTGTTCTCCTCAGTTTCCCTCCAAAGATCTTACTGACACTTCACCACCACCACAGAACCCTCATGATGCCCAGCCTGCTCCTGCCATCCCCAGCTCTTTACTTTAGAAAGGGGACAATTCAGGACCAGCAGGACGACCTGTGACCAAGCCGGACAGCTTGAATTTGATCCTGAAACCCATAGGGAAGAAAGAAAGAAACATCCATAAGTTGTCTCTGACCTACACACACAGAAATAGAGAAATAAACATAAAATAAAAATTGTTTAAAAAGGGGGAAATTCAGCTTTGAGTATTCACAAATCTGTTAGCCTTCCTATGTATAATTCACAGAAACTTTATTGTTGATGCAAAAGCCAACCCATGCCAAAAGGTTGAGCCCAGGTGGACATCAAGGATAACCTATGACTCTAATGGACAGGTATGAGAACTTTGTATTCCCACACAAGAATTAAAAAGCTGTGCTGACCCCCTCTGTGATTCCAGAAAACCCTGGGCAGCACCATAATTCCAGACTTGCCCCCACCCCTCACCCCTGCACTGCTATAAATATCAAAGGTGACTACAGCAAATACTCACTCATCTTGGAAAATGTCCTGAGCAGTCACTTGATCCTTTTTCTTGATGGCTTCCGTCAGAGGGAAAAGGGTCTTTACTTTAGAAAGAGGAATCTCACACTTGGCTTTCATCTCAGTGGGGGGATTGAGCATACTCAAAATATGCGGCTGAATTGGGGGCAGACGGTCCTGGGGGTATAAGGCCCGGTGCAGCAGACACTACAAGGAAAGCACAAAGGCTAGAGGATGATGGCAACATCCAATACGGACTTGTTCTCTGGTCAGCAACTCTCATCTTTAATTGGAAGGGCTGAGACCCATGGCAAACAGAAGAGACAGAATAGGATGGCTCGGAGGACAATGGCCACATCTCAAAACAGCTATGAAACCAGACTCAAGCACAGAAGCTAACCCTCTGCAAGTCTTCAGGAGGGCCCTCATCTTATAACCACTCAGGGAACACCAAGGTTCCCCAAGACATAGCTCCCTACCCTCCAAGACTCCAGAGTAACCTTTTCCTTCCCTTAATCACAGGCGCTTTCTCTTTCACTTGGGTTTCCAAGACAGAGGCTAAAGGGGAGCTGCCCACTCTGAGCCCCAGGAGAACCTGAAAGACATGACACAAGCCACCAGGGAGAGCACACCGTGAGCCCGCCTCAACCTGCTGCCCTCTCCCCTGCTGACACCACCACTCTTGCCTGCTTCTAGCCCAGCCACCTTCTAACAGGTCTCTCAGCTTCTGCTGCCACTGTTCTCCGGGACCCTGAGTCACCTGAAAGTGAGTTCCCTGCATCACCTGAAAGTGAGTTCTGGTGCACTTTAAATCTGAAATGGTCCACATTCTGAAGCTTATTCCCCAGCTAGTGAGTGTGACCTTCGGGGGCTGGGGTAAGCTGGTGGCGGTAGGTCACTACCCAAACCTTGCTTCCAACATGCTCCTCCCTGCCCTCCACAATGTAGACAGTCATCTCTACCATGCGCTGCCCCCACCATGGAATGAGCTGCTCCACCTGCCTTCCCAGCTGTAAAAACCCCTAAAACTGAGCCAATGTACACCTTCCCTCCCTTGTTTCTGTGAAGTATTCTGGAGACACAAAAGTGGCTCCTACAAGCTCCTTCCCACAGCCTGGGAGGTCCTGTACAACACAGCCCGATTCCGAATCTAGCCCTACCATTTGCCTCCTTAATCACAATCTAGTAAAGACGACCCCTCTGAGTTCACTCGAGCCAAGCTCAGTCCTGTCTCTGAGTCCTTAGCTCATTACTCCTCCTGTCTCTTCTGCCTGTTCCCTTTTTATCATTCTGGTCTTTGCTCAGATATCAATCTCTCAGAAAGACTTCCCCTGACGTTGTAATGAAGCAGCCTCTCCACTCTGCGCTATCACCTAATAAAACTCCAACATTTCCCAATTCTGTGGTTTTCAAGCATTTATTTAAAACCGTCCAATTGCTTAGTTCACTTATTTATTATCTAGCCCTTCCCCTTGAAAACAGAGGTCCCTTGTTTACTGACAAACTGTAAGCACAGAGAATATGTCCCACATATAATAAGTGTCTAGCAGATACTGATTGAGAACAAGGATGTCAGAAAGGAGCACCGAGAGTGGGGGAGGACCAAGAGCAAGGCAGGCTGTCCGCCGCCCAAGTGAGTGAACTGGACACAGGCTGCTTCCACTGGGGCATCTGCGCTGCCTTAGTCTAAGTCAGGCGTCGGCAGCACTTGTATCTGACCAAAAAGTCAGTCTCTAACACAAAGGTTCTCAGCCTTCCTGACGCTGCAACCCTTTAGTGCAGTTAGTTCCTCATGCTGTGCTGACCCCAACCTTACAATTACTTTCATTGCTACGTCACAACTGTAATTCTGCTACTGTTATGAATGTTAATGCAAATATCTGATATGCAGGATATCTAATATGTGACCCCAGTGAAAGGGTCAACACAAAAGAAGGGGTCATGACCCACAGGTTGAGAACAACTGCTCTAACAGTACACAAGGTAGGCAATCAGATGCCATTAAGAAAAAATGGAGGGCTGGAGAAGATGGCTCAGAGGTTAAGAACACTGACTGCTCTTCCAGAGGTTCAGAGTTCAATTCCTAGCAATCACATGGTGGCTCGCAGCCATCTGTAATGAGATCTGGTGCCCTCTTCTGGCCAGCAAGCATACTGAATACTGTATATATAATAAATAATAAATAAATAATAGCAAGCAGACAGAGTACTGTATATATAATAAATAAATACATTTAAAAAAAAGAAGAAAAAAAATGGAGTGAGACAGCTCGTCGATGTCTCCCTCCTGTGAAGAAGGCTCTAACCAGCCCATTTCATTTATTACTGCCATGGCTTGGACCCAGGTCTCGCACATGCTGGGCACACGCATGTGTCACTAAGCTGCCCCTGCCCTATTCCCACATGTAAACAGCTTGCATATTAGTAATATTGAAGGAAAAAGAGCTGGATAGCTTTTGCAATTTCACATCACAAAGTATATTATTTATTCTATTCCATCAACTGTTTCCCTACAACAAAGAAAATGTAAAAAAGAAGTTTTCATCCTATGGAAAGAAAAATTCTGGTGTTGATAGTGAGTATCACTTAGGAGTCCGTATCCTGCAAATCCTAGGGACCCCTCAGGAATTCCACACCAATTTCATCTATAAAGTCCATGTGCTCTTCCCTCCAGCATCCCCTTTCAACACACCAACAAGCCTTCCCTGTCTACAGTATGCTCATTTCTTTCAGAGTTCACCCCCTGCTTGGTGTGTTCCTAATACCTGACTCCCTTGAGCTTCATCGGCCTTTTCATGGGTTCTCTGTTCTAGACACTGATCCTTTGTTGGGGGTATTGCTGACAAAACCTCTTCACCCACTCTGTGGTTCTCTTCACTCCATCAACTGTTTCCTTTTGTGTGCAAAGTGTTTGAATTTCGTGAGGCCCCACTGTCAATTGCTGGCCTTATTTCCTGATGACAAGAGTCCTTTTGAGAAAATCCTTGTCCACACCTAGAAGTGGTTTCCCTCCTTCTCCCTGAGTCCTCTCTAGACAAATGAGATTGGCTAAACAAATGGCTCTCCATGCTGCCAGGCTTATGTACTTACAGCACCAGGCCCTCGCCACATCAGGCTCCTTTTTTCTCTTCTAGATCTCTGTTCAATGTTACTACCTCAGAGGGGGTTTCCATAGGCTGTCCATGCACGCGCTCTCTCCCCTCCTGTTCCCATCCCACTGCTGACCTATGGCTTTAGAGGCAGGCAGATCTCTGTGAGTTTAAAGCCAGTCTGATCTATGTATTGAGTTCTAGGCCAGCCATCTCAAAAAGAAAAAGGGAAGGAGGGAGGGAAAGGAAAGGAAAGGAAAGGAAAGGAAAGGAAAGGAAAGGAAAGGAAAGGAAAGGAAAGGAAAGGAAAGGAAAGGAAAGGAAAGGAAAGGAAAGGAAAGGAAAGGAAAGGAAAGGAAAGAGAACCAGAACTGCTGACCTCTCCTTTCTCACCTGGAACAGTCTCTGAAATTCGGGATTTGGAATTTTGGAGACTGGAAACAAGTCTTCAACGGTGTCTTCTTCCTCACTCTTCCTTACCAAGCTCATAGCATCAATCAGATCGCCAACAGCACTCAGCTGTGCCTCTTAAAACAGCGATGAACCCAGAAGCAAACAGGGAAAAAAAAAAAGATTATTTCTATTTATTCTCCATCAAATCAAATGCTTTCCACCTCTGAATGCCGCAGCACCTGCTCTGCCAACAAGAATCCCCTAGTGGGGCTGGAGAGATGGCTCAGTGGTTAAGAGCATTGCCTGCTCTTCCAAAGGTCCTGAGTTCAATTCCCAGCAACCACATGGTGGCTCACAACCATCTGTAAAGAGGTCTGGCGCCCTCTTCTGGCCTTCAGGCATACAGACAGAATATTGTATACATAATAAATAAATAAATAATAAATAAATATTAAAAAAAAACTCTTTTATAAAAAAAAAAAAAGAATCCCCTAGTTATCCAAGTGCTTAACCTGACCTTTGGTTTTCTCATCTGAGAAAAGACCTGGGGGCTGGAGAGATGGCTCAGAGGTTAAGAGCACAGACGATCTTCCTAAAGACCCAGATATGATTCCCAGCACCCACAATTGGCTGTAATCCTAGTTCTAGTCAATATAACACCATCTTCTGCCTTCTGTGGGCACTAGGCATGCATGATACACAGACATACATGCAAGCAAAACATCCATACACATAAAATACAAACAAATGTCAAAAAAAAATTAGTTGACCTACCAAGCATAGTAGCATACACCTTTAACCTCAGCACTCGGGAGGCAGAGGCAATTCAAAGTCAGCCTAATCTACATAGCAAAGTTCCAGGCTAGCCAGGGCTACAAAGCAAAACCCTGTCTCAAAATAAATAAACAAACAAAAGGAAGGAAGGAAACAAAACAAATAGCTGCCCTCTTGACTGAATCTTTTCCAGCTCTACCTCTTCAGTGAGCCTTTGGCAATGGAGTATCATATCAAAAACTAAAGAGTCCATTCCAGAAAAATATCTGTCATAAATAAATAAACAAACAAACAAACAAATAAATAAGTATAATAACTCCTATGGAGATGTGAACAAAATACTTAGTATCCTCTGAGATAATATTTCTAACACTTCAAACAACGAACCACTTCCTAATTAAGCGAGGCTTTCTAAAGACCTTGTGTGACTGTCAGCAGAGCCCAGCAGCGTCACAGGACGACACCCTGACCACAACAAGCACATTCATAATCTGTAGGTGTCTACAGACACCTGAGAACATCCACTCAAACTCTTAAGTTCCTTATGTCAGAAACATGACCATTTCCCTTAGATGTCTTCCTTAATCCCTAGCGAGAGCCTTTCAGTAAAAATCTACCAAGTCAATACAAATGGCACAGCCCAAAGCTACGTGGACAAGAAGCAAGTCTTCTCTGGAAAGCTGACTGTGCTATCACCGGTATGCCTTGCAGGCTGCTGGTTCATGGCGGTTCACAAGGCCATCCAACTAACTACTGTGTGTAACGTCAATCTTGGGTAGAAAGTGGAGAAGTGAGCACTTCCCAACAGTACCTTATGTCTCCATTCCCGAGGCACTGCTGCCTGTGTCTGAAATGTCCACAGGCGGTGTCAAGCATGCCACAACCATCACCATCATGAACGATAAATCAGGCAACTCAGATCTACTTCTTGCATAAGAAAACATTCAGTGAATCCCACCCACTAGCTTTTGCTAGATCTCTCTGGTATTATAAACCCATTCCTAAAGATCAATTTGGGAAAGGTGCCAATAGCTTTAAGAAAAATCATTGAGTCACAGGAAACAGGTCAGCTGATCAAAAGATATTCAACTTTCAGATTCGGGCCAATTCATAAAATAACTTCTCAACAAGTTTGGAATGAGGGCTGGGTATAGCTCAGTGGCTAGACTGGGTGCCTAGAAAGCATGAGGCCTCAGTTCAGTCCCCAACGCTTCCTTAATTACTTAACTCATAATCAGGAGGCAGAGACGCACTCAACAGTACATGACTCCTCTCATGTTCAGGTCCACATATGCCTCCACCATGGCAGAAAGAGACCTAGCTCTGGAGGAAAGGACACTAGCCCTGGGGCCCATTTGATTTCTTGGTATTTTTATAGCACACTGATCCCTAAGAATTCATAGAGAGAATCCCATTTGCAAAGTCCCCTCCCCACTCCTTAACCCTACTGTGACATGGATGATACCGTATGTAACGTAAAGCATCCACCATCGTTTGTTCTGTTTCTTCATCTCTCCTAAAACCTCTATCATCATTCATTGCTGTTTATTTGGGGGGGGGCGCGGGAGGGGGAGGCGTTGACATTCTGCCCACACACAACTACACAAATTGTGAGCTGCCTGGAAGACAGTGCCGATAACTGTGAATCACTCTGGCACCCCGACATCTACAGCCAGATGTAACTCCTGGAAGCCCGCAACAAGCAACAGTGAGAACTGAACTGCGGCCGTGAACGATAAAGGAAGAAGAGAGCAGAGGCAGCACTTTGAATACTGTCACTGTCGTCCCAGCTACATCTGACTGCATGCAGGACACGGACAGACGCAAATTTGCTTCAGCGAGAGCAAACTTTCTGCTCACAACTGGAGAACAGACCTCCAACAAGCTGCTCCTCAGATGTGTGCCATAAGTCAGAAGGGAGAACCAGACAGTTGGGAAGGTTAGGAGAACCCGCGCCCTATCAGAACACCTGCTGAACCATCTTCATCATTATTGGGAGTGTGTGATTAGAATCCAACTACTTCGCCCCATGAAGTCCTGGCACCATCAGCAGCTGCAGCCAGGTGATTTCCCAAGAACCAGCATGCGTGAAGAGCCATTAGTGAGCTAAATGGAAAAACTCACCTGTGGGAGTGCATTTCTTATTGTTTCTCAGTGATGAAAACATGTATTGCCGCAAGTCTTCCATGAAAGGCAGCTGCACATAAACTAAACACTAATGAGAAAGAAAGGAGATAAAAAGCAGAAGCCATCAAATTAATGGAACTATATATAAGTGATCCCAGGAGCTGTGGAAGAGGCACAGCAGAAATACTTCCAAACTTAGTCTAAATCTGACACATGTAAAATAAAGTATTTGACTCCTACTAATAACTTCACACTTGCAAACAGTATGACAGATACCAGATACAAATGAGATGTCTCAAGGAAGGCTGCTAAAGAACTGCAAAATGCAGGACCAACCAGGAAAAATGGGAAGAGCCTGGACGGCAGGACATCTGACTGGGAAGTCAGTATCTCTACCTTCTCTTACAGCCTGGCCACATGGAGTTCTCAGCGGAACTGGAACGAAGCAATCCTGATCTGTACTTTAAATAGGAGAGCCTCAAGTAGACTGAACTCCACAGGGGTCACAATAAAACCACACCCACAGTCTTTATTCATGGTCCTTATGGGCTAAACTGGAGGTGATTTCTCTTCCCACACGGCTCTGAAAGAGCCAAAAGGATGAGAACTCGGAGAATGCTTTGCGTCACCTTTACTGGTTTAATAAAAAGACCCTTAAATACGTTCATGAGTCATGTTGTTTTCTAGCTGAAAAGCTGGCTCATGGATCAGCAAATCCCAACGCTATCTGGGAGTTTGCAAGAAATTTATAAACAGGACCCACTCTGACTTACAGAACTAGAATATGTATTTTAACGAGATCCTAAAGCAGTGCTTAGAACAAAGGGACAGAGGGGAAATTAGTAGCCTTGCAGGTGTGAGGCCCTGGGTTGGAAGGGATGGATCCCCAATACTCAAAAAGGGGATTTCTAAAAACAAAAAGGTAAAAAGGGGGCAGGGGAGGACGAAAAAGGCCTGCAGGTTTACCTCATAGGCGTCCTTAATATAAGGAAAAGCTACACCAACTTGAGGATTCGCTCTTTTGTCGTAAGCATATCGAACGATGGCGACCATGTTTAATTCATCCAAAGCATGAATAAGGGAAGAAAGGGCTACAGCCGCCACCTGGAAGAAACACATGTGTCAGCACAGGTCCAGCATATGAGTGTCCACACAAACGGCAGGGCCTGGACACTCACACAGGGGTCTCTGCTTACTTCCTGTTTCAGGCATCTTTTCTAAGTCTCCACAGCTCAGGAGTAGAGCACCGGCTTAGCATATACAAAACCCTGGGCTGCATCTACAACACCAACAGGCAAAACAAAACTGTCCATTTCCACATTCAGGATCCAATAGTAATCTCAGTGTGCCTCTTTATGACTTTACTAACTAGACCCTACAACTTTGACCTCCTTTTCTCTGAGTTTAAGCCCACACTCTATAAATTCAAGACTCTATAAATTCTTCCTAAACAGAATCTGTGTCTCTTTTTTTTCTCAAAACCTTCTGAATCTGTTTAGAACATGATTATTCTTTGATTCAGCTATGCTTTCTACTTTCTTAATGAAACTACCTTCCAGAGTCCATGACTTCTACCTGCCAAATCTTTGGTTGGTGGACTCACCATAGCTTCCTGCCTGACTCTCTTTCTCCACAGTCTGACTGCAGAACTAATAGGGTCCTCTACTCTGTGTGGGCCACTGTTCCACAAGTTGTTTTCTTCTTCCAACTACTTCTTAAAGTCTACTTTCCGCCTTCCTTTCTTCCTCTCGCTCTATAATTCAACTTAGTGATTATTTCATCTAGTCCCATGAGTTGAAGAGTCAAAAATCTTTGAAACTCTTCTAAGAGGGTGGAGAGACAGCTCAATGAGTTCTTATTGATTAAAGATCTAATTCAAATCTCTGGCATCTAAGCTTGAGTCTCTAGCATCCACATAAAAATCTAGGCTACAAGTGCCTGTAACCCTAGCATGGCCACACAGACTCTCCTAGATGCAGGCGTAGACTGCGGCCAGACGCCTCACCTGGCCACACCACTACTACCCTTCCCTGTTGTATCCCTACTTCCCCTAACAGCTCAACCAAACTATGGCCTCAAAGCCCCTGACAATACCTTCCTCATCCCTGACAATACCTTCCTCATCCCTCAACTCGACTTCTGTGCCATCTCTCAAGCCCATCACTGCCACTCCAGCCCAGAGGAGCAATGTCAGTCCCTTCTACCAACCAGGAACAGTTCTACCCCAGCCTCGTAGAGATGATCAGTAGCAAGGCTGGGTTTTGTGCTTTGTGTCCCCTGGGGCTTCTGTTCATGTAATTTCCTTCTAGTTACAACCCCACCATGTCTCCTAACCCATTTTAGATCTGCCTTGCTCAGTTTCATCTTCCCAATTCCCAAACACTGCAGTTTTCCTGTACCACAGCTAACCTGCATGCCACCCTTTCATACAAACCTATGGCCTCAAAAGCTTGCTATCAAAATTGTCTACAGATTTGAAGAGATAAATCTCCCTCATTTCAAGGAACACTTACGCTAACCCTGTTTATCCAAGGCCCTGTCACAGAACTAAGAGGACTCTGACTTCACTGAGCAAATACGTTCTTTATTAGTACAAATGAGACATGTAGCAAACACGATGTGATGTTCCAATACTACGTCTCATAAAAGAGGACCAGAAAAGCAAAGTGTCTGAGGAAGAAACTATTTCTAATTTGTTTGAAATTTGAATTTGTGTGTCTTTGACAAGACCAATCAGGATATTTAATATAAAAGATGATGGGTTAAAGATCTTTTTTTGTTTGGTTGGTTTTGTTTTTTGAGACAGGGTTTCTCTGTGAAACAATCCTAACTGTCCTGGAATTCACTTTATAGACCAGGCTGGCCTCAAACTAACTGAGATCCGCCTGCCTCTGCTTTCCAAGTGCTAGAATTAAAGGTGTGCACCACCACTGCCCAGCTAAAGATTATCTTCTATATTGTAACAATACTAGTCCTGCATTTAACTCAACTGAGTCCCCATTCCTTTTCTTCCTCCTCTCCCCTTCTCTTCCACACACAGTGCAAATCAGCACATAAATGTATACAGTCTACACACACACACACACACAATCATAAGCAAATAGCCAGAGAAAAATTTTAAGGAGTTATTCACAGAATATTTTAATTGAAAACCAGTAATATTCACCTGCTTTAACAACCCTTACAATGACCATGATGGGTACTATTGGAGACCTTGCTGGCAAACTTCCAGAGACGGGCATCTGACTACCTCACATAAAGCAACCCACCTGGAGTTAGCAATCTTGGAGCAACCCCCACCTGTTGGCCCCAGTTCGCTTCTCTGGTGTGAAGCACAGATTAATGTCTTCTCCGCATGATCATCCCCAGATTGCATGAAGACGGCTATTACATCTGTCATCGCCCTCCTACTCCCGTCTACCCACACGAGCCTGCTGCATGCAGCTTTTACTGCAAGTTCTCATACAGCAACGCTTTCCCTACTCTCCTACGTATCGCATGAGCTCCAGTTAGATAATACCAATTTTTGGCTACCATATCAAAAACTGACAGACACCAAAGAGCCATTAAGAAATGAAGGTAGGTATCTTTAAAAAAACAAAAACAAAAAACCTTCAAAGTGACCCTATAATATATAAAAGCCATATCTGTTACAACCCACAAAAATTAAAATCGAAGGACTATGAAGAAAAAAAAAAAACACCCAGGTCACCAATACCTGCCCCAAATTATCTCAAGGAAACAATCAGAGACAGCTTGCCCTACCTTTAGATCTATTTGTACTTAGTAACTGACTACAGACGGCCAGCTATAACCTTGCAGCTAGCCTTACCTAGGAACTTCCACAGCACACCAATCAGAGCTTACCCACTCGCCAGAGCACCAATGTGCCAATGGGATATCTTTCATAATAACTGTACAGATTTCCCGATCCTAATAAAACCGCAAACCTTCCTCTGTTCTTCAAGCACACCAGCTACCACGCCCATGTACAGGCATCCTAGTGCAATCCCAGTCCTTATTCCAAACACAAGCTGCTTTATGAGGAACCTGTCCCTACGTTTTCACTTGACTTTGACAACAGAAATTAGTCACTTATATGATAAATCTGAATGCAGCTCACGTGCCTCAATGCAGCTCTGTAACAGAACATTTTCTCACTGCCCTCCTAACAGTTCTCATGAAGTCATCAGAATTTGCTTGGTGGAAAAGAAAACAAGTGGGGATTAAATGCACAGCTGAAGTTTAAAAAGTCATGGTTTAACAATACACACCAGACCAGACCAGCACAGCCTCTAGGAAGGCTTGATTCAGAAGAAAACCATGAACTAGAATTCTCAAATGGGAAGGCATCTATGTGTTGTAATGAACTCACCCCACCAGTAAAGTGGAAGCCAAGCATCTTCTTTTCCTAATTTTAACTGTTCTCAGACAACAATCACAAGACCACCTACTAGGTGAGCAGCCAGCCACATTCCAGAGGTGGGGAGAAAAGAGGTCACCAATACCCTACTCCCACCGCAAATCAATCTTCTACATTAAATTCATTATTTTCTAATACACATGCTTTCGGATTTTAGAAGCCTGCTTACTCTCTTAAACGCATTTTGTATTGAAATTTTCAGTTAAAATCAACACCAGTGAAATATTGAGTGTTGACTTAATATTTCAGAAAGAAAAAAAGGAGCAAAGTGTGAGTATAGGACATGCAAGTCATCAAAGTTGTCAGCCAGAAAGAGGCCAGCCTGACAGTAGAGACTCTCAGAACATGGGGAAAGAGGAAACCATTCCCAGATCAGGCCCACTCTCCAGGTCCACACACCAGCACTAAAAACTAAACAAGTGTCAACCAGACCCAACCCTCCTGAACACCTGACAGGAAATGCCCACACCTAAGCCAGACTGGTCAAAGGTTACTCTTTGTGCAAGACTGTGGCCTCCAGTCTTATGCTCAAGCAAAAACAAACTCATTTATCATTTTTCCATTGTCAGAGTTAAAGGTTGGTGATTTTCCCACCACTGTTGAAAACTGTTCATGTCATTTAAAACACCATGTGTGGTGGTGCACACCTTTAATCCGAGCATCTGGGAGGCAGAGGTAAGCTGATTTCTGAGTTTGAGGTCAACCTGGTATAAGAGATTTCTAGGACAGCCAGGACTACACAGAGAAAAAACCTTAAAAAAAAAAAAAAAAAAAAAAAAAACAAAGACAAAAACAGAAATCAAAAAAAGGACCAAAAACAAGTCACTTCCCTAAAACAACAGCTCAATTTTGTAGTACTGTCTCAAAGTTCCACACCGAACTCACCTCATCATCTTTTGCTGCAAAGACCTTTAGAACTTGATATCCCATAAAGAATCTTCTAGGGACCTACAAAAGATGGGGAAAATTAGTTTTGAAGCAGAATGAGAAATATTTACAGCTGTAAGGCCACACATTGCTAAGAATGTCTACTCAAAATGTTCTTATATCAAGAGTGGCAAGAAACAATTTGTAAGTTCCCTCAGAAGGAATTCAATGCAATGTATTATAGTCCAATGTTGTATGACATCCTAAGAACACAGAACCGGGCTCCTTGTAAGGGTTTCAGAAGAAGCATGCAAACACTGACACCTCAGCCAAGAACTGGAAAGTAGGAACTGACCAAAAGAAAAGTCTAAGGGTTGGAGACAGTGCTCAGCTACTGCTCTTACAAAGGGCACCAGGCATGGACATGATGTACATACACACATGCAGGAGAACACTCATACACATACACATAAAAATGAATACATCTTGGAAAAGAAAAAGAAAAACCAGGTCTATATACTAGACCCTGGGCAGACATAACAGTGAGTAGCAATTCAGAGTGACAGGTGCATAGTATCTGTTCATCAGCACTGCTTTTAGAGTGCGGTAGCCACACGGTGCAAGGGGAAAGGGGAACATTAGAGATTAGCAAAGACTGTCTCATACAGCCCCTTAGGAATAAATTCCTCAGGAGCAGTGATGAGCACCTGATGAACTGCAGGGACCAAAACAAGGAACCATTCTCAGCAGGTTGGAGGCAGGGAAATCAGGTAAACAAAACGTGCTTGCCGGTCCTTGTCCCCTCCCGAATGCAGTAAGACAGACTCTACAAATGCCCAACTAGAAGATGAATCTTAAAGTTCCTTAAATCACAATCCCTACACCCATCTACCAAGAACAAGCACTCACCATCCGCGTAACCGGAGCCTGGGGCTTATTTGGAAGAAAGTGTTGTGAGCTGTACTTGGCAGTGTTTCTTATCCGTGTTTTCCTGCACTCTTTCCTCTGAAGCTGAGAAACTACACTTTCCTGTAACTGCAGCTCACGAACACTCAGCTGCAGAGGTGTGAGGTCCCCGTAATTCAAATACCCCTCACTTCTGCTTCCATCTCCCAGCGGAAAGCCACTGTTCTAAGGCACACCAGAATAGCCCCACAATTCCATATGGCATATTCACAGGGATTTACTTACCCTGTGAGAATGTATAATAGTCCTATTATATTTTTTTGATTTATTCAAAAAATAGCTAATGAGGGTGTTGGAGAGATGGCTCAGCAGTTAAGTGCACACACTGCTCTTGCAAAATCCCTAGGTTTGGTTCCCAGCACTCACGTCAGGTGACTCACAACCACCTGTAAAGCTCCAGGGGATCCATGACCTCTGGGCTCCTCAGGCACCTGCAATCATATGCACACATCTACACATAGGTGCACACATAAACACGTAATTAAAAATAAAAACAGATCTTTTTAAATTTACTTATATGTTATGTGCATTGGTGTTTTGCCTGCATGTATATCATTGTGAGGGTGCCAGGTGCTCTGGAACTGGAGTTACAGATATTTGTGAGCTGCCACATGGGAATTGAACCCAGGTCCTCTGGAAGAACAGACATTAACCACTGAGCCATCTTTCCAGCCACATAAAAACAAATCTTTAAGAAATAGTTAGTGCTATCTTTTCCTAGCGCACCTAAATGAATTTTTCAAAGAACAGCAAAGAATTTGGAGGGAAGCCAATAGCTAAATTCTTACAATTATATACCCAGAACACCTGACAACTTGGCAAGAGAACTGAAAAACTGCTTGATACTTTAAAGAAAACAGCACACACAAACACACACACACACACACACACACACACACACACACACACGGTGTAGCTCAGTGGTGGCGTGCTTGGCTAGCAAACAATCAATCACCATCCACACACACAAATATTTCATACCAATTCATTCCAGAAATGGTATTTTATCAACATTCTTGCTGAAGACACTGAGATTTTATTTAAGATAACTGATAATCACTAGTCTGCGCACATCTGTATTTTGTCATATTCCCCATGGAAAATACCATGTTTAACGCCTTTGGTTAAGATAATACATGAAAGCAGGTATGTACAGCGGGCTACTCAAAACCATGCTAGTTCATGTGATGAGCTAAATAATAAATAATAATAGTGTGCCACTTAAATAATGGCACAGACAGGGGCTGCAGAGATAGATCAGCAGTTAAGAGCACTGACTGCTCTTCCAGGGGACCTGGGCTCAATTCCCAGCAACCACATGGCAGTTCAAGACTGTCTGTAACTCCAGTTACAGGGGATACAACACCCTCACACAGACATACATGCAGGCAAAACACCAACGTACATTTAAAAAATACATAAATAATGGCACAGACTTTGGGGATTCAAAATCCATATCCACTCCATTTCACTGTAAGATCTTGGGCTACTTACATAATGGGGCTAATCTTCAATTTCCTAATCTTAAAAAAAATACATACTATAGAATATGCCTGAGAGGGTATAGTAAATAAATGAGAATTTTTATCAAACGCTTACATGCTGGAACACCGTAATTATTCACTGAACGGTAGTTATAATGATAATATTTTCATGATACTTGTTTGAGATGGAACTTTAAAACAAAGCTGCAAAGTAGCCCTGCATGACTGCTGAGTAAAAGATAAACAGCATGTCTAAGCCTGTAGAGCCTGTGACCGTCTATCTAAGGAAACATGTGAGACCCTTGTTTCACTTTGAGGAGCAGGAGAATTCTTCTCTTTGAGATGGACAATCTTTACCCATTTTCCTAAGCCCAGACTTGAATAAAAGTATTTCCTCCTACAAAAGCAAAATCAATAAAGTAAAATTGATTTAGAAGTTAAAAATTGATCCAGAAAGCACTTCAAGTTTTTAAAAGTAAAATTTGAAGCTAATATAAATATTTTTAAAAGGAATGTATTTGTTTGGTTTTTGTTTTGTTTTGTTTTGTTTTCTGGCTCTGTTCTCCCTGTTTTGCTTTGTTATTTAGCTAAAATAGGCCCTCACTTCCAGCCTGGCATAAGAGTTTCAGTATTCACAGTATGAACTAGAATGTGTGGAGTAGGGTTTGTCTGTCTATCTAGACACAGGCAGAAAGGGTTGTTTCAGTCAGATGTGGTAATGTACATCTTTAATCCCAGCAACCGGAGCAAAAGAAGATCTCTCTGAGCCCGAGGCCAGCCTGGTCTACATAACAAGTTGCTGGCCAGTCAGGAATACATTAGGAACCTGTCTCAAAAAAAGGGAGAGGAGGGCTGAAGAGATGGCTCAGTGGTTAAGAGCACTGACTCCTCTTCCAGAAGAACCAAGTTCAATACCCAACCCCCACGTGGCAACTTACTATCTGTAACTCTAGTTCCAGGGGCCTACCACCCTCTTCTGGCCTCTGCCTGTACTGTGTGCTTATGGTACACAGATATACTCACAGATTACATGCACATTGAAATAAAAAATAAAAATAGATCTTTTTTAAAAAGAGGAGACAATTTCTACAAATTGGTATAAAGGTTAGTTTCACTCAAAATTAATAAGCATTGCCATTAATAATCAGAAATTTTAACTTATATACTTCACAATGTAAATAATTTTACTTTAAAGAAATTTTAGGGGTTCTAAACTTCAAAAAAATAGTTATTTTTACTTAGTACATCTCATTTCAGTACATTCTTAGAGTTGTTTGTTTTGGCTTTTCGAGACAGAGTTTCTCTGTGTGACAGCCCTGGATGTCCTGGAACTCGCTCTGTAGACCACCAGGCCGGCCTTGAGCTCACAGCACCTGCTTTTGCCTCCTGGGTGCTGGGATTAAAGACATGTGCCATCATGCCTGACTCATTCTTAGAGATTTTAAGTAAGTTTGCTCACTTTTTGGCTTATGGAGGTTTGCTTTATTTGCTTTTTAAAGATTGTGTGTGTGTGTCTGTGTGTCTGTATGTGTGTGTGCATGTATGTGTATGTGTGTGTACGAGTGCGTGTGTGTGTGTGTGTGTGTGTGTGTGTGTGTGTGTAAATGTATATGCAGATGCTCCTGGACACCAGAAGAAGCTGCCAGATACCCTTAAACGAGAGTAATAGGCAACTGTGAGTCACCTGACATGGTGCTGAGAACCAAATTCTGGTCCTCGAGCAGAGTTGTTCATGTTCTTAAACTCAGCCTTGTCTCCTTGTTTTATGTCTCCTTGTCTCCCTGTCAGCCTTGGTTTATGAGTTTGAAAACACTTGTAAAAATATGGAACTTCGCTGAACTAACCTAACACTAAAAGTACACAAAGCTTGCGTGCTGGAGCAGAATAAAGAATTTCAAATCCAGACTACTGGATGGCATTCACTTTCATTATAATTCTCACCTGAATTTTCCAATAAAAATCTCTTTATCCCTAGGAATTTAGGAAGAAATACACATAAAAAGATAATAGTTTCTGGGCGATGGTGGCTCACACCTTTAACCCAGCACTGGGGAGGCAGAAGCAGGTGGATCTCTGAGTTTGAGGCCAGTCTGGTTCTAGAGAGTAAGTTCCAGAGCTACACAGAAACACTGTCTTGAAAAAATTTTTTAAAGATTATATTTATATTTATTATCTATGATTTATCATTTTTCAGTCTACCCCAAGAATAGCGAACCTAGATCTCTAAGAATCTTTGAACAATGCTTCCTAGGAGAGTATGTGGGATCCCATGGTAAGCTGTTGCACTTCCCAATATGTCTACTTCATATAAATGCACTTTAGTACTTAAAAACCATATGACTTAAAAATAAGGTGCGCATCCTGAAACCCTACACCAGAAATTGAGGAGAAAGGTGCCCAACATAAATCAATGACATTCTAGACTGGGCAACAGTGTGGCTAGGAGCTCACCCCCCTTCCAGAGGACCCAAGTTTGACACAGCATCCATGTCAAGGGGCTCACACTGACTGTAACTCCAGTTCCAGAGGGACCTGACCCCTCTGCCCTCCTCGAACACCTGCACTCACATACATAAGCCCACACTCAGCCCCACAGACACACACATAACAAAAAGTACATTTTTAAAAAATATATTAAAAATAAATAAATGATATTCTAAGACTGAGTTGACATTCAAAGGTAGACTCCACATATATACACCAGTTTGAGTAAGCCATACAACTCCAAACAACTGGGGGGTGAGGAAATTCCTAAGCAGCTTAGTGAGTTTGGCCTT
This sequence comes from Alexandromys fortis, assembly GCF_014885135.2. NCBI lineage: Eukaryota > Metazoa > Chordata > Mammalia > Rodentia > Cricetidae > Alexandromys > Alexandromys fortis. Next base: position 464,391 of record NW_026068099.1, on the reverse strand, counting down.
CAGGTTTATGCCAAGTCTCCAGATCTTGGTTTTTCTTTTCTTTTTTTTTTTTTTTTAAATTTTATTTATTATGTATACAATGTTCTGTCTGTATACCTGAAGGCCAGAAGAGGGCGCCAGACCTCATTACAGATGGTTGTGAGCCACCATGTGGTTGCTGGGAATTGAACTCAGGACCTTTGGAAGAGCAGGCAATGCTCTTAACCACTGAGCCATCTCTCCAGCCCCTTGGTTTTTCTTTTCAAATATCAAAGATGATGGGCTGGGGAGACAGTTCAAATAGCAAACACAAAGGGATGCGTTCAATCCCCCTAACCCACAAGTGTTTGTAATCCCAGCACTGGTGAGGCAGAAAGACAGATCCCTGGGGCTCACTGGCCAGCCAGCCAAGCCAAGTTGACAAGTTCAATGACAGTAAAAGGCCCCATTGCAAAAAGATCACAGGTCAGCGCCCAAGGAATGGGCACCTAAGGTCGTCCTCTCACGTGGACATATGCATCTACACGCACACACAAATTAAAGTTTTAAATAAAACACAGTAACATTCATCCCCAAACTACATGTAAGAAGACTGAATGGGAAACAAGTACGAATTGTAAATAAAATAACCAAGCGAAAGCTCAGGCATGCATTTTGTTCACAACTGCAGAGTAATTGCTGTACCTGAGAAGATCTACAAAATCCCAAAACAGAGAAGCACTTCCCCTCCGATTTATATTTCATTTGTTCCTCATCCACTTTAGAAAAAGGAATTATATCGCTTCCGTAGCGGAACCCTGGGGAAGGAGAGCAGAACATCTGTTAGGCACACGGAGCCTGAAACGAGCGCTGTCCACACATCAACAACACACACACTCCAGGGCAGTCTCCTTCTTCTACTGCCCCCATGAGCAAGGGGGAAGCAGAGGCAGAAGCAAACCACATACACCGTATACAGATAACCAAAATCTAATTACAATTTTAAGTAGTGTCTTCTGCAGTCTAGTTACCTTAATGATTACCCAGCCCAGAAGAAAGACTGTAGCGAACACGGCACCTTAGTTATCCTCAGAAGACAGCCGTGTTGACTACAGCACAAGGAGGAGCTGTAAACACATTCACAGCTGCAAACATAATCTCAGAAACCTGGATCCACAGAGAAAATGGCCCATCGGATATCTTCAGAACAAAATGTCCAAAGCACATGCTGGAGACAGACAAGCTTTCAGCCATCTAGCAGAAGCCCAAACTCTACATAAAAGCATCCAGTTGACAAGTTCTATACTTTTGTTTCAATTTATTTCATTATTGGAATTTAGTTGTATTTATTTTCAATGTCTTAGATTGGATAAATATGAGCTCATATGCCCCCCCTAAAAGTAAAAAAAAATAAAAAAGGCAAACACATAACCCTGTGCTATGGCACCTGCTCTCTGGAAGGCTGTGCCCCTAAAGTGCACACACAGCACACAGCATCTCTTCAATGCAACTGCAAGAGGAACCATCAAAGCCCAAGAACCAACAGAGGGAGTTCAGAGGCAGATGCTGTGGTCCGATATCTATTTGTTCCTGATAGGCTGCTGGGGTCACATTCTTAATTTAAAAAAAAAAAAGTTCTATTTTCATACAACAAATTCAAAAATTCCAGAACAAAAGTCAACAGGGAAACATGACACGTGGTCAAGCGTGGTATCTAAACCAAACATCTTCCTTTTTCCCCAGTCATCTGTGTGCAGGTAAGGGAAGAGCACCTACACGTATGTGCATGTGTGTACACAGGTGTGCTCACCTGTGAGTGCACACAGAGAACAGCGGCCAACTTCACACGTCTTCCTCTATTGTTCTCTGTTCACTTTTTGAGACAGGGTTTCCACCTGAGCCGGTGGCTCTGCATTCCAGCAGTTTTGCTAGTCAGCCCCGGATCTACCCACCTCCACCTCTCCAGCACCAGGATTCCAGGTATACACTGCCATGCCTGGCTTTTGTTGCCTTTTGTTGTTTGACAGCATCTCTGACTGTCCTGGAACTCACTCTGTAGACCAGGTTGGTCTTGAACTTACAGAGATCTACCTTCCTCTGTCAGGCAAGTGCTTGGATTAAAGGCGTAGGCCACCACACCCGGCCTCACTCCTACTTTTTATGTGGGTGCTGGGAATCCTTGTGCGGCAAGCACTTTATTCACCAACCCATCTCCCGGACCCTAAGCCAACTATGTCTCTAACTTTCTCTTGTCATCAATCATTGATTTGAGTTAACAGCATCTAAAAAGTGCTTTTTATAGCTACCCGTGTTTTCTAGTTCTTCTACTTAACATGCAAATAACTTCCTACAAGTCAGGGAGTAAAGAACAGACTCTAACATACAGCGGTTCTCTGGCCCACACGTGTCTACTGGTTTCTCTGGGTAAGTATAGTGAGTAGACAATGGGGACAGAGGAAAGTGGCAGAAGAGAACAGAGGACCTTCTGTACTCTATGACCCAGTGTCTAACACTTCCCCCTCAATTGCCACCCCCATAAAAAGCTTTTTGTCCCAGATAATCAGAGCTTTCTTGCAACAACTCAAAGAACTGGTTCCCTCATCTCTATCCCTCTTCCTTCTAATAATCCAGCTGTCACACCTACCTCCCTAATGGAACATTTCCGAACACTGCAGATGTATACAGGTCCCCAAACGTCAGGTATAAATTCTGGGCTATCTCTCAGTCCCATTGCTGAACAGTATGGAGGAAGGCAGACAGACCTGGAGGAACACGGCTCTAGCTGTAGTTCTGGCCCTGTGCACTGCTAGCTGGGTGGCTTTATGTATGCTGAGTATCTTTCAGTTTTGGTCCTTCTGATGGCCAATCATCTATTTGATAGGATTTGGAATCACCATGGAAACAAAGCTCTGAATCTACCTGTGAGGAAGTTCCTACACTGGGTTAGCTGAGGTAGGAAGACCCACCCTGAGTGCGGATGGTGCCCTCTTCTAGGCGGGGTCCAGAACTGAACAAAAATGAGAAAAAGAGCTGAGCACCAGACCCCTGAGTGCAGAAGCAACAAGAGCCTTGCATTCCTGCCACCCGTCCCTTCCCTGCCCAGAGTGTCCCCTCAAACCAGGAACAAAAAGAAAGGAAAAAAAAAAACAACTTTCTTGTCTTTGCTTTGTCAAATATTCTGTCACAGCAATAACAAAGTAACTACGAGAGCTTTTGTGTCTGCTTCACTATTTTGTGACAATTAAGAGAGAAAATACAAGCTGCCACTTCAGATATGGCCCTCTGAGCCAGGTCTGTGCCTAATTCACGCTTCTTCTCCACACCATGAGCCAGTCCTCAAGCCAGAATAGAAGGATCAGCTAAAGATAAGGCCGTGATTCCAGCTCAACCACAATTCTAAGATCCATGTTCTATGCTAGGCTACTAAATTCAAACCTGAGACAGAAATCGTGAAGTACTAATTGCATTCTGTATATAATTCCGTCTACTACCAGCTTCAAACCATCCGACTCCGTCAAGCACTGAAATACATGCAGCAAGATATAGTGCCATACGTGACACTTTCTTCCAGAACTGGGAAATTACAACTATACTAAGTAGTGTACAACCTGGTAATAAGTTGATCTAAGCACCCAGGCTACCATCTTAATCATCATTTGGCATATGAGGATCTGAGCTCTGGAATATTCAGATATTCCAAGTCCTCTGGATAAAGATGTCATCTAAACATATTATTTAAGGCAAATGGGTGGAGTGTATTTAGCACAACTTTAAATAGCCTAGTGTGTATAAGCCATGACAACAATCATAATAATATTTTTCCACTAAATGAGCACATCTGGTAGGATATAAACCTGGAACTGGCACTTGGAGGAATAAGGGGAAGCTGCCTCGGTCCCTTTAGATAAGCATCCTCCCAGCCAGTGAACCTAAACGTTAAAATAAAGCCAAGTCCTAAGTCCTGTCACTTGACATACTTAAATTCAGAAGGATCAAATACACAACCCTTTCCTAGGAGCCATCTTGCCCAAGTTCCCCCGACCTACAGGAACCCGTGTCTCACTGTTACCTCAGCTGCACCTCTGCGACTCTAAGAGACATCTGCAGCTCAACAGCCTAGGCTGCCTCCCACCCTTGAAGACAATCTTCCTTGGGCAAAAGTGCGGATGCTTATTAACATACCTTGAATAGTGTCCTCTTTGGAAACTTCGGTTTCGTCGTCGTCATTTAAGCAATAAACAGTTTCTTTCTGTACATCTTCCTTCTTTAGGGTTCTTGCATCCACAACTGTCCAGCTCTTTTTAACCTTCTCCTGTACGATCTATTTCCAAATGATAGTGGAAGGAGACATCAGGAGAGACAGCACAGTGACTGCAGGATGGGAATCTAGTGTACTCTGAACACTCACTCCAGCTGCGCAGTACTGAGCCTCGCCTTCCTAGTATGTAAATGTTAGTTTACTTCAAAAGGGACTACCTTATAACTGTCTCTATGTCCCCTTTTCTCCTCTACTGACTTCTAAATACATGTATATTTTCAATAGAAAACCCTCAAATTGCCTAGTTAAGAGAGGCCATACATTTTCCCATAGTCAGAAAGAAAGGGAGAAGTCAAACCAGGAGACTGAGAAAATGAGAGAGTATACACTCATCCACAATCTCACTCTTCCAGCCTTGACAGAAACCAAAACAACTCAAAATTACCTCTATGGTTCTCAGGATGTGTTTGGGAATTAAGCTCTTAAACATACAAAAAAAAAAATGCCTGCATATTTGTTTCTAAGGTTTAATTCTATTTTTTAGCATGCATTTAAAGAGGGGGAGAAAGCAGAGAAGCTCGTGCTGAAGCACAGATCAGATTTCTCCTCAGACCAGAACTGAGATCATCGCCGAAGGCAATTCACTTTTGAAAGTAAGCTATGACTTCGAAAGGCACGTGAGTGATGACCCACACCCTGACACGAACAAGTCAACACTTCTGACATTCTGTAGATGCTGCTACTATCAGATGGCTACTAACTGAATTAGGTGTGACCATGTCTCCAAAGCTCTAGAGTATTATCGGTATCCCTGCTACAATACACAATGACAAGTTAATCCATCATGCTTTCTTTCTCCTAAAAGGAAAAGAGACAAAGGCCTGAGTTCCTGGTTAACAATCAATTATCAACTCAGCAAAAGAGAGAGAGGAGGGAATCAAGCCATATTATAAATAATTCTCAAAACTTCTCCTCGTATGCCTTTTAGATGAAAAGCTAAACGGAGATGAAATCAAAAGGGAGAAGAGCTATGGAGGCCGTAATTATACACTGAACGGTTCACACATGAATTGTCAGCATCTTACGTAAGTGCATTTATCCGCCCGGTAACACTGCTTTAAAAATGAATATATATTCACTACCTACCGATTTATAGGCTACAATCTTTATAGACAAATTGGAGCCGATGGTCAGCTGGCAGGGCCAGGGCATGGAGCGCCTCTCAATCTTCTTAAAGACCGACAGCTGCCGTAGACTCTCACTTAATAAAGGAAAACACATAATGAAAGACCCAATTTTCCAACGTTCATTTGGACTAGATGGTTTAGTTATTTCACTAGACAGAGAAGTAAGCTGCTGTGGACTATAAAGAGAGAAACCTCAGGGAGTGGCAGGAAAATGCCAATCATGGTTGGGAATGAGCCTGAGGCAGTGAGTTTGCTTGGGGGGGAGGGGGTAGTAGAGCTGAAATCACTTGCCTGGCAGGAAAAAAACCTCCCCTCCCCTCCTCTAGTCATCATTTTTCTCAGCTCCCCCAGTGATTCCCAATGTCTACTCAGAACCAAGCACACCTTTGAGGACATGATAGAAGCACATTCACTATGAGTTGAGACACAAGGCAAGGCGCTCACCAGCTCCCAGAAAACAACAGACAAGAGGCTAAGAGCCCCAGCTCTGGGGTAGCATAGAAAGGGCTCCAGGCTAAGCATCACTGCTCACAATTCATTAGTTAATGCCAACTCCCCTAAGTAAAAGACATGATGTTTTATATGCACACAACAGAGAGAGTTACATAAAGACTACCCAGGGACAAAGGAATCAGCAGTCTGTTGGTCTTTATGTAAAGTAGACAACTGTACAGTTTTTAATAGTGAGGAGGGTGGGAGAAGATAAATGTGATGTAGAGAGATGCCTCATTTCAACAAGGGTGAACTTGCCTGGTTTTATCCGCCTCTAATCAAACACAACAGAACACTTCAGGAGAGGTGGAATTTGTGGTGTTCACTTAGATAAAGAGAAAAAGGAATGAATGGTAAAATATGTATGAAGTGTCCAATCCAGCCCTTATGACTGACGTTCATTAAAGAAGAATCTATAAGTGGTGAGAACTACTCTACGTTACCCACCGAGTTAGAGACAGATCTCAACAGACTCCAAACCTCAGAACCACGTCACATCGAGCAGAAGCTGTTCTGCCTGAACCCTACTTCCGAAGTCCACAGTGCACCAAAGCCAACTTGAACATGTCTGCACCAGACCTAATCTGTCTCGTGAGATATTACTAGTCCATCCAAGACATCATGAGGTAAGGATTCAGTACCGGGGATTTTTTTTTTAATTTTTTATATAAAAATAATTTCCCACAGCCTTATTCCTTCCAATTAAAACTTTTGCCTGAAAGTTCACTCTCTAGTCTTGATTTTTATTTCTAGAATCACCAGGACAAAGACCAAATATGTGCAATATCAGAGAAACTCAATTTGAAAATCCACTTAATCATAATTAGAATAGTCACTGTATTTGAATGAAAATCTACACACAAGACCCAGAACGCAAGTGTTCTAAAGCACTAAGACATGCACAGCCAATAAGTTATCTGCTTGCTGGGGAAGAGAAGATACCTTAGAAAATAGTTTATACTGGCTCATAACAGGGTACATAAGGCATGTATTCCCACAGTTCAGAGAAAAACAACGCATCAGCCCACAGTGTGACAAGCATGTATACTATGTCACAACATCTCATTTTATAGGGCTCCTCACTAATTCCTTTGGTGAGCCCTTGGGAAATTACAATTCCATTCCCTTTTACCAATAATTTCAAAGGTTTCCATATTTAGAAAATCACAATGTGTTTCTTGTCAATTACTGATCTCCAGAAATTCTTTAAAATTGTAGTTGAGAATAAAACAACAGATGTAGCCCGCTGCTGACCTACTTCAGTGGAGAACTTTGCTTCCACGCCTGAATTTCATGTACCTACTGTTGGATGGAATTAATTCCTAAACAAAGGCAGCACTATCCCTGAGACTCTGGGTCAACACAAGCCTGACTGCTTGGCAAACTACTGTACAGCCACCTTTGCCAAGTTTGACTCCTCACACAGACGACAGAAGATACAACACAAACCTTCCCAGATTCTCTGCTCAAAATCAGTGTGCAACCAACACTAACCAAGAACAAGATGGATAAAAGAGATGGTCTCTCCCACAGTATCTATAGACAGACGAAAAAAATAGTTTCTTTTATTGTTATATGATTGTTATATGGTACTTTAGGGATTTCATTCTTTTTTTTTATTTATTAAAGATTTCTGTCTCTTCCCCACCGCCGCCTCCCCTTTCCCTCCCCCTCCCCCAATCAAGTCCCCCTCTACCCCTGGACCCAGCAATACCACTCTTGGGAATATACCCAAGAGAGGCCTTATCATACAACAAAAGTATATGCTCTACTATGTTCATAGCAGCACTGTTTGTAATAGTCAGAACCTGGAAACAACCTAGATGCCCTTCAATTGAAGATTGGATGAAGAAAGTATGGAATATATACATATTAGAGTACTACTCAGCAGTAAAAAACAAGGACTTCTTGAAGTTTGCAGGCAAATGGATGGAAATAGAAAACACTATCCTGAGTGAGGTAAGCCAGACCCAAAAAGAGGAACATGGGATGTACTCACTCATATTTGGTTTCTACCCATAAATAAACGGCATTGAGCCTATAATTCGGGTTCTTAGATAAGCTAAATAAGAAGAAGAACCCAAAGAAAAACATATAGGCATCCTCCTGAATATTAACCTTCAGCAGGCGATGAAAGGAGACAGAGACAGAGACCCACATTGGAGCACTGGACTGAAATCTCAATGTCCAAATCAGGAGCAGAAGGAGAGAGCACGAGCAAGGAACTCAGGACCGCGAGGGGTGCACCCACACACTGAGACAATGGGGATGTTCTATCGGGAACTCACCAAGGCCAGCTGGCCTGGGTCTGAAAAAGCCTGGGTTAAAATTGGTCTCTCTGAACATAGCTGACAATGAGGACTACTGAGACCTCAAAAACAATGGCAATGGGTTTTTGATCCTACTGCACGTATTGGCTTTGTGGGAGCCTAGGCAGTTTGGATGCTCACCTTACTAGACCTGGATGGAGGTGGGTGGTCCTTGGACTTCCCACAGGGCAGGGATTTCATTCTTTAAAAAAAGAATCACTTGCCTTTCCAACACCAAGGTGAACATTTTCCCTTCATGACAACATTGCAATAATACTGGCTTTGAATTGTTTACAGTTTGGTTGTTTATTTATGTGAGAGGGGTTTTGTTTTTATTTGTTGTAACAGGACTTAGTCAGATTATTTACTGATTTAAAGCAGCAGGTTCTCGACCTGTGGGTGGAGAAACCTTTGGGATGGAACAACCCTTTCACAGGGCGCACATATCAAATATATTTACATTACATTCACAATAGTAGCAAAATTACAGTTATGAAGGAACAACAAAATAATTTATTTTATGGTTTGGGGTCACCACAACAATGAGAAAGTATATTAAAGGTTCATAGCATTAGAAAGGTTGAGAATCTAGCATAAAGTTAGAGGGGAAAAAAGAAGAAGCCTCAAATTAGAAATCATGTTATACCCTCCCTTGATGCTCTCTAAAATTAGTATCAGAAAGTAAAGGAGCACTGACAGTCAGACACGACGCCATTTTTCCTAATTACAGCCACTACGGACATCAGCGAGAATAAGAACTATGCATCCCACACTGCACAGACATACTTACACAGCCATGTTTATTGCTGTTTTAGTTACAACAGAAAGGAAAGGAACCAGCCTAGATGTCCATCAGTTTATGAATGAATAATGAAAGTGTGGCACACATACACAATAGAATTTTATTAAGCTTTAAAAAACAAGGAAATTATAAAGTCTGCAAGAAAGTGACTAGAATTGAAAAATATATTAAATGAGATAACCCAGGCTCTGAAAGATACATTATACAAATTCTCTCATACACGAACCCTTGCTTCTCCTTTTTATATACGTGCATTTATGTAGAAATGAGTTTACAGGGCCTAGGAAACCAAAAAGGGCCCATGAGAGGATTAAAAAAAGAGGCCTAAATGGTGTGTGTGTGTGTGTGTGTGTGTGTGTGTGTGCACGCGCACACGCATGTGTGTACAACAGAACACATAATATGGAGGTGGAAGAGGAACAATGGGGTGGAAATGTTTACATGGAGATGGGTGGCTATGAAATGAGATAGTAAACCCAAACCAAAGATGCATTAGGGGCTGCAGAGATGCCTCAGGGATTAAGAGCACTGGCTGCTCTTGCAGAGACCCTGGTTCGATTCACACACACACATGGTGGCTCACTACTGTTTGTAACTCTAGTTCCAGGGGATCCAGTGCCTTCTTCTGACTTCTGTGGACAACGGATATGCATGTGGACCCATACATACATGCAGGCAAAACACTCACACAAATAAAGTAAAAAATATATTTTTTTTCTAAAAATCTTTCTAAACCATAAGGAAACCTACTGCTCTGTAAGCTGAATAAAAGACAGAACTTTAAAGAGTTTGAGCAGAGAAGTTCAGGTCTCATGTGTGAGTGATAAGACTGTCCCAGAAGTCACGTGTTACTAAATGAAAATCCCAGGGGCAGGTCACTTCCCTATCAATTATTGGTAAGGGAAACTCCTGAGGTCTGCAAGACAATAGGGCTATTGCCATTACTGTTTGTTGCACAACAGAACTATGTGGTAAGACTATTGCAGAAGGTACCATGTGCTCTGGTTGAAGAACATAAAGAAAGAAAGCCAGTGCTGAGTGTGAAGCCTGTGCCTTGCTGTCCGCTTGTCCGATGCTGGAAGGACAATCACCAATGTGGCCCCTATGTGGCCACTGTGTACTATAATACTGACCGGACAGGCTCACTATTATAACAGTGGCATCACTATTATGGTGACCAACCCCTACATGTTTGAATTTAAATACAGTCCATAGGAGAAAAGCCATGTTTAGTACTGCAAGCCTGGTCAAAAGCCTATGGCTATAGAGGTCATAGGTCCTAGTGAAAAAGCTACTACTGTTTTGCTAAGTAGACATGATGTCCACCTCAAACTGTCTTCTTGTAGAATATTATTTTAAGGTGTACTTTTTTTTTTTAATGATGCATTTGTTTAACTCTGTGAAGCTGTGATTCTTTGCCTGTCTAAAACACCAATGAAGAGCTGAGTGGCCAGTACCAAGGCAGGAGCAAGGATAGGTGGAATTGGCAGGCAGAAGGAGAAATCCGGAAGAGGAGAGGAGCAAGAGAGAAGGAGGAAGACATCACAGCCAGCCATGGAGTAAGAGTGAAAGTAAGATATATAGAAGTAAGAAAAGGAAAAAGCCCAGAGACAAAAGGTAGATGGGTTAATTTAAGTTAGAAAAACTGACAAGAATCAAGCCAAGTTAAGGCCGGACATTCATAACTAGGAATAAGCTTCTGTGGGAACTAGACGTTGGGCCCCCAAAAAGCCAAAAGAGTAAAATATCACACTACAATTTGGTGTACCAATGTGGGTCTGTATTTCCATGCAGGCCTGAGAAAGCAAAAAATCAAAAACAAAAACAAAAAATGTATACGGCTCCTTTAAGAGTTTCTGCCTGCTGGTGAGCCCCTGAGCAGCCAGTAAGTTAAGTAGGAACAAAAAGCAAAGTAAAAATGTCTGCCATGGCACAAGCATGGGCATTCTAGAGTTCTAGGAAGGCTGAATGTAGTTCCTAGTCACACATGCTTTGGGCTTGGCTTTCACAACCAAACCTGAGAGTGGGCAGAGCCAGTTTATAGAGCACACAGAGGATCAGGTGTAGCTTAGCAGTCTAAAGTTTGCTCGGTTACACAGTAAAGGAGATCCAGACAGGAAACCTCTAAATAGATTCCAGTATGTTTTATAATGTGCATAAGTTTAAGATGAAAAAAATATAGGTAGTTATAGGAAAAATAAATAGTTTTTAAAAAATAAACTCTTTAGCCAGGCGATGGTGGCGCACGCCTTTATTTTTTTTTTTTAATTATTTATTTATTATGTATACAATACTCTGACTGTGTGTATGCCTAATGGCCAGAAGAGGGCGCCAGACCTCTTTACGGATGGTTGTGAGCCACCATGTGGTTGCTGGAAATTGAACTCAGGACCTTTGGAAGAGCAGGCAATGCTCTTAACCACTGAGCCATCTCTCCAGCCCGGTGCACGCCTTTAATCCCAGCACTCGGGAGGCAGAGGCAGGCGGATCTCTGTGAGTTCGAGACCAGCCTGGTCTACAGAGCTAGTTCCAGGACAGGCTCCAAAGCCAAAGAGAAACCCTGTCTCGAAAAAAAAATAAAAATAAAAATAAAATAAAATAAACTCTTTAAAGAGAAAGTAAAAGTAATATAAGAGAAAAAAGCCACATAATGATGAGAAATACACAAGGAGTCTGGATTCTTTATGCTATTATGTTGATTTTGAATTTTCTGATTGCTGAAAAGCAAAGGACAGCGGCTGAGAGACCTGGAATCGAAAGAGGGACTGCTGAAATAAACCAGTCTATAAACTTTAGGAATACTCAATATGTACTAATAAAAGAACTTAAAAATAAAGACAATGGGTTTTGTAAATGTATGAAGAGAGTGGTCCAAGCTTGGAATAAAGACGAAATCTAGTACTCCATTTTTAAAGCGTCTACATACTCCCTCCCCAACTTCAGTGGCACGTGTCTGGAAATAAATGAGTACCCTGTGCAAGCCAAACTCATAAAAGGGAGATTAAGGGTGAGTTTGAGATTTCTTTAATAAAATTCAGAACACTTATTAAAGAACGACTGCTAAGTCGAGAATGACTCAGAAAAGAAAAGCATCGGGAAGACCTCTGATCAAAGAAATCCATGTGGGAAGATTAAAAGTTGCCGCCAGTGTCTCCATGTCTTACCTGAAGGAATAGATCTCATCCAGCCCATCTTCACCTTCTAGAGACACCATCACTCTTTGCACCATGCGGATACCTTCCTCTTGCTGCTTAGTAATCCCTTTCTCAGGAAAGGACGGTCCAAGGTGGTCCAAGCCCAGGTCACCATCTCCTCTGCTCCCAGCCTCACCGCTCTTGCAGATGGGAAAAGGCAGACTTTCAGGAAAGACCATCAGGAAAGAAGGTGAGTTTGGGTTCCAAATCTGGATTCCAACTCTGTGACTGTCACAACACACTAGTAAGATGCCTGCCTGCCAGTCAACCTTATGCAACTCCATAATTTTGTCTATCAAGTGGCGTGCATCCACCTGAGGATTATTTAAGCTTTAAGCTTTAAACTTCTAAAACTTCTTGGACTTGGTAACAAGGGAGACTGGCTGACACAACCAAGTAACCAAAGGGCAGGCTCTCTAGGTAGCAATGGAACGGCCAGGTCCAGGGGGCCTTTCACTGCTACCTCTCCATGTCACCTCATCTGCCTTGTACTGCTTTCTCTCTCAGAATGGCTTCTTCCACACTGCCCTACTATGGACTGTGCTCCCAAATTTCTTATTGCAATTTAAGTATGGGAGTGGGGGTCAGCAGGTGACTATTGTGATGGTGGAACCCTGAGTTTTATGCAAGGGACTAGAGCTGGTACCTTTTAGCCTTTTCTGTCCTGTCATGTGACACTCACAGCATCCTCTGGGAGGCAGACATCTCCCACTAAACACCAGACCTGTGTTGGCACTGTGAGCTCAGACTTCCTTCCTCCAGACCTCTGTGGGGCTGGTGTGTTTGTAAATTCCCTCCCCTGTACTGAACAGCCATAGCAATCGACTGTAGCAAGCTCACATCTACAAAGGACTCAGCGTTCAACCTGCTGATTTCAAATGTTTACAAATATCAGGGATCAACAGGAGGGATCTAGAAGAGTTCACTGAAGGTCACTAAAGCCACAGGTTAGAGTTGAGGAAGAAATACTTCCTAGAACAAATTCAGGCAATGCATTAAGAACACCAGAGCACTGGGGAGGTCACCAACAATTCCTCAGGGTTCCTATAGGGATTTAATAAGGACATAAAGCTGAGGACGTGTGGCTCAATGACAGAGTGGTTGCCTTTCATACACTGAACCAACCCCAACACTGCAAATAATCACAATAATAAGTAAGAGGCTGTGAAACACAAAATACTTAAAATTCAAATGTTATTGTACACATTAAAATCTTATACAGAAGCTGGGCGGGGTGGCACATGCCTTTAATCCCAGCACTAAGGAGGCAGAGGCAGGTGGATCTCTGTGAGTTCAAGGTCAGTCTGATCTACAAAGCAAGTTTCAGGATGACTAGAGAAACCCTGTCTCAAAAAAAAAAAAAAAAAAAAAAANCAAAAAAAAAAAAAAAAAAAAAAAAAAAAAAAAGAAAAAATCTTATACAGAAATAGAATATTGCTAGAGAGAAATAAAGCCCAATTCTGTTATGTTTCTCTCTAGTTATTTGTTTGAAATGAGGCTAACTCCAGGTTAGGATTAATAACAAAATATATTAATAACCAGAGGCTAGGGAGATGGCTCAGTGGTTAAAAGCACTTGTTACTCTTTCAGAGGACCCATTTTGGTTCACTAAGAACTAAAACAACTGAGATGAAATAACTGGACCAGAGTCACCCAGTCATCTGATTGACAGGGTGACGCTCTTGGGCTATGGCATACTGCCTTACTTTATTCCTGCAAACCAGAGGGCTGAATTAGGGTAATCTTTTCCATTCTCCCGACACTCTGTAGGTCACCCCTATGCGATGGATACTTTAAAGACAATCAATCATTCAGCTTGCTATACTCAAAATAAGGCTTTCTGGGTAACCTTTCTCTTCATTTACTTAGCATGAGCCACAGGACCTGTATTGCACATCAAGCTAAAGCACTTCCCACGTGCACGGCGGACACTTTGCATTAGGTGCCGACTGTTACTGGAGCATCAACAAGAAGACACAGATAACATGAAGATGAAGCATAAGGAAATCTACCCTAGAAAAAGTTACAGTAACAATTCTTTCTATGCTGCATTTGGTCAGAGGAAGCGAAAACCTATGCCCATGGAACAGTATGTTTTAAATGAAACTAAAGTGATGGGGAATGCACCTGACAGCAGGCGCTGGTCTGCAGGACAGGAAGAAAACATTTCCGAGGGACAGAAGGCCACCAGACAACTAACTGGCAAGCAGAAGAAAAGACCGCATTCCTTCTGCATATCCTACTCTGGCACTCATTTCTAAAAGAGAAGAGGCAGCTCTTTCAAGTGCCATCGGCAGAAGTGCAGTACATTAGGCTTCAAACATGAGGCATCCTGAGGCCACGAGCAGGAAACTGGGCTGAGCTGCCTTCTGAAGTGCCTAGCAAACCTCGGGTCCGTGAGAAGTATCACTTGAAAAGCACTTAATTTCTCTGAAGTGCCACCTTAACAAGCACCAGTTTGGTGGGCTCTTCTGAACTCTTCTGTATAGTCCCACAGAAAGATGTGCCCCAGCAGTCTTAAGACGGGCATATATGCATGCAAGAGGGGTTCTTAATTCCCTATAGTAGGCAGTCACAGAGACCAGTGGTGCCCACTCCAAACACTTCTTAGTGCAGGGCTCAATTTGAAAGATGAACATCCCTGATCAGATTAATAATTCAACATCCTATAGCATTACTCTGCTCCAGACAAAAATAGGACAAGAAGAAATGGGTTTTAAATGCAGCAGGAAGGATTAGCGAAGTGACAAGAATATTTTAGTGGGTATGTATGAGAAAAAAAGTAAATGTTAGAGAGGAATTCAAGTTACTGTGAGGTGAAGGAATTTCTTCCTTATCAACTATACAATACACATTTTCTCCTCAAATTTTATAGCACATAACAAATTACATTTTATTATGTGTCTGCACCCCTGAGAAAGGGTTACATATAGACATTATATTGCTATAAATGGATTCCTAACATTACGCTTTGTCTACCCTCAGTCTACTGCTGTCTTTAGACCTTATTCTCTGAGCCACATAAGAAATCAACTATCATATCAGTCTGTTAATGTCATCTATGCAGACAGGAAATAAACTGAACATCCTCAAAGGATGTTTTTCTAATTCCTTGATCATTTTAGGTCTAAAATCTGTAATTTGCTATTAAGCTCAATTTCTCTGTATCACTACTTCAATTATCTCTTTATCATCACAGCTCAAAACAGTTCCATGAACACAGGTATAATCGACACACATAAGGTGGCCAATCGGTCACCTGGCAGATTCCTACTTAGCCAAAAGAGGAGGTTCCTGTAAGTCATCTACACAGGGCCCTGCTCACTGCATAAAGGAACGAGATGTCCTACACATTACTCTTGAGCTCTTACAAGAACTGCAGGGAGATGCCAGACTTCTTCAAGTTACAAATGATGACATCGAGTTGATCCTGGCTGAACGGGCTGCTGAGGTCAGTGAACACTTCAATGTGCTTCTTCCCAAACTTCTTCCCTCTAAAAGACAGAGTGGTCACATTAAGAAAGCATTCTCTGAAGGCCAGTGAGAGGCTCAGCAGATAGGACGGTTGCCCTGAATGCTTGTAACCTGAGTTCAGTCACCAGAACTTTCACAGGAAGAAGAAAACTGACTCCAGGGTAGTCATCTGGCTCCACACATGTGCTGTACATGTGCACACGCGTGCGCACACACACAGACACACACACACACACAAATACAAGAATACCAAAAAAAAGGTGATTTTTGATTATTGCTATTATTGGTTTTTCTTAGACAGGGTTTCTCTGTGTAGAACTGGCTGTCCTGGAACTAGCTCTGTAGACCAGTCTGGCCTTGAACTCACAGAGATCTACCTGCCTCTGCCTCCCTAGTTTTGAAAAAAGGGGGGTGATTTTTAAGAAAGTATTCTTTTGAGTTTTTTCTAGGAGCTGGAATATACTTGGTCACTGAGCAGAGAGGCTAACGACTGATAGGTGTGACCATAGCCTCAAAGTCCTCTTACTCTTCATGCTCAGCGCAGTGCCTATGAAATACATAATCAACTTTATATGGCTCGCACTTGGCTCAGCATCACAAAATATAATATTCTTGTCCCCTAGCTCTGATTCGTAGCACTGTAGTTTAAAACAATCCCTTCCCCCTCCCCGTGCCTGTTCTCCCTCCCCCCACCTCCCACCTCCTCCCCCACCCCCCCACCACTCCCAGGTGTAAGAAGACGGCAGCCCTGCACCTTCACTTTCCAAATGTCCTGCTGGGGTACTAAACAAGGGATTAGCTGCAGGATTTTGCAGAGGATTCAGACTGAGGTAAAGTGATCCAGATTCAGACCTGGGATGTCAGCACAAAACGGCTTTCCTAACAATGCATCCATGTGTTCAAGGGCATACACATTTCAAGATACAGTAATTAAACAATAATGGGTCAGGATGTTGACTACAATTACTGTGTACAGCATAACAATCACTATGGATCATATCACTTAGTCCTTTTTAAAGATTTGGGATAATTAGTTTAAGTCAAATAAGAAAACTGAGAGATGCCAAATGCTTATTCTCCCAGAGAAACTCCCACCAAATGTGGTCCTTTGTTTTAAACTTTCTACAACTAGAAAAGTGGGTATTGACTTCTGTCAAATAGTCTTTCTGCTAGACTAGCATGCTGCTGTGTTAACAGCAAACCATACAGAATACTGAACACAGCAACTCATGCTCTTTCCAGAAGGCCTCATGTCTGGACTCCTTAGGTGAGACACTCACATGGTTTCCCGCTGAATCAGATCCATGCACACGATCAGGGCGTCCAGGACTCAGCTGGTTAAGGGCAGGAACAGAGCCAACAGTGCCATCACCCCACGAACACTGCAGCTTCTCCCAGCAAAGCCCTACTACTGACAACGGTGGACAGTGGATGACTTGGAAAGGCTTGCGCACGTGCCCCTCTTCCAGATTTTACTTCATAAATGCAATCTATCAATGTATACATTCTGACAAGTAGTGTGAAAAAGACATTAAACACAAAAGTTAATTCATATTGTTTTAACAAGAACTTGTCATTTAACAGTGCCTAGAACCCTATTTAGTAATCACTGTCCATTCTTAAATACAAAGCAGGCCATAAGGCAGCATTTGTAAGTCACTGCAAACACAGCAGCACCTCCCAGTGGTCAAGAACACTACTACCAATTGTTTAGGGAAAAATACTAAGAATAGACCCATAAATTAGGACCCCATTCTTGGGTGTTGTGGGGGATGGTGAACAGAGTTTCATTTCATAGCTAATTTTTTTTTTTTTTGGTTTTGGGTTTTTTTTTTTTTTTTTTTTTTTTTTTTTTTCCGAGACAGGGTTTCTCTGTGGCTTTGGAGCCTGTCCTGGCACTAGCTCTGTAGACGAGGCTGGTCTCGAATTTTTTTTTTTTTTAAGATTTATTTATTTATTATGTACGCAGTGTTCAGTCTCCATGCAGGTGCCAGAAGAGGGCACCAGACCTCATTGTAGATGGTTGTGAGCCACCATGTGGTTGCTGGGAATTGAACTCAGGACCTACGGAAGAGCAGTCCATGCTCTTAACCTCTGAGCCATCTCTCCAGCCCTGGTTTTGGTTTTTTGAGACAGGTTTCTCTGTGTAACAGCTCTAGCTGTCCTGGAACTAGCTCTTGTAGACCAGGCTGACCTCCAGCTCACAGAGATTCACCTGCCTCTGCTTCCCAAATACTGGGATTAAAGGCGTGTGCCACCACCACCTGGCTCACGGCTAATCTTAATTGTCAACTTGACACCTGGGAGGCCAAACCTCAGCTGAGAATTGTCTCCAGCAGATTAGTTTGTTGACGTGACTGTGGGACATTTTCTTGGTTACCAAGTGATGTAGAAGGACCCAGACCACTGTGGGTGGTTCCATCTCTGGGCAGGTGGACCTGGCTGTTTAAATAAGGTAGCTGAATAAGAGCCTGGGGAGAAAGCTCAGTAAGCAGCGTTCCTTTGTTGGTTTGTGCTTCAAGCTCCTGCCTGAGCTCTTGCATTGGCTTCCTTCCATAATGGACAATAACCTGTAAGCTAAAATAAACCCTTTCCTTCTCAAGTTGATTATGGTCAGTGCCTTACCACAACAGAAAAGAAAACTAGAATAGGCCTATGGAAGATATGAGAAATCTCAGCTTGACTATTAACATGATTTTGTGGCATAAAAACGTCCTTCAGAAGAGCAGAGAAAGTTAATGCTATACTCTTCTAAACATACATTTCTCACCTCTGTGGTGGTCTGAATAAAAATGGCTCCCAGAGGTTCATAGGGAGTGGCATTATTTGAAAGGATTGGGAGGTGTGGCCTTGTTGAAGTAGGTGTGGCCTTGTTGGAGGAAGTGTGTCACTAGGGGTGGACTTTGGGGTTTCCAATGCTCAAGCCAGGCCCAGTGTCGCTCTCTCTTCCTGCTGCCTGTGCACTGGGATGTAGAACTCTCGGCTACTCCATCACCATGTCTATCTGTGTGCTGCCTTACTTCCCACCTTGATGATAATGGACTAAACCTCTGAACTGTAAGCCAGCCCCAATGATGTTTTCCTTATAAGAGTGGCCATGGTCAAGGCATCTCTTCACAGCAATAAAACTCTAAGACAAACTCCAAACACACTATAAGCAGTACCATCAAGCCCTCTCCTCAGTCCACACATGTATTTATTCCCTAGGATTCCCCCACCCTATACTTCCCAACTTCTCAATACCACAGGAAAAGAAAGAGCAAGAGACTAGAAGACCTGGAGCTGGGCATTAATTAATTAGTTAACTAATTCCATATTAATTACACACCCTCTTTTCCTCAGAGAAAAACATGCCCAGATGGTCAGATCTGAGACTCTGGGAGAGCCTCACCAAACTGAACTGTGATTTTCCAGATAAATGGAAATTTCTTGACTTCTTGGGCACAAAAAGGATACAGTCAGCTTGTTGAGAGCCTGGTTGGATTTTGCTTTCAATGTCTTCCAGCAAATCAAAATCTGGTAGCATCAAGTGTCTGTGCACTGTGATGTTCTGATACTGGTCCTCACCAGCAAGGGCATTATCAGTGTTGTCTGTACCAAAGAGGACTAAAGCAATCTCATCCTTGCTCTCGGAAAATACCTAGGACAGAGTATCCAAAAGTTAAAGACTGTATGCAAGCAGCCTAGAAGGAGAGGAAACCTAACCTTCAAGGGGCAGGAAGATCATATCTTCTTAGGAAGGTCCCCCGGCCACCTGATATTACTGAATGAACATGGGACTTACCAGCAATGGCAATTAGGTTCTAAGCAGACTTTTTCTTTCTAATTTTTAAAAAATCATTTTATTATTATATTTAGATGGATATTTTGTCTGTGTGTATGTGTGTTTATGTTCATGCCTGGTACCCCAAAAAGAGTATGACTAACCCAGAACTAGAGTTACAGGTAGTTGTGAACCACCATGTGGGTGCTGGGAATGAATCCCAGGTCTTCTGGAAGAGTAGCCAGTGCTCTTAACCTCTGAGCAGTCTCTTCGGCCCCTAAGCAGATATTTCATTACCTACAGACTTTTCATTTCAGCACAAGTAAGCATGCATACTTTATTCTCCTTCTGGTCCTGACTTTAAGCTAGATGTAACTAGCAGTTGCCAGTTCCTGCCTCCACTTCCTCAGAACCATGGGCTCCAGCCTGGAACAGTAACCTGAAATGAACCCTTTCTTCTCTAAGTCATGTTTCATTAGGCTTTTGTTTGGTTTCTTCTTTCTACCAGCAGCAGAAATTAAGCTGGGACAGCTGTCTCTGAGGCAGAGTCCTTTCCGATATCCCATGCTGGCTTGAAACTCGCTGTGCAGCCCACGTGACCTCAACTGCGCCAGCCTTCTGAGGAGAGGTTACAAGCATACACCACCACACCCAGGTTACAAAGCTACGTTAGTCCTCAAGTGACTCTGCCTGGTAGGGATTATCACTTCTTACTTTGACACAGGGCATTGAAGCATTACGTTACGTGTCCCCAAGATAGCCACCATCTATTCCTTTTCTCCATACATCTGCACGCTACTTCTTAATTAAAAAAAAAAAGTCTAATTTCCTCTCCATCCTTAGTTGTGAGCTGGCCTTAATGACTTACTAGCAAAAACAAAACAACAAAAAGGCATTCTGGGAAGCTGGGTGTGGTGGCGCATGCCTTTGATCCCAGCACTCAGGAGGCAGAGGCAGGTGGATCTCTGTGAGTTTGAGGTCAGCCTGGTCTACAGAGTGAGTTCCAGGACAGCCAGAGCTACACTAAGAAACCCTGTCAAAAAAACAAACAAACAGGGCTGGAGAGATGGCTCAGAGGTTAAGAGCATTGCCTGCTCTTCCAAAGGTCCTGAGTTCAATTCCCAGCAACCACATGGTGGCTCACAACCATCTGGAATGAGGTCTGGTGCCCTCTTCTGGCCTGCAGATGTACATACAGACAAAATATTGTATACATAATAAATAAATATTTAAAATAAACAAACAAAAGGCATTCTGGGACTTCTAAAACTAGGCCATAACAACCACACAGGCAGGGCCTCTGGGAATTACTTCCTCTTAGAATACTCCTTAGTAGTGTAGCTGCTACCAGCTGGGTAGTGTAATGCAGGATTTAATCCCAGCACTCAAAAGGTAGAAGCAGAGGCAGGCAGATCTCTGTGAGCTTGAGGCCAGCCTGGTCTACAGATTGAGTTTCAGGACAGCCAGGGTTACACAGAGAACCTCTATCTCAAAAAAAAAAAAAAAAAAAAAAAAATTAGTAGCTGCTACCGTGTGAGGCTCCCAAACTGCATGAAGAGGCTGTACATAAATGGTTTCGGACGGGCAAACCCCAGCTGAGTTCACAGCTGCCATAAAGCATCATCCAGAGAGCTGTGGGCTGCCATCTTGGACATCCACACCAAGTGAGCCTTCAGATAACTCCAGCCCCAGCCTCCATCCATGTGCAATTGTGTGTGCAATTGTGAAAGAGGTGTCAAGGGGAAAAATCTACCAAAATGGTATCTTACGCCTGTAATCCCAGCAATTGGGAGGCAGACATGAGAACTGAGAGTTCCAGGCCAGCCTGAGTTACAAGGAAAGACCCTTCTCTTTTAGGAAAAAATAAAAAAGGTTGGAAGTAAAATAGAGTGTGATGGCTAATATTGATAAATTGATGCCAGCTACAAATCTCTGGCATGCCTATGAGAGATTATTTAGATTAGGTTAGCCTGTAGGGGGTTATCTTGAGTAAATGAGGTAGGAAGACCCACCCTAAACGTGCTGGGGTCTGGGCTAATCAACAAGGAGAAAGGGATCTGAACTGTAGCCTTCACCTGACGGCCTCCCTCTGTTCCCTAACTGCAGATGCAATGAGACCAGTGGCCTCAAGCTCCTATGACCATGACTTCCCGGCCATGGCTGCTGGACTCTGAACTGGGACAAAAATAAGTCTTTCTATATTTAAGTTGCTTTTCAAGTGTTTTGTTGCAGCAACAAGCAACTGATGGAAAGGGGACTGGGAAACCCCCTACCTGAGCCTACCTCATCATCCCATCAAACCTGCCAACCATGAACAACTCCTTCCTAAGGTCACTAAGATACTAAGTTTGGGGTAGTTTGTTAAGCACTGAACAATAACTGGACTAGGCACAAACACACTGAAGGGCTTGCTACAGATCATGGGGTCAGTAAATGACAGAGTAAAGCAAGAATTCCTACGCAAGTCATCTGACTCCAGGAAGTGTTCTTTTAAACGTTTTATATTGCCTTTTGCTTCCGCTTACAACTGTCACAGCTAGAGAAGGGGCCAGATCAGGAAAAGCAAATAATATCAAGCAAATGGTGGTAGGCAGGCTTGAGTAGATTCTGCAACACACAGGCTGGAAATACTGAGGACGGCATGAGCAGAAGGCAATGAGTGTTCAAAAACATGGGTTACAAGCTTAAGGTTAATCTGAAACTTACCTGTCGTTGGACAAACATGGTCATCACTTTCTTTGCTTGTTCAAATGGGGATTCCTCACCAGGAAAGGAGTTACCCATGG
Source organism: Alexandromys fortis (assembly GCF_014885135.2). NCBI lineage: Eukaryota > Metazoa > Chordata > Mammalia > Rodentia > Cricetidae > Alexandromys > Alexandromys fortis. The sequence continues at coordinate 442,168 of NW_026068099.1, read as the reverse complement.
CAGCCCCCACGTCCATACACAGCACAACAGCTGCCTAGAAACAAGTCCCCAAAAAAAGGTATCCAAGGAAAAAAGTTATTAGCAAAGATTCTGAAATGGGTCCCCATGCTGGTATGTAGAAGAGGACCGATAAAGAAGGGGACATGTGCTATAGACAGAATGCATGTCAGACATACAATGTCCCACTCTGGAGAACCTGTGAAGGGACCAACACTCCCCTAGATGGAGGAGTCAATCATGTGAGTAATGAAGTCACAGTCACAAGCAACGGCATCAGACCATTCAATCATACACTGGGGACTCTCTTGAGTTTCTTTTCCTATTGCTGGGTCTTTTCACATCAATTACCACAACCAAAACAATCTCCCCACTGGCAGGCCCAACGGCCCATCTCACCCTGTGGTTCTACAGTTTGTCAAACTGGTGAGTAATACTATCACAGGGGCTAAGGAAAGGAAACAAACTAAATGCTAAACGGACACATGTGAAGCTTTATGTGCTTTACATACAAAATTTATTCAACTATAAACTTCAAAAGACCTGACCTAATAACTCATAATTTTAAAGTAAATTATAGATTTGAGCCAACAAGGTGATACAGCTGCAACATTCTAGCCTCATAAACATGTTAAGTTTTATCAGCATTAAAATGTATTCAAGATACTAGACTAGCAATCCAGAGATCTGGGTTCTAGTTCATCTCCACTAACAAATTAGTTCTAACCCTGTGGGAATGTTAACTCCCACTTAACCTCACTGTTAATGCAGTCAGGCATAAAGCTGTGGACTACATGAGGTCTAAGACTATTTACAGGCTAACAGTCTTGATCCTACCAGCCTCATCTGTGCTTTGTGCTGAGCAGACAAACTATGAGCAATTCTAGGCATCACGTATGAAAGAAAGATTTAAAAGTGACCAATGAGGAAGGCACTCTTTTCTGAGTCAGTGATAATCTGTCTCTAGAGGTGCATGCAGGTTAAAAACCTGCATGACCTCCTGTACTAGGGAGATGACTCCTAAATCTGACCTTTTTTACAACACACAAAGGAAATACTATTTTCTCTAAATTCATAAAGAATGGAACCATGCCAGGAAATAGTAACACACGCCTTTAATCCCAGCACTCGAGAGGCAGAGACAGGTGAATCTCGGTGAGCTCCAGGCCAGCCTGGTCTACAGAGTGAGTTCCAGGACAGCTAGGGCTGTTACACAGAGAAATCCTGTCTTGAAACTCCCCCACCTACCCCCCCCCCAAATGGAACCATATGATGCAGTGATATTAACAGATTTCAGAAGCAATGACAACTTATTTGGGAATGAACAGTAATAAACTACAGAGTACCTCAGAGACCAATTCAATTTATACCCCATAGGGATTCTCTCAACATAAAAATCTTTTTTAAAAAAGAATCACAAAATACTCTGGCTGTGTTTATTTATTATATGTCCACAAAACCTATTTATAAACTAGCAAACACTAAAGGACCAGAAGTCTTTTGTCAAGAATTAGAGAGTCAGAAAAAGACATCAAAGAGTTTCACAGTATGAAAAATCTGGTCTGGAAGAATGTCTGTGATATTTCATTTTCTGGAAGCATTAAGAAAACGGGGATAAGAGACTTGGAGAGTATAGCGACTCATTTCTCCACGGAAGCAATACAGCTTTCAGGTACATCTGCCACAAATAAGCCCCTCACAGGAGTTACAACGTTTTCAGTAACTGAAAGAGCAAAGGAGGAGAGCAACATCATAATGAGTTCATAATTTAATAAAAATTTCCCAAATAGGGGTAGAGGAAAACAGAGACCAGTTATTCAAACCCCTATCTTGTTTGCCTATATTAAGGGAATGGGCAAGTGAATGAATGAATAGCAATTACACTTCTCTCTGTTGATCAGAATATCACTTTAAAGCTCACTGTAATTTCCTTTATCAATCAAAGAAGCCAGGGGTCACAGATTCTTAGCAATGTGGCAAATATCTTTTTTCAGGGCTCTGAAAATGGCTTGAGTTCACATCTGTATTTTACCACCTATGGAAACCATGACCACGTTCTGAACACTTGAGTTCTTCGTACCTTGGTTCTCTTACTTACAAAGCTAAGGACAATAGTGTTCATCTCAGGAGTTGGTGTGAACATTTAATGAAATAGGAATAAAAGGCTTAGTTCTGTGCTTCACACTGTAAGCTTTCAAAAAATGGAGAAACTAAATTATTAGGAAAGTAATAATACACTATATTTTTGAGTTATTCACAGAATCCCTACCTCAAGTTTTACAAGCCTGTCACGTAGGAGATAATCCTAGATAACATATAAATTCTTACATAGATTTTAAGAACCCAGGTTCAGAAGCGGTAAGGGACGCCTCCGTTAGCAGGTGATGTGGATAGAAAAGTAGAAGGGAGGCAACTAGGGACGGAGGGAGGATGAAGAGCAGGTGAAGCAAGAGGGAGAATAACAGAGGCGTGAAGGTGAATAAGGCTCGCTCAAAAGCAGAACTCCGGAACCCAAGCTTTTCGCTTTGGGGCATCCATCCTTCAGCCTTCAGATTGGCACAGCTGCGAGCCCACAATTCCTGCTACCGAACAACCCGCTGCAAATCCCAGGCTTGAGTAACGCACAAAGGCCAGCAGTCAGTACCTTATTACCGGACCACGCCATGTTGCTGGTCCACCGGCCGTTTGGTTACGTTTCCCGGACGGAAACCTACAGTGTCGCAACTCAGTTCCGGTTGGCTCATAGGCCTAGACTTCCGGCTCGGCGGGCAAGGGGCGGGGAAACCCAGCTCCAGGGCTGTGAGCTTGCGCACAATTCCCTCCCTGCCTCCCTAGGTAAGGCTTTGTTTTGAGGCGTTAAAAACTCGAGTACTGGGCTGGTGAAGTGACTCAGCTAGTGAAACCATTTGTCATCAAGCCTAACGACCCCAGTGTGACTCCAGGGACCCCACTTGGTGGAGAAAAAGAACCAACTCCTGCAAGTTGTCCTCTGACGTCCACGTGTCCCACACATCACAATAAATAAATTTTAAATAAATTTAATAGTAAACAAAGAGGGATGGAGAGATGTCTCAGCGGTTAAGACAATTGGCTGCTCATCCAGAAGTCCTGAATTCAATTCCCAGCAGCCACGTGGTGGCTCACAACCATTTATAATGGGATATGATGCCCTCTTCTGGCCTGCAATCATGCATGCAGACACAGCATTCATACATTTTTTAAAAAGTACATTTTTTAAAAAAATGTAAGTAAATAAGGGACTGGAGGAAATGGGCCACAGGTTAAGGAAGTACTGGTTTTGCAAGGGTGAGTTCCCAGTACCCACATCAGGCAGTACAAAGCTCCAGTTCCATGGAATCTGACGCCCTCTTCTGGCTTCCACAGGCACTTGCGCACAAATGCACACACCCACATACAGATGCATGCATACACGGTTTTTAAGACTAAAAATAAATAAATAATTGTTAATAGTGGTCACTGAGCTAATCACTCCAGTTAGCATTTGTGTTGGCACTCTGGAGTTAGAGTCCCCTACGTAAGAGGAATGCACTTAACTCCTCTAAAGACCTTCTAAGCAGGATACTAAAGAAAGACTATGAAGGTACAGTGGCCTTAGGACCAACTGCCAAAGGAAAGAGTGGCAATTCTCCGTGTTCTGCCAATAACAGGGACTCCAGACATTCCCATGCCACAGACATCGGTCAGAAGCAAAGAGACCAGCTATGCCAGGATGTTCCCAGCACCCCAGCCTTCTCTTGCACCCCCCCCCAAGACGACGCCCACAATCAGCCGGAAGCAGTCTTGAGAATTCGCCGCCCCAATTCCTTCAAACTGAAGTGTCTAATTTGCTTTTTATCAAAAGTAAGATGTGGGAATATTATTCTTGGGTCCCTGCCCTAGCCACGCCCACTCCCATAACCTCTGACCCGCCCATCGCCATCTTGGGACCCTCTCTTTCTTTCTGCTTCCTTGGCGTGCGCACGCGTTTTCTCTGTCTCTCTCTTCTTTTATCTCTCCTCTCTCCTTTTATCTCTTTTCTCTGTCTTTCCTTCTCCCCCTTCCTTAATAAATACTTATGGCTATTTCCTGTGTTTACGTGTCTGTTACCTGCCGCTACCGTGGGCCAAGGAAGGGTGCCCTCCTGTAGCTGCTTTCCCATGGCGGGCTCTCTCATCCTTTTTTAAGAATAACACTCCGAGTAAACAAAAGTAGAAAAACGTTTCAACTTTGCAGACAAAATGGAAAGTATAAACACTTAAGGAGGGGGCAGGAGTTGCTGGAGAAATGGTACAGTGGTTGGAAGCACTGACCTCTTTACCAGAGGCCCTGGGTTCGATTCCCAGCATCCACAGAACAGCTCACAACTGTCCGTGACTCCAGTTCCAGGGGACCTGACAGCCTCACACAGAAATACATGTGGTAAAAACGCCAATGCACATAATAAATAAATAATTTTTAGAAGAAAAAAAAAAAAACACCTAAAAAGTAATCTCTGGTAAGAGCTCCCTGATAGCTTGGAGTAGCTGTAGCTGAAAAATAAGTTCAGGAAGCCTAAGATGTCTTTTTCTAGAAATGGAGGTTGCCGCTGGCTCTGAATGTTTGTCACTCATTTTCACGGGACTCGCCCAGCAATCCTTCCCTTCCAGCAACTCTGCCTGTTTTCTCTGAGTCACAAACAACAGGTGCACATCTTTGTTCTGATGCTCATGTGGTCATCACTCAGGTTGTCCACGCTGTTGTGCGATGAGACATTTTCTGGAGAGGAAGTAATAATGCACACAGATAGAGAACCCATGGCAGAGCAAAGCACTGGATACCACCGAAGTCCAACGTGGTGAACGAATGAGTCTTATGGTGGGGTTTGAGGTGTGTATTGCCATACCTGGCTCTAGGGCTCTTCTGAAATTATTTCAGTTTTGTAAGTCCATAGGTCAAGGTTGACCGCCATGTCCGCTTCATCTTGGTATGCTTTGGGTGGATTCTTACCCTCGCCACAATGCCACCATGCTCCTTGTCATTGGTTCCCCTAACCAATGTGACTGACAGATAAATGTGATAAATGTGGTTGCACTTTTAAAATAAGAGTTAGGTAAAAAGGTAACTCAGAAACAGATTGTCTAGATAGAATTCCCATAAATCTGTGGTCCACTGATAACCAGAACATAAGATATAAGATCCCTTGCTGAGACCATCTCCCACAGAACCACCACAGGCTTGCCTTTTTGTGTAAACAAAAGCATTCAGAGCTATTGGAGGAACCTCAAAAACTAAATAGATAAATGTTAATCAGACTTTATTATCTTTATTTTTATTTAAATTATTCATATCTCTGGAAATGCACCAGAAAGCACCACAGCTATTCTCAAAAATACTGGACACATTTTTCTTTTCTTCTGATCAAGCTAATAACAGGATTGTTTTTTAATTCTCTGAAAGTGGAGTTCAGCACCATACATTAAATGAATGTCCCTGGCTGGCAGTTGGGGGAGTTTGATCAACCCCTCTAGTTCAATTCATGGCAGGTTTTCAAAGCACTTCTTTCTGAGACAACGAAAAATGAACATCACCCCTTCTTGTAAGAACCCAAACTCCAGAACTCGCTGACCTCTTAGGACTTGACATTTTGAAGCCAGGACACTCTTAAGAATGAACTTGTTCTTTCTTCCATCCAGAATTTTTCACCTGGATGGATCTGTTATGTTACTCCTAGTTCTGCCAGAGGAGCTTCATGCTGGAAAGGTCGAGTGAGTAAGGCCTCCTGGGTTGGATCAGAGTATGAGCTAAACATGGTTTGTGTTTTAAGCTACTGATCCCTGCTGGGTTAGTGTTCGGCAGATTCTCTGATTCTCTCTCTCTCTCTCTCTCTCTCTCTCTCTCTCTCTCTCTCTCTCTCTCTCCCTCTGTCTTTATAGTTTATAGATTAAATACTGTCAATCCCTGTTCCCCCTTCCTTCCCAGGAAGAATTATACTGTGATTATATGACCGTATGCTTCTACCTAATGGGTTTTCTAAAGAAACCTGAAATCACATGGCAAAAGTTAAGTTGCCAAGTACATGAGATGCTACTATCTAAGGCATATGCATAGTGTATGTAGGTCATATCTATCTTTAAATCCTCTGTGTAAGACTAGGGCCAAAATAATGAATAAACAAATAAATAAATAAAACTGCACTAGTAGTTTGGAATTCTGAATCATCTAAGTACCACTCATAAGATGTAGACTCCTACCCACCTGCCAAAAAGCTATTCTCCCTGTTCCCACAAATCCACATAACCCCAATATCATCTAGGAATATAGCTACCCAGATAAAAGATTGCATTTCCCAGTATCTTTTGATGGTAAGGCTATATGACTATAGTGTGGTCAATGAGATATAATAAATATTGACGGGGGCTTGGTGCTCTCCTTTGCTTCTTCTGTGTTTTCCAGGAACACTGCTATGATGTAGCTGTACCGCTAGAGATGTTGTCAGCATTTGGAAATCTGAAACTGAAGATGCGAGCCCTGAGGACCACATTCCACCATCCAGAGAACTCCAGATGACATCACAGGGTCCTGGGCCGGTCCACCTACAGACGTAGCACAAGTGATGCACACAGTTTATAGCAGTAGCTCAGCTCCCTAAATATGTCATTCCATCTCCAGCTATTTTCTAGGTGGATTTGGTTACCCCTGAGCCTCTTTTCAAGATTTTTTTTTATTTATTTTATGCATATGAGTGCTCATTGACTTTATGCCAGAAGAGGGCATCAGATCCCACTATAGATGGCTCTGAGCCACCAAGTGGTTTCTGAGAATTGAACTCAGGGCCTCCGGAAGAGCAGCCAGTGCTCTTAACCTGAGCCATCTCTCCGGCCCCACCCCTGAGCCTCTTTATTCTTTCTGTTGCATTTAGGCACACACTTCCCTGGATTACAGTCACCAATAACACCTTCGGGCCCCTGAGGGAATTTATAATGGATCTCCATATCCCAGATAAATGGTCATTTTAGGGCAAAGAGCCAAGACACATTTGTATATCACATGAACTGCTTTTCTGTTTCCTGCCCTCTTGGAATAATGAAGGTGGTGGGATGACCAATGTGAGCCAGGATTTTCCAGGACTGTAAAGGGTATTGGATGGTTTAAGGAAAGAACCTGCTAGAACTGTAGAACGACTATTGACTAGTAGGGCCTGTGAAAGAAGTCACCGGTGGTTTAGACAGTGGAGGTTTCTACTCCCTGGATGGGGTCCTTGTTGGAGAGATTGCCTGAGGTATTGTCAGACTCCAGCAATTCCACGATGCTGTAGGGAGAGCAGTCCTCCAGGCCCAGCTTGCTGCAGAGCCAGCCGCAGAAGCCTTTCTCCATGTCACAGGCAGCTCGCCACCACGCTCCCCAGGACCACGAGAGCTGAACCACAGCAGCATAGAGCCCCAGGGAGGAGGCCATGGCCATGATGAGCACCGGATAGAGGAGAATGAGGCAGGGGCAGTAGGAAATCTTATGCCAGAAGGTCCTCTCCTCATTGTACACAAGGAAGATGTTGTACCAGGTGATAGTGCCATAGTAGAACGACACTACAAAAGAAAGGACGAAGACCACAGGCAGGCAGACCAGCGTCCAGAGAACCACATGTGGACCCTGGTCTGCCCCCACCTGGCAGGCCCTCCTTCCCTCAGGGGCTGCTTCCCGGGACAGCCCTTTAGGTTTGGTCAGTTCCTGCAGCTCCTTCTCTGTCAAGGTGACGTGGATATCTACCATCTGACCCTTTTTCTTCCCGCGCGTGATGGTCCCCGTTAGCGTGACATAGCGGCTGTCCGAAGGCATATTCCACACACCTGTAGGGCACAAAGGGGATGAGAGTCGAGAACTGAGGAGATCACGTTTCCTCTCAGCCCCATCCTGAAGAGGGACCTGAGCAGGAGCCGCAGAATCAGTGAGTCAGCCGCAGGCTTAAAGCGGATCTCCCTTGGAGGGCAGTCTCTGCCATTATCACTCCCGCAGACACCGATGACACATGACAAAGCCGTGGGCAAGATTAACTTGTTCTTCCTGCTGTCACGCCGTTTCTCTGTACCCCAGCCTTGGCACAGTCTCTGTAACATGCAGATTGGTGAGGAACCTCACCAGACACCATTTTATCGTGACCCTGCTTCTAGGTAACAAGTGTTATGAAGGCATTATTTGTGACTATTAACCTGCACATAAAATGTGTGTGTGTGTGTGTGTGTGTGTGTGTGTACACACTGAGGGAATAGTACATCCCCTCCTTCTCACCCCTAGTCCTGTGTTTCCCTGAGATGCCTCTAGACATGCCAGCTATTATATTTTGTTATTTATTTATTTTTGGTTTTTCAAGGCCTCAAACTCACAGAGATCTGTCTGCCTCTGCCTCCCGAGTGCTGGGATTAAAGGTGTGCACCACCACCGCCCAGCCTCCAGCTCTTAAATTTAAACTATAAATAATAGCCACTCACTACACACACACACACACACACACACACACACACACACAAAACTAAACATATATAATAAAAAGAATTTTTAAATATATCTATACAATAATTAACAATATGTCTGCCTTGCTTGAAAGTTTCCCTTAACTTAGTTCCCAACCCCCCATATGCCCTTCCTAGAGGCACCAGGGTCCATCCTGGCTTCCCTGCTGACCTTCCATCATCCTCCCCCTGGTTCTCTCCACACCCTAACAAACACCCCTTCCCACCCTCTCACCCACTGGTGAGAGGCCAGTGTTGCTCTCACCCCAAGTCCCTTGCTATTATAAAAAAAAAAAAAAAAAAAAAAAAAAAAAAAAAAAAAAAAACCTCTTCCCCACATCTTTCTTTACCTGGCTCCTTCATGTTACTTGAAGGAATTCAAATGTGGCACAAAAACCCTCCACCAGTCATCTCCCCACTGCTGTGAATTTGCTGTCTTTGGAACTAGCTATCTTCCTCACTGTCTGTCCTCCCAGGGGGGAAGGTCAGCTCCATGGGAGCAGAGACAAGTCTTGTGTCATTCACACTGGGCGTGAGTCTTAACACCCATCCTTCTACACCAGTAGGTCTGTCCATTGCCGCACAGTAATTCTTAACATAGATAACCCGCATGCTTGCTCCTTAATGGCAACAAATGTCCTTAAACAGTCAGAGCATAGGCAGAATTTCTGTGACATGCAGTACGCATACTTTGAATCTTAATAAACGCTGACCAGTTCCTACAGTGCGGGCAAAGTGGCTTAAACGTGAGCTTAAGGAGTGTGAGAGTTACCTAGTTCCACACAAGGATGCTATCATATTTCACACAAACTTCAACAATCCTGAATTGTGAAGGAATACTGTATCTCACTGATATCATAAGTTATAGTCTGTGCTGGCAATCTAATGTCAACTTGACACACAAACTAGAATTATCTGAGAGGAGGGAACCTCAATTGAGAAAATTCCTGCATAAGATCTGACTATAAGGTATTCTCTTTTTTTTGTTGTTGTTGTTGTTGTTTGTTGTTTTGTTTTTGTTTTTTGAGAGAGGGTTTCTCTGTGAAGCCTTGGCTGTCCTGGAATTAGCTCTGTAAACCAGGCTGGCCTTGAACTCACAGAGAACCACCTGCCTCTGCTGGGATTAAAGACAAAGACAGGTGCCACCGCTGCCCAGCTAAGTATTTTCTTAATTAATGATTGATGGGGGAGGACCCAGCCCATTGTGGGTGATTCCATCCCTGAGCTGGTGGTCCTGGGTTCTATAAGAAAGCAGGCTGAGCGGGCCATGAGGAGCAAATCAGAAAGCAGCATCCCTCCATGGCCTCTGCATCAGCTCCTGTCACCAGGTTCCTGTCCTGTTTGAGTTCTTGTCCTTTCTTTGATGATGAAAAGTGCAGTGGAAGTTAAGCCAATCCTCCCCAACTTGTTTTTATTCATGGTGTTTTGTTGCAGCAATAGAAACCCTAAGACATAGCCTCTTGATGTGTTGGTGGTGGTGATTTCCTTTTTATTTTTGAGACATGGTCTCACTGAATATCCCAGGATGGCATCCAATTCATAACCCTTTGCCTCAATCCCAGCCTCCCAAATGCTGGGATTACAGGTGTAAGTCACTTCACCTGGCTGCCTTTCCATAATTATTAAGAAACATAACGACTGTGGCTCTTTATCCCATTTATGTTAAGTGGTGAGTCTATAAAGCAGCTTCTTCTCTTACACTAGCAGTTATGAAAGGGGAGATATTCCATATACCCAAAACAGAGTGTTGCAGGCTCTAAGTAACTACTATCAGTATAATTAATGAAGATTACAACACCTCAAGAAATTCATCACCCGAAAAAGAAAAGAAAAAAAAAGGCCAGTGAGCAGGTTCCTGTCTCCTGGTTTTCTTCCGATGACTTTGAACAAGGGGCTCCAGAGAGACTCACCATCATCTACAGGGTAGTCCAGGAAATCCTCCCCTTCCTCCTCTTTAGGCCGATCTCCACCTTCTGACTCTTCAGGCTCTTCGTCCATCTTCTCATTATCTGACCGGTAGATGATGATGGACTCTGGGCGAGACTCTTTCCTCTTCTTCTTCCTGCGGCCCATTGTGGACTCGCCATCCAGGGCCAGCGCAGCAGCCACTGCCCTCCTTAGTGAGCCATGGTGGGGGCTTGGGAGCTGGCCCTGGCTTTCCGCTGGTGCTGACTCTTCCATCCGTGTCCTGAGAAGTAGGCCAGCTTACGTTAGATGAGTTTGACTTGCTTGAGCAAACTCAAGGTCCATGCATCACACAGCTTCTACCTCGAAAGGACTATGCAAACATGTCCCCAAGGATGCATGCGACTTAAAAGACAGAAAAGCAAAGCATCAGCTGAAATCAAAGACAGCAGGCTGGAGAGAAACTGGGAAATCAACGAAGGAGGGAGGGGTCCATGGAAATCCTCTTTCAGTAACAGATGACAAATAAAATTTTAATATTACCTTTTGTCATTCGTAGACATATAGTATTGCGAAAAACCCACCAGTCGCGTTAAAGGGCATAGAGTATAGGACGGTTAGTGAGGAAGTCTACGGGCAGGTAGGAGTTAAAACCAATCTTACTCTCATCATAGATGGAGACTGACATGAGTAGAGCCAATATTTTGTACTTCTGACTGCCAAGAATACATCCCAACAATGCCCAAGTGGAAGAAGACTTGTGGAACCTCATAATTGCGACTCCTTTGCTATGTGGGAGCATACCCTGTCTCCTAGTACAACACGTACTGAGAAAGTTGGGAGAATCCGGAAGAGGTGCTTTCACTTTCAACACTTCATCCTCTCTTCTGCATGTAAACCAGAAAGAAGAGAAAAGAACAAGCCTCTTATGGAGAAAACACGGGCCCACTACTTATGGTTACAAATTCACCTTGGGCGAAGTTTGATTTTCTAGGTCAGTGGTTCTCAACCTTTCTACTACTGAGACCCTTTAACACAGTTCTCCATGTTGTAGTGATCCAGCCATAAAATGATTTTTGTTGTTACTTCATAAATGTAGTTTTGCTCCTGCTATGAACTGTAATGTAAATATCTGATATGCAGGATATCTGATGTGTGACCCCTGTGAAAGGGCTGTTTGACCCCCAAAGGGGTCGCTACACACATGTTGAGGACTGCTGTTCTAGGAGATTGAAAGGCTTCATCTGGAATAAAACATTAAGCCAAGGCACGCCAAGAAAACCAAGACAGAGGAGCTCTGTCCTCACAACTCAGCCGCCCACTCAGGAGGTTGCAATCTATTTCCGAGCTTGAGCCGTTCCAAGGGCTGCTGTGACTGTTGTTGCTACAGAGTGAATATTAGCAACATCCAGCCTGAACACTTAGGTAACCAGGAACAATAAGGACTTTAATGTGTCTTCCTGGCACCCATCACCCAGTTTCAACAATAATAAAGCTATTCCAGGTCAATCTTGTTTCTTCATAGTATTTAGCAACAAATCTTAAACACTTCCTTTCTACTTCAATATGTAAAATAAAATAAATGGGACAACAAGATGCCTCAGAGGGCAGAGGTACCACCGCGCCTAATTTGGATCCCTGTACTGCATCATGATGGAAGGAGATGGAAGGGATTGAAGCTGTCCTCTGCCATATACAATCCCCCAACACACACACTATAAAGCCCCATGATAGCAGTACTCTGTGTAATTTTAAAAGCCATTTTTAACATCATTATTAATTAAATTAACATTAAATAGAAATCTGCTCAAATCTCCCTGTTCTTACAAATGGTACCACATCTGTTTGTCTATAGCAGTTCCACCCAGTGGAACTTTCAGACATTGCATCTGAAAAGAGGCTGGGCAAATAAGGAAGGGTTTTTTGAGTTGTTTTTTTTTTTTTTTTTTTTTTAAGAAGCTTCAGCTTTTTTTTTTCCTCCTAGACATGGCTCTGTATAACTACTGTTGTTCTAGAACTCGCTCTGTAGACCAGGCTGGCCTCAAACTCACAGAGATCTGCAGACATCTGCCTGTCTCCACCTGTCAAGAGCTGAGATTAAAGGCGTGAGCCACCACACCTGACTCACTCTTGGTCATTTTAAGTAATTATGCCCACCTTTTGACTTATGGAGGCTTTTTTTTTTAAAGCTTTGTGTGTATGCCATGTATATGCAGGTGCCTTTAGATGGGTATAAAGTGGTCGTTTGTGTCACAGCCACGCCATGACACAGCTTCTCGAGTGTCTGTTTTACTAAAGGATTTGGATTGTAGGAAACATTATTTTATTAAGCACAGACACTTGGGGAGTAGGATTTTATACCTATATACATTTTTAACTAGGAAACTTGGGAATCCTTAGCCTTTGGGAGAACCATGTCTTCCCTGCCTCTCCATGTTGGACCATTTTGGTGAGGAGCCCTGATTTAGCTCACTGATTCCTGAGAGCCATCAAACATCGTCATGGTGGGCTCTTTGCTCTGGGAAGTCCATCTGCTCTGACTCTTTCTGGAGAGAATGGGGTGGGGGCGCTCCTAAACGCCTTGGCCCAGTGAATTTACAGCCCAACAACCTGGGAGATCAGCTAGACATAAGTAGACGAGTTTGGCAGAGTTCTTGCCTTTGTTTGTCTTCATTCAAAACTGAAAGCTCCATCCAGGTTCCTTAACTTTTTTGCAGAAACAGCAATATTAGTGCAAGTTTTTTATAATTTAAAATAATTTTTAGGGCTGGAGAGATGGCTCAGTGGTTAAGAACATTGCCTGCTTTTCCTAAAAGTCCTGAGTTCAATTCCCCGCAACCACATGGTGGCTCACAACCATCCGTAATGGGGTCTAGTGCCCTCTTCTGGCCTGTAGGCATACACACAGACAGAATATTGTATACATAATAAATAAATAAATATATAAATATATATTTTTTAAAAAATAAAATAATAAAATAATTTTTATACCATATAACCTGATCGTATTCTTTTCTCTTGTCTTGGTTTGGTGATTTATTCAAGAATGCAAGTGTAGGGGCTGGAGAGATGGCTCAGTGGTTAAGAGCATTGCCTGCTCTTCCAAAGGTCCTGAGTTCAATTCCCAGCAACCACATGGTGCCTCACAACCATCTGTGGTGGGGTCTGGTGCCCTCTTCTGGCCTGCAGGCATACACACAAACAGAATGTTGTATACATAATAAGTAAGTAAATAAATATTTAAAAAAAAAAGAATGCAAGTGTATTTATTATGCATGTTCAAGTAACACACCTAAAACACAGCCTTCTGTGATGAGACCCTGTGGGTTTGTGCTGTTTAGGGAGTCCTCTAGGCATGACCAGATAATAAAGGGGTATAGAATATCTTCCTCTACGCCTCACCTTTAAGAATGCTACCCATAAGCACCTGATTTATTTCAGGCAGTTAATTAAGGTTAGGATATAAAGACAAGTATCAAAAATCTGCTGATCCCACCGGACAGAAATCTCAAGGTCCAAATCAGGAGCAGAAGGAGAGAGAGCACGAGCAAGGAACTCAGGACCGCAAGGGGTGCACCCACACACTGAGACAATGGGGACGTTTTATTGGGAACTCACCAAGGCCAGCTGGCCTGGGTCTGAAAAAACATGGGATAAAACAGGTCTCACTGAACATAGCGGACAATAAGGACTACTGAGAACTCAAGAACAATGGCAATGGGTTTTTGATCTACTGCACGTACTGGCTTTGGGGGAGCCTAGGCAGTTTGGATGCTCACCTTACTAGAACTGGTTGGAGGTGGGTGGTCCTTGGACTTCCCACAGGGCAGCGAACCCTGATTGCTCTTTGGGCTGACGAGGGAGGGGGACTTGATTGGGGGAAGAGGAGGGAAATGGGAGGGAAATGGGAGGTGGTGGCGGGGAAGAGACAGAAATCTTTAATAAACAAATACATTTTAAAAAAGTAAAAAAAAATCTGCTGATCCATGGGGATTACAAAAGAGTGAAAGGGCAAAGGGCAAAGGACAGTTATGTACTGCCTGGAACGACAAAATTGTCATTCCACAAAAAACAAATGCACCCAAAGTTTGGAAATAAAGCCGAAACCGGCTGTGTGTGTTCACATTGGAAGAAGTATGATTCAGAGTCCTTCCTGTCACACAATAATGTTTTAGACATGGATTGTGCTTTAGACTGAATGGCAAGCTAAGATGTATTTCTGCTTGCTCGTCCACAGCCACACTTCACTTTAGCTGTGCCTACTGGGCCAGTCCACGAGACACTGAGACTATTCAAAACAAATAAGAGGAGGAGAGACTAAGTAATTGAGAATAAATGACATGACAGGGTGTGCATTTGGCATTAAAACCAAGAAAATACTCAGAAAGAACAAGAAGGAAATGAAGGATTGAAGAATTAGGAACGAAAATAGCGACAGAAAACTGGAAGCCCATAGCTACTGGAAGCATACATTCTCAGGGGCCCTGGGAAGACAGGGCTGGGCACAGACTCCAGCAATTCTCAACGATAAACAAATAGTTTGAAAATGGAAAGTTTTTTGGTAAATAGTTTAAAAACTTCCCTATCAGTAGAGGCTGTCACTGTATTTCATAAGCTATTTTTCATAGTATGCTTACTAATATATAATAGCAGGATTTATTAATATATAACAAATTATTAATCTGTTATTAATAATAATATTTGCCTCCACCAAATTTAAAATTATGTTAAAAGTGCATAGGGTGGGGTCCTGATATTGAATCTAGGAGGAGTTAGGGGGCAGAGTGGGGCTTAAGTATTATCAAAATACATTATATATGTGAATTTTTAAAGAATTAATAAGAAATATTATATTAAAACTCAAACATAAGCCAGGCGACAGTGGTGCACACCTTTAATCCCAGCACTCAGGAGGCAGAGGCAGGAGGATCTCTGTGAACTCAAGGCCAGCCTGGTCTACAGAGCAAGTTCCAGGACAGCTAAGAATACAGGGAAACCCCGTCACAAAAAAAAAAAAAAAATCAAACATAAATAATTCCACTGAACATGGATACCAGACAAAGCAACGTAATGTGTAATGCAAACTGAGCATGAGCATGTCAAAGACATAGAAATGGCCCAAAGTCCTTATTCTGGTTCACAGAAGCAGCCTAGTGTTTTCCCCAACTACAGCCTCAGACATGCTGTGGGAGGCTTTCTCACAGACATTAGAATACATCTCAGACTCACACCCACTGTCTGACAGCCAGTCATAGCAAGACCTCTCCAGAGCTGACAGGTTAAAAAAAATGGCATCCGCCTTTGCTGACAGTCTGTTGCCAAGAGAGACACTTATCACTGGTGTTGGGTGTGTTTTACTCCTGCAGAGGGACAAAGTTTAATCAATCACAGGTGGACTCCTGACATTGCCAGATCTTCAGTTACTCTGCTCATTGCTGTAAACCCGGGGGAGACAAGAACTTAGTGGACATTAGTTGCCAGTCGGTTTGTTCAAGGCCAACCCTGAGGAAAACAGGAGAGACTCTTTCGCGTTCCTCCTTCACTTGGTTCAAGACTTTTATGGGGTATGAAGGGGTCACAGATCATGGGTGGGAAATCCCCACGCTGGATGGAGTCTTTCTCCAGGGCCTCATGTCTGTCATTCTTTAAGAGTATAGTTGAGGGGCTGGAGAAATGGCTCAGCGGTTAAGAGCACTGACTGCTCTTCTAGAGGACCTGGGTTCAATTCCCAGCACCCACATGGCAGCTCACAACTGTCTGAAAATCCAGTTCCAGGGGATCTGACACCTTCACACCAATGCACATAAAATAAAGATAAATAAATCATAAAAAAATTTAAAAAAAAGAGTATAGTTGATACTATCGGGGCATAGTGGTATGTGCCTTTAATTTCAGCACTTGGGAAGCAGAGTCAAGCAGATCTCTGTGAGTTCAAAGCCAGCCTGGTCTACATAGTGAGAGACCCTGTCTTGATAAAACAAAACAACAACGAGTTTAGTTGACCTCAGCTCTACCTCCTGGACAGCATCTGCATTTTCTTTCCAGGCAAGCACTTTTCTGCCATCAGTTTCTATGAATTGAGGGCAGGAGGATCATGACAGAGTTCTGTGTGAGCTCCTCAACACCAAATAAATTATCTTTACAAGTAACAACAACAAAGTGCATGCCAGGTGCTGGGAAGATGGCTCAATGGATAAGAGCTCTTGCTATGAAAGCAAGAGGACCTGAGTTCAAATCCCTAACACCCATGTGAAAGCGAGGCATGGCCATGTGCTTTTAACCCCAGAATTGGGATGGGGGAGTTCCATAGCACCCACCATGTGTTCTATACTCTTAATACTTAGTTATATAGTTCCTCATGCCATGGAGTAGGAGTGGCGTCGTGAGTTCTCACTCATCCCCACAGGCAGGCAGGAAACATGCAAAGGTTTGTTTGTATGCAAAGGTCAGGCACTGCCCCATGCTTCATACCTCTTCATCCCTAGTGGGTTAGACTCCCACCAGAAAGTCAGTATGCACCTGTCGATTGCTTAATTCAAGAAATGTCTTCTCTGAATGATGTAAACAGTTGTTAAAAGAGGAGGGTCTATACATCCTGGGCCTTGGGCTGGCTCATCCTCACATCTACCCCATCTCTGACCTGCTGGAATGTGTGAAGAGACTAGTCCTGTGGAATGATAGCCACAGGACCTCCACGACTCGGAATAACAGCAGGATATCTGAGAGATATCTGTACCAGAGGCCTTGAACTCATTGCAATGAACATTTGCAGGTAGGGCTGACAGAACCAAAGGGTGTACTGCGAGACACACCAAAGCTCCCCACGCCACTAGGATGAAGAGGTGCTGGAAAGACAGAAGAGTGGGGGGGTTGCTTTGTTTTGTTTTAAATTAATTTTCAGGGGCAGATATGGAGGGACTGGCAGGCGGACGGGATTAAGGTAAATGATGTGAAATTTGCAGAAAAATCAATAAAGGATGTTAGAGAGGGGAGGGGCTAATTCTCTTCCCTGTTTTTGTGCACATAGCATGCTATAGTGTTTGGTGTGAGAAACAGATTCGGAATCTCTCCAGCATTTTGGATTCTATAAGAGGGTAAAATAAATCCTCCATGTTCCCAAAACGTTAATCAACAGGATCAAGAGAAGAAACTCCTTTCTGGAAACCAGGCCCATCCTCCTATCTACGACCAGTTCAAAGTCTGTTCATCAGCATGGGAGTACAGAACGTTAACCTCACACTGAACTCTTCGTCATCCAGGGGATCAATAGATGTTGAAAAAATACACTTATACTCTAGAACTCATTCTTAGAACAATTGGTTTTAGAGGCTGGTGTGATGATGCACTTCTTTGATCCCAGCACTAGGGAGGCAGAGGCAGGTGGACCTCTGAGTTCAAGACCAGCCTGGTCTACAGGGTGAGTTCCAGGACAGCTAGGGCTACACACAAAAACCTGTCTAAAACAAGGGAGGGGGAAGAGGGAGGGAAGAAGGAATAAAAGAAGAAAGGAAGGAAGAAAGAAAGAGAGAAAGAGAAAAGGAAAAACTGGTTTTCATTTAAATTTAATTGCATTGGCTTCTAGTCTTGCTGCCTTAGTCAATCCTTCGATTATAATTAAGTAAGATTTTTGATCAGGTGGTTGTGGCACACACCTTTAATCCCAGCACTCCAGAGGCAATGGCAGGCGGATCCTTGTGAGTTTGAGGCCAGCAAGGTGCAAGAACAGGCCTGAGCTCTCTGATCTTTGGTCAAGGTGCAACAAATCCACATTCATGGGTTCCCACAGAGCCAAAAGAGGGGATCCGATTCTGTATGACTGGAATTACAGGTGACAACGAGCTTCCCAGTATGGGTTCTAGGAACCGAACTGAGGTCCTGTTGGAGATCAAGAAGTGCCCTGGAGCCATCTCTCCAGGCCCTACAAGTTAAGTGTTTAACTTGTAGGAAGATAGTGGGTTCATCAAAGGCACGAAAGAAAGCCAATGTTAACTCAAGATTATTACAACAGAAGAGAAGAGAAAATCCAGTCTGCAGGTGGTTAAGGTACAGTTCAGCACATTGTCTCGCTGCCATGGCTCACCTAGTCCTTCCGCACTTTCCTATAAAGGCCTTGGAGCTTCTGGGTTCCCTATAAGGAACCTGAAAGGATGGTAGTTCTCTGCCATCTTCTTGGTTTGCAGCCTTTCCTAATGAATGCTTCTCCTTCCCTAGCAACCTGTCCCACTCCCTGGATTTTTGGATGGAAAATGAAAGAATTCAGTAGCCCAGGCTGGTGGTGTGGGCCTGTGCTCTCCTGCTCTGAAAGCTAAGGCAGGGGAATTGCAAGCTCAGTGCTTGCCTGAGCTACAGAGTGAGGTCAAGGGCACCCTGCGCAACTAGGTAAAGCCCTTTCTCAAGATAAAAAATGAAAAGGGTTGGAGAGACAGCTCGGTGGGAGACTGCTTGCCCCATATACCCAAGGCCATTTTGCTCCGTATGCATAAGGGCTTGCGTTCAATCCTTAGTAAGGAGAAAACTACAAGGAGGCTGATTTAGCACCATTCATCTACAAAGGAAACAGTTCCTGGGAGCAGAGGGAATTGTTTCTGAAGACATAGTATGCTCCTTACTGAAAGAACTGAAGATCGAAGCAGGGAGTCAAGGTCATGACAGGGAAACCCACAGAAACAGCCGACCTGAGCTCCTCTGAGGAGCCTGCATGGGACTGACCTAGGCCTCTGCATATGTGCGACAGTTGTGTGACTTCATCTGTTTGTGGGGTTCCCAGCAGTGGGATCAGAACCTGACCAGCGCTTAAGCTGGGTTTGGGAACCCAATCCCTATGCTGGGTTGCCATGTCCAACCTTGATGCAGGGGAGGAGTTTCCGCCTCAACTTGATGTGCCTTGCTGTGTTGACTCCCATGGGAGGCCTGCCCCCTTCGGAATGGAGACAGAGGAGGAGGTGGGTAAAAGAAAGGTGGGGAGAGAGAACAGGGGAGAAAAGAGAGGGGAAACGTTGGTCGGTATGTAAAATAAATGAAAAAAATTAATGAAAAAAATTAAATTCTTTATTTGGCTACTGCTCTACCTATGGTGGTGAGTACTCCTCTCACCCCACCCCGGCCCAACCCCTCCACTCTTACATGATAGAAAATAAGATTGAACAAAGACAGGGAAACCCAACTACCCCATTGACTGTGCTGTATTTCCCAGGCCTTGAGCAGTACCTGGTACACATGGGCTCAGTCAGCACTGACTGAACAGTCTGAGAGGGCTCTTGCTTTGAGGCATAGGCGGAGTCAGGGGCCTTACTGGTTTCCTTCAGCATAGCAGTTCTGTGAATCTGCCAGTTGAGAACCCCATAAGCACCTGTCACTCTGAGCCAGCAGCTGCTTTGCAGAGCAGGGAGAAATAATGTTAACTAGGAAGATGGAGAGGAGGAGGGACAGGGAGCTGGGTGAGCAGCGAAAGCATCTCAGCCTAGAAAAGAAGCCACTGCTAATGGGGTGTGACAGACAGCACAGGGGGCGTGGATGCATCCTGGTGACAGCAAGCCAGGACAAAGGGGGCAGCCATGCAGACCAGTGCTGGATTTGACCAAGGGAGTCACCGAAGCAGCACGGTGGTGGGCTCAGGACGGGGGTGGCTCCTGAAGGGGGCAGGATTAAAATCTGAAAACAAACAGCTTCCAAGTGAAATTGCTGGGTGTGCTGACATTTAGGGGTTAGCAGATTTTGAAACCCTAGAGGCAGAGGAAGAGACAAATAGAACGTACCTTCTTATTTTAAACAAAGGAGCCCCAAGAGATCCCACACTTCTGAATCCCAGGTTTTCCTGGGACTGAGGGGGGAAACTTTGACTGCTCAGCCTGCAGCGTCCACGCAGATGACAGGTGGCACCCTGTCATCCCCACTGGGCATAACTGCCTCATGTCCCCCGTGACCTTCTCACTTGATCCCCTGCCTCGGTCTGCTCAGTGGCCACACTCAATATTTTTTTTCTGTTAAAAAATATATGGGGTAGGGGAGAAGGAGGTTTAGCTCCAAGGAGGAACGATGCGCAAGCCCCATGGCTGGACTTCAACAGGCAAACGAACAAACAACATATATCACTTTATCATTGGGATCAGAGAACAAGAAACTATATTTTTCTGAAATGATTCTTCAGCACTTCTGCCTAAATTCTTTTTAGGGGACCGTGGAGATGTCACAGAAGGTAAGGGTACTAATTTCTGTGCAAGCGTGAAAATCTGAGTCACATCCCCAGAACACACTGGCTTGTAAGCCCAGAATTAGACGGTGCTGGATGGAGATGGCAGGGGGGTTTCTGTGGCTCCCACCAGGTAAAAGAGAGCAAGCTCTGGCTCAGTGAGAGACCCTGTCTCAAGGGAATAAGGTTGAGAATGATTGAGAAGGGCATTCAACATCCTGCTCTGATTTCCACAGACACACGTGCACACGCGCGCGCACACACACACACACACAAATTTACTTTTCAAAAAAGGTTACAATGGTACCATTTTTTAAATGTGTTCATAAGCACATAACTGGCATAAACAGAAGGATAATGGAGCCCTTGGCCAACTACCCAAAGATAGCCAGATAGCCAGAGAGTTTTAGTACTTCCTTTACACGGGTTGGTTAGGTGCTATCGGCAACTAAGTTAGAGAGGGATCTGCTCTAAAGAGAGGTTAGAGAAGAGCAGGGAGGTGGAGGGACCAGGAGGAGATGAGGTTCTCCCAGAGGTGCAGTCTTGCTGGTCAGAGAGACCCAAGGAGAGAAGCAATGGCTAATTCTACTCCTAACTCTCTTCATGAGTTTTAAGTGGTGGCTCCAACCCCCGCCTCTTGAAACACAAACAAATGGTTTATGGCTTGCTACCTGGAAAGGAAGAATAGAACACTCCCACAAACTTACAAATGCCATTATTCTTGGAGTAAGAACAATGACCTAACATAGTCCCTACATCTGCCAAATTCACAAGTCACAAATAAGAAGCAGAGAGTGGACAAGGCTAAGAGGGTAAAGGTGCTTGTTGCTAAGCTTGATGTCCTCCCTTCGACTCCTGGGACTCATGCAAGGAGAGAAGTGACTCCTGAAGTTTGTCTTCTGACAACCACACTCATTACACACACACACACACACACACACACACACGATAGATAGATAGATAGATGATAGATAGATGATAGATATTTGATAGACAGATAGATAATAGATGATAAATAGTAGATAGACAAATGATAGATAGATAACAGATAGATGATAGATAGGAGAGAGAGAGAGAGAGAGAGAGAGAGAGAGAGAGAGAGAGAGAGAGAGAGAAGATAGAAGGATAGAAGGGCTGGGCATGGTATCACATGCCTTTAATCCCAGCACTCCAGAGGCAGAGGCAAGTGTGTCTTTGAGTTCTGGGTCAACCTAGTGTACATAGTTCCAAGACAGCCTTGTCTAAAAAAAAAAAAAAGAAGGAAAGAAAAGAGAAAAAGAAAGAAAAGCAATAATAATAACTAAAACAGAATGTGAGTAATAAATTATTCCTTGGAACCAATTCAGAACAGAGATGTTTCATGCTGAAGGCAGGTTCTCAAACATAAATCTAGAGATGAATCTTGCAAAAACCACGCAACAATTCATCTTTTTTTTTTTCTCTATGTAGCCCAGGCAAAACGGATTAGATCTCAAATCTAGGGAAGGGTACTTCTTTCTTTCATTTCTGGGTGGGGCACAGAGAAGGTAAGAGTGGGCCTAAATCTATTTCTTTTTAATCATTCATTATTTAGGCTCTGAGGACAACTGCAACTGTATGTCCTCTCCGGACCCACACCCTCTCTTAGACTCCATCCCTGAAGATGAGGAAATCTGGGACCTGGATGTCTGTCTTCCCTTCAGCTAACCTAAGCCTTTCCCACTTCCTAGCCCCCTGCACACTGCAGCAGGAGCCCAGACAGACGGACGTCTGCTGTAGAAGGACACAGCGAGGGCCCAGACCTGCAGCCTTTCTCTACGCAGATGCCCTGGAGATTTAATTTTAATTAACGGTGAGACCTATGGCCCCAGGATTGGATTTTCAGAACAGAGAACATCCTCCCCATTTCTTTTCTTTCTCACTCTCTCTTTTCAATCCCCTCTCCTTTTCCCCAATGTCATCAATATTTAAAAATAAATATGGAAAATCGAACGAGGAGTCTCACCCACACTTGCACTGGGACCCAGGAGGGAGGCGGGAGGCAGAGGATGCAGAGGTCTGCAGGCGGCCGCCAGGAGCGGTCCAGCTCTGGGAGGACGCCTAGTGCGTCGCGAAGGCGGAGCCTGGGCGGGACCACGCGGGTACAGAGGCAGGGTCTGTTCAGTCACGTGGGCGCGGAGCCCCAGTGCTCTGCTCCCTTTAGGGAGTCTAAGGTCTGTCTGTTTGGATCGCGGTGACAGACGCTCTGCCGCAATGGGGTCTTGGATTAAGGGTCAGAGCTGCCTAACGGCCGGGTTGCTGCAGAACCAAGTGGCCGTGGTTACCGGCGGGGCCACGGGCATCGGAAAAACCATCTCCCGGGAGCTCCTGCACCTGGGTACGTGAGCAGGTCTCTGAAGCTGGGCACCCAGAGCTAGGGTCCGCTGGGGTCTAGCTCGGGTAAACTGGGTTCAGAGACAGAAGTGGGCGCTGTTGGGGCAGGAGAGAGGTTGTTAAGCTAAGAGTTGCAGCGCTTGATGAAAGGGAGGCGTTCTTCCCAAGAGCCGGAAATGTTGGTAGAGGAGTCACGAAGTATGAAATCAAGGGACTTAGAACCAAAGATTACTGCGCCTGAAGTAGGAAATAACCAGACCTGTGAGAACGTGCTGTGGAATTGTGTCTTTGTAAAGGTAATGCATTCAGAATGATTCCTAATTACAGACACACACACACACACACACACACACACACACACTGAATACATGTCGTAAAAGTCAATGTGTTTTATGTTTCAAAATTGTTAAAAGACTTTTTTCTGGGTTTGGGATTGTAGGGGTTTTAGTTTTTGGTCTTTTGGATTTAGTACTGAGAATTGCACCCAGAGCTTGGTTCTTGTTCAGCTCGTTCTAGCACCAAGACACGTCCCCAGAACTCTTTTTTTAAAGAGTCTGGCCTTGAGCTCATTCTGTAGCCAAAGCAGCTCTTGAACTTTGACCTCCTGCCTCAGACTCCTGAGTAGCTGGAATTGCAGGCCTTCAACACCAGGATTGGTTTAAGAATAGACTTTTACATATCCTTAACACAAAGAAATTGTAAGTATGGAAGGAAATGTGTTAATTAGTCTGATTTTATCACTGTATAGTATATAAATACCAAAACATCAAAATGTACTTATAAGCGTACAGTTATTTGTCAATTAAATGCATAAGACCAGCTGTAGTGACTCCTTTAATCTCAGCCCTCCAGAAAGAAGCAGAGGATATCCATGAGTTTTGGACCAGCTGAGGCTACATAGTGAGACCCTGTCTCAAAAGGAGAAAAAAGAAAAGGAATGGTCCCAAGAATTGCTTTAGTGTGAAGCTGGTTGGTTGTCATTTTTTCTTAAACATGTTCAGCCTTGAGTTTAACCATTCTCCCTGTTTACACTGACAAGTTGCATTCACCAGTGTCTTTTGGCTGCATGTCCACATCTGCTAACCCCCTTGGAATGCCCTTGGCTTTCATTCTGAAGTCACCTCCATTGTTCCCAGTTTCTACTTCTTTGTTTTGCTTTCATCACATTAGCCAACATGGTTTAATCATTCACTTTTGCAAAATGTCACAGAATTTATCGCTGGAAGATGAGGAAACAGCACAGCTAAATTCTGAACTGAAGGACAGATGGGCGGGAATCAGTTACTGAAAGACCTGAAGAGAGTCTAGCCATCTCTAGAGCCACGCCAGCCTGATGTGCCTGACCTTGGAAGCTAAGCATGGGCTTTGCCCAGTTAGTACTTGAAAGGGGAGAAATAACTAGTAATCACGAGAGACCCTGTCTCAAGAAAGTAGGCTGGTGCTCATTATATGTATTTTGTTTTGTTTTGTTTTGTTTTGTGTTTTCAAGACAGGGTTTCTCTGTGTAGTCCTGGCTGTCCTGGAACTCACTCAGTAGACCAGGCTGGTCTCGAATTCAGAAACCTTCCTGCCTCTGCCTCCCAGAGTACTGGAATTAAGCACCACTGCCTAGCTAATTTCTACATATATATTTAAATCCCACAATACATTGTTAATTTTTGGCCTTCCCATGACCCTTTAAGTCAATCTGAATGGAAAGAAAGTGTGTATATTCACAAAATTACCATTTCCAGTTCTTCTGATTGGTGTAGTCTTTGATAAGTTTGTTCAGGTAAGTAATGAATTTTAGTCATTTCTAACACCCATTGTTCTCTCTCATCTCCCCCCTCTCCTGAAAGCCTTGTCTTTGAAATAGATTTACCCCCTACTTTGATGTCTTGTGTGTGTGTGTGTGTGTGTGTGTGTGTGTGTGTGTGTGTGTGTGACCTATTGAGTTTAATTGTGATTGCTTGACGAGCATGGGTTGGGGGCTTTTTATTAATGTATGGGCAACTTACCGGTGGCTACACCACTGAAGAAAATTGCTCCGCCTCCCTCAGCCACTATTGACTTGCCATAGAACACCAGGAAGGGGTAAGGCCTCATGAGCACTTCTTCCAACCCTGATACAATGTTGATGGGCTCAGTCTTGTGCAGTTCTCTGTGGGGCAGCCACAGTTGCAGGGAGTTCCTGATTGGATCCTTCCTAGACTTACAGCTTAATGTGCCGTTTTCCTTCTACTTGAAGGACGTCTTTGCACTGACTGGTTGGTTTTTTGTTTTTTGTTTTTTTTCAATGAGGGACTGCTCTGATGATGTCTTCTCATTTGATGTGTGTGGCTTTTGCTGTCGATCCTGAAAGGATGTCTCGGTTTGTTATTTGTATTTTGTTGTCTTAGCACTTTGCTTATTCCACTGTCTTCTGCCTTGCTCTGTTTTGGAAAAAAAGCTCTCAGCCTTTGTTCTTATTGTTGCTCTGGGTGTCATGCATTGTTTTCCTCTAACTGTTTTGAAGGTTTCTCTCTTCGTCAGTAGTTTTTTTTTTTTTAAATTTATTTTTATTTTAAACTATGTACGTGTGTGTGTGTGTGCGTGCGCGCGCGCGCGCGTCTGTGAGTACAGGTGCCTTTAAGAGGCCAAAAAAGGGCATCATATCCCTTGAAGCTAAAGTTTCAGGTGGTTATGTACCACCCAACATGGGTGCTGGGGAACTGAACTTGGGTCCTTTAAAAGAGCAGCAAGTGCTCTTTGCCCTTGAACTATCATCTCTATAGCCCCATCAGTGGTTTCTTTAGGCATATCATCAGTGTCATTTCTGGAGTGGTTTCTATTAGTTGACATCTCTCTTTATGGGTTTGCTGGATACTGACCGATTTGAGCCTTATTGCTGCTGGCTGTTTTTATAGTCTTATAAATGTTTTTGAGCTCCCTTTCCCCACCTTTGCCCCTCATTGGCATGCAGCTTGGTTACTTAGAAATAGTTTAATACTTCCAAACAGTATTCTAAAATTACGAGTTGATCCTGGCAGCCTCTCTTGGCTAGTGTTGCTTCATTGCCAAAGTTACACCTTTTACCCAGTGAAAGATTTTTTTTAGTGGTGAGCAAAAAAATCCTTCTCTGGATTCCTTCCCTGGCTCATTTCGAAGAGTCCTTTCCCCAGCCTGCTTCTGCCCTCCCATGCTGAAGAGACACTATGACCATGGCAACCCTTTTTTTTTTTTTTTTGAGACAGGGTTTCTCTGTGGTTTTTTGGAGCCTGTCCTGGAACTAGCTCTTGTAGACCAGGCTGGTCTCGAACTCACAGAGATCCGCCTGCCTCTGCCTCTCAAGTGCTGGGATTAAAGGTGTGTGCCACCACCGCCCGCTAGGGCTAGAGTTCTTTAAATCTGTGAAGAGTTTTCCTCTCCTAAAGTAGAGTTGGGTCAGTCTGAAAAAAGATAGGATGATTGATTGGCCCTAACTGTTGAGTAACATGCCCTGACCCTGGTGTAAACCCATTGAGCTAATCCAGCAGTGGGGGCCTGCTGGCAGGAGAAAAGGCCCACAAGGCCTTTGTTTTAAGCTGCCAGGCTTTAGTCTCAAGTCAGGAGGGTGAGGAAGAAGCCAGCCAAAGTTCACTACCTTTATTGCCTCACCATGGTCCTCTTATTTGTCTGTCTGCCTACCATGGAGTCTGCCTAACTCCTGGTCTTACAGTAATATGCTTTATTCATAGGTCTCTCTTACACTTTCTCTCTCTCAGAGGTGGCTGCTCATTTTTAGCTCCATGGCACTTGATATTCAATATTTCAAAATAATTGTTTCCTGTGTTTATTCTCGTGTGTGTGTGTGTGTGTGTGTGTGTGTGTGTGTGTGTGTGTGTAGGTTAACATCTAGATTCTCAGTCATTTGAGGCTAGAGGGTAAATTCAGTTCCTGTTGTTACATCTTACCCAAACCCATCCTAATTCCTCCTCCACCCCACCGTCTTTTACAGGAATACACAAAATAGTGGATAGCTCCATACCCTCTCCCCAGGTGGGGTTTCTCTGTGTAGCCCCAGATATGCTGGAACTCACTCTGTAGTCCAGGCTAGCCTCAAACTCGCAGAGATTCACTTGCCTCTGCCTCTTGAGTATTGGGATTAAAGGAATGTGCTATGGACAGCTTTTTATTTATTTATTTTATGTGTAAGTGTGTTTTGCCTATATATCTGTTTATCATTTATGTGCCCAGTGCTTATGGAGACCAGAAAGGGGAATCAGATCCCATGGAACCAGAATTACAGCCAGTTATGAACTGCCATGTGGATGCTGGGAATCAAATCTGGGTCTTCTGGAAGAGTAGCAAGTGCTCTTAACCACTGAGATATTCCTCTAGCCCTTTAATTTGGGCAGCTCTGGGAAGCTTATTTCCTTCCTCTCTGGCTGCTTTCTCCTTAGGGTGTAATGTGGTCATTGCTTCCCGGAAGCTGGACAGATTAAACGCTGCTGCAGATGAGCTAAGAAAGTCCCTGCCTCCCTCCAGCCGTGCTCAGGTCACTGCCATACAGTGCAACATCAGGAAAGAGGAAGAGGTAAAGTAAAGATGGCTGCACAACACAGTCACTCGTTGCTCTTTGCATAAGTTGGGCCTAACCCCATCTGTACTTAAAGGTGATGAGGACCACAAGAAGGCAGAGCTGTAAGTAGATGTGTGTGCTCGTGACTTAATGAGCTGCTAACTTCAGAATGAGGGGTGCTGGAGCAAGAAAGGGGAGCTGAACAAGGATGTGCTCTCATGAGACCCTTTAAGGCATTTCTTGGTGTTCTTTTTTTTTTCTGATTTCATCACTATTTAATGTTGGTACTTAGAAATTAATACTATTGAGGCTTGTGTGTAGGAGTATCTTGGTGACTCTTTGGTGTATCTTGCTATTAAACTTCGAATGTTAGCTTGTGATTTATGAGTATTGTAGAGCGGTAAGTTCACATTGGGATTAGGGGTTTATTTTTTGGTGGCTTTATGTGTTTGGGTTGTAGTATTTAGAATTAGCATGCATTGTTAAGAGTCTACAAATTGTTTTATATTTCTAAAACAAGCGACTGGGTCACATAGCGGGTTAGCTATTAAACTTGTGCTTTCACTGTTTCTTCAGGTGAACAATTTGGTCAGATCTACCTTAGCTAAGCATGGTAAGATCAACTTCTTGGTAAACAACGGAGGAGGCCAGTTCCTGTCTCCTATTGAAGACATCAGTGCAAAGGGATGGCAAGCTGTGATTGAAACCAACCTGACAGGCACTTTCTACATGTGTAAAGCAGGCGAGTGTCTTGACAGCCACAAAACAACAACAACAAAATGTGTCTTTAGTGAAAAGTCACAGGGATGCTAGAAGAGGAGCTGTTAGGGACACAGAAGGCGCGTGTCAGTAACACTTGACCCATTTGTAATTGATCTGGTACCTTACCAAAATTTTTTATATTTATATTTGTGATATTCCTATCTTATATTTGTGGTCTGTGTCTCTTCAGAGATTTGTTTTTATTTTAGTAGCATGTATATTTGGCTGAGTGTGTGCATGTGCAGCGTGTGTGCAAAGTTGCCCCAAGGGGCCAGGACAGGCATCAGATCCCCTGCGACTGCACTTAGAGGTAGCTATGAGTCACACAGTGTGGGTGCTGGGAACAGAGCCTGGATTCTCTGAAGACTGGCCAGTGCTTACCCACTGAGCCATCTATCTCTCCAGCATGTGTCTCCTTGGTTTGATCCAAATCTTTTTCAAAGATCCATGTTCTTTAATTTTCTAAAAATTAATGCTATTTTTTTAAAATTAATGTTAGGACTGCCTAAAATTAACGTGTAGAATGCCCCCAAATCCAGGATTCCCCTTGTTATAGTGATTTAGTTTAACTTTTTTTTGGGGGGGAATGACCTCACTTTTGGGAATGTGTACTTCCACCACCTTATGCCTGCAGTGCTGCACTGAAGGCTGTTTCGTTATTCCTGGTTCTCACTACACTTCATCACTAATGTGAGATTCTGTGAATATGTTAGATAATTGTCCATATGAAACTGTACAAAAGACAATCCTTAAAATCACATGCACAGCTGGGCTGTGGTGACACATGCCTTTAATCCCAGACTCGGGAGGCAGAGGCAGGAGCATCTCTGTGAGTTTCAGGCCAGTCTGATCTACAGAGTGAGTTCTGGAATAGCCAGTGCTACACAGAAAAACCCTGTCTCTAACAAAACAACAACAAATCCCACGTAAAATTAAACGGATATATTTGCTCACTTGGTGGCCTAACAAAGCCCCTCGAATGGCTGTAACACAGTGCATTTACTGAATAGTCCTAGTGGGGTGTACTTTACAAGACAGAAAAAAGAGAGGAGAAAAGGCTCAAAGCCATCTGAGGCTGCTGTTGGTGTCCCTTCTGAGGCTGTCCTGGCCTGGTGTGTGTGCTAAAGAAAAGAAATAAATTATGATAATAAAACTGAGAACTGGGACTTTTGGCACAAGAGAAAGAATGAATGGGTATGGAAAGATGACCCCAAGTGGATCTCCTTTATGACTGAACTAAACTGGAAGTGTGAGTGTGGGGTCATGAGAGAGTTTTTATTGAAATATATATTTCTGACTGTCCACTACAAAAATAAAACACTAACCCACTGAGGGCTCCTTCAAGGGTCCTGTGGTCTCTGAATGGAATTGAGGCTTTGCAAAGAGATTTGTTATTCTCAATGTGGGGAAGGAAATGTGCAAAAGAAGCCTAGATTAGTTTATCACTTCAAAAATTAGAGAACTCAGCCAGGCGGCGGTGGTGCATGCCTTTAATTCCAGCACTCGGGAAGCAGAGGCAGGCAGATCTCTGTGAGATCGAGGCCAGCCTGGTATATAAGAGCTAGTTCCAGGACAGACTCCAAAGAAACCCTGTCTCAAAAAATCAAAAAAAAAAAAAAAAATAGAGAACTCTGGAGTATGCAAAAGGATTCCATAGATACTTTCCATGTAGTTCAGGCTGACCTGGAGACCTGGAACCTGCCTTGTAGCCAAGGTTGGCCTTGACCTCCTGACACCCCTCCCACCCCCCTTAGCCCCTACCCCACCTCACCTTAGCTTCACAGGTGCAGAGATCCAGACTTGTGTCAACACGCTGGTTCCAACAATAATCCTAAATAGGCTTTTGTTGGCGAAAAATGATATATTTTGAGCCTTACTGGGAAAATTGTGCTTTGCATTGAGATAAAGCAGTATTTTTTTTTTTTTTGGTTTTTCGAGACAGGGTTTCTCTGTGGCTTTGGAGCCTGTCCTGGAACTAGCTCTGTAGACCAGGCTGGTCTTGAACTCACAGAGATCCACCTGCCTCTGCCTCCCGAGTGCTGGGATTAAAGGCGAGCGCCACCATCGCCTGGCTAAAGCAGTATTTTTAAATCCATGAATTCAGACTTATTCTGAGGAACTCATAACTACTTTTTAAAAAATTTATTGTGTGTGTGAGTGCTCTGTCGACATGGGAGGAGAGGACATCAGATCCCATTATAGAGGGCTGTGAGCCACCATGCCCCTGGAAGAGCAGCCGGTGGTGCTCTTTACTGCTGAGCTGTCTCTCTGGCCCCGCAATAGCCACTTTTTGAAGGTTGTTAGGATATCAAGTCATTTCTTTCCAGGGCTGAAAAAGGGAAAGAATTTTTTCTTTCTTTTTAAATTTTAATTGCAATTTCTCTCTTACTCTGTGTATGTATTGTGTGTGTATGTGATGTGTGTTACAAACACACTCATGCAATCATATGCATGTGAAGGTCAAAGAACAACTTTTGGGAATGGGTTCTCTCCTTTCACTGTGGCTTCCTGGGATCAAACTCAGTGTTTTTTCCCCCTGGGCCATCGACCAGCCTGTGCCTGTTTTCTGCTTTTCATATACACACTGTACAGCAGAGAAATGGATCATGCTAATAAAGAAAGGAAATCTTCATTTTCAACTCCCTAATGAATAACTGGGTCTAAGACAACAGCTATTAATAGCATATTGTCATATCACAAAAGAAAGAAGACAATTAGATATGCCCCTCAGGGACTAAACAGTGTCTCTCACCTATGAGGCATTCTCTTTGGTGCGTGCACGTGTGTGCATGCACGTGCACACACAGAGATACACACACACAGGTGTGTGCATCAAAGCCCAAGTCTGCCATTTTGTAGGTGACACAGAAGAGGGAACACAGGTTGAAAGGCACCATAGAATGCAAGCTGGCACAGTCCAGCCTGTGAATAAAGGCCAGATGGTCCATCTCCTCTAACACGTAAACTGTGCCTGGTTGGGAAGAGCTAATGGACAACTCTAAATCGACGAGAAGGAAGTTGGAACAGATGCAATGTGGGACTTACTTGCCGCTAACTCCTACAAAAATACTGTAAAATTATTACACACTAAGGGAAATGTGACTATCATTTAGTCACATTTATTAATTTATTAACATTTATTAATAACCTAAAGGGGTTATTAATTAAGCCTATTAATGGCATGGTGGTTATACTTTTCCCGTGTTTAGAGATACAGAAATATTTACTTATAGATGAAATGATAATATGCCTTGTAATGGCTTCTAGAATTATCCAAGAGATGGCCAAATGATTAGGGATGCAGACAAAACTGGCTCTGGCTTGATCATGATGGATCATGGCAGCTAAGACCTAGGGTTCATTATGGCATTCCTTTTTCGGTATATATTTGGTATGTTTGATGATACAATGACTTTTTAAAAAATAGGCATTTGGGGGCTGGAGAGATGGCTCAGAGGTTAAGAGCATTGCCTGCTCTTCCAAAGGTCCTGAGTTCAATTCCCAGCAACCACATGGTGGCTCACAACCATCTGTAATGGGGTCTGGTGCCCTCTTCTGGCCATACACACAGACAATACTGTATACATAATAAATAAATATTTTAAAAAAAGATTCAGGAAGGTTAGGTCCTAAAATAGCTAGGAAGCCAATTTAAAAAAAAATAGGCATTTATGTTACTGTCTCAGTTCAAAGCCAAAATTACCAAGTTATTTCTTGTTTTTCCCCCATGCCATGTTTGCCTCTTCTTTTTCCACAGTGAAAAGAGAGAGTTTTTATCTTGTCTTGTTCTTATCTTGAAAGTAAACAACTAAAAATAATTCAGTGGGTTTTTTAACCATCAAACTAAATTTTTATGTTTCCTGTGAAATACTAAATTTCAAACTTTTAAAAGCATTTTACGGGCTGATGAAAGAGGGGGAGTTGGTTGGGGGAGAAGGAGGGATATGGGAGGTGGTGGCGGGGAAGAGACAGAAATCTTTAATAAATAAATAATAATAATAAAATAAAACAACTTACATGGAAGAAGAAAAAAAGCATTTTATTTTTCCCCAAAATTGTAAGTTTACAGAACTGTTTTTTACATCATTTAATAGACTGCTTCCTTAGTGTAGATAGGATTATAAATATATAATATATATAAAACTTAGACCAAGTAAGCAAAGGTTATCTCCAGGCAAATAATAGACTGTTGTCTTCTAAATATGTATTTATGAGTTAGAGACAGTGGTTTGACATCAGTGGTTGAGATTGCTAACAACCATGAGGACCTGAGTTCAGATCCCAGCACCCCTATAATATTCCTGGCATGGTTGCTCTTGCAATAATCCTAGCATTGTAGTGAAAGGAGACAGGAACATTGCTGGGTTTTTCTGCCAGCCTAGCCAAGAAGAGCACGCTCCAGCCAGGCTCAGAGAGTGTAATGGCTAGTTTCTGTCAACCTGACTCTATTAGATTGGCCTATGGGCATTTCTTAATTATGCATTGATTTAGCAACAGGGAAGTAAAGTAGAAAAGGGAGAGACCCTGCCTTGAAAGAATGCGGCAGAGAGCTAGAAGAGGACACCTGTCGCCCTTCCCTGGCCTCTGCAGAGGCATGCACTCTTCCTCATACATATGTTCATAAACAACACTCACATTGACTCTGAATTCTAGAAATTTGCTTCTTCAGACCACACTAAGTACAAAGTCACTCCGATCTTGTAATGAAGTTTTTTTTAATTATTTATTTATTATGTGTACAATATTCTGCTTCCATGTATGCCCACACACAAGAAGAGGGCGCCAGATCTCACTACAGATGGTTGTGAGCCATCATGTGGTTGCTGGGAATTGAACTCAGGACCTCTGGAAGAGCAGTCAGTGCTCTTAACCTCTGAGCCATCTCTCCAACCCCAATGAAGTATTTTTTTAATGACAGCATTTCTCTGTATAGCCTTGGCTGTCCTGGAACTTGTGCTGTAGACCAGGCTGGCCTTGAGCTCACGGAGATCTGCTTCTGCCTCCTGAGTGCTGGGGTGAAACTCGTGCTCCAGTTGCTTGGCTTTGTAAAGGAATTCTTTATCCAGAAAATAAAGTGGTAGCTGCCAGGAATGGAACCAAGGAAATGGGAAATGTCTGTTTAATGGCAGAGTCTGTGTTTTGCTAGAGGAACGGCACTCTGGATGCCGGTGACAGTGGCACCATGACGTGACTGTACTAACAAAAAGTGGCTAGGGTGGCTAACTTAATGTTCTTTTTATTTCACCACAAGAGAATACTGGAAGGAAAAAAAAGGAGCTGAACCCACTTCACGTCTGTTCTTTAATCAGGCTCTGAAAATCCGACACTTTGTTTGTCCAGATCACGTGACTTCACAGTACAGCGTCTCCTCACACTGAGTGATGCTTGTGACCATTCTGTGTTGTTCCTGGCGTTCTTGTACATTTTCCTCTTTCTCCATTTGTTCTCTGTGGTGTCTTTGTTATTTCAAATACTTTGAAGAAAAGCCCACGTCTGAGCTTGGGAAAGTATCCGAGTTTGGGGTGTCAGGCTGCCATCAAAGCTGTGCCATGGTATCTACCCAGAGGTCGTCTCTGTAGAACAGCTTAGACAGGCTTACCGTCGTTTTCATGGTAAACTCCAGAAGCTCTGTGTAGCTTTTAATAACTGACTTGACAGTTACCATTTTCAGTCCCAGACTTTTCTGGTCTGCTCATGATCATATATCCCATTTTAAACTGCCCACCTAAAAAAACAAAAATCTTTTTAAATTCAGGTTATGCTAAGTAAAATTTATGGCTATTGCCATTTTAAATAAATCGATGCTCCAATAATTTTCATCTAGATGGTTAGTTTATTGGAGAATTTTCTCAAGTTCATTTTGTATCTTTCCTTAACATTTTTCAGTTTTACCTAATAGTTTATTAAATTAGTTTCTTACTATATAGCAACTGGAGGTCATCCTGGGCTACACAAGACCTTGTCTCAACAACAAAAACTAAATTAGAATAGAAGACATTGTGTCTGGCAGTGGTGGCGCACACCTTTAATCCCAACACTGGGGAGGCAGAGGCAGGCGGATCTCTGTGCATTCGAGGCCAGCCTCGTCTACAGAGTGAGTTCCAGGACAGCAAGGGCTACATAGAGAGAAAAAAAGAAGACGTCAAATGTATGCTAGAGCAGGGTACAATAAATAAAGAAATAATAAACAGGACACTGTTTAATAGGATTGTCGTTTGTCTGTGTTGTGCAGTTTACAATTCCTGGATGAAAGACCATGGAGGATCAATTGTCAATATCATCATCCTTACTAGCAATGGGTTCCCAGCAGCCTCGTAAGTATTTTATATATATATTTTTTCTCTATCTCTATGTCTTTAGATTTTGTTCTCTGAATGAAGGGCAGTAATAGGAAATGTGTTAAATCAATGGTTTTACCCCTCTAATAAGTTGCAACCCAAACTTTTAAAGTAATGTTACTATTAATTCACAGAAATGGTCCTAAAGTATATTTTGATCATATTCATCTCCCATTTCCTTTTATTTGAACCTTAAAAAAGAAGTGTGTTCTTGGAGGTCAGCATCAGGCATCTTCCCCAGTCCCTCTCCACCTTATTTTTTGACACTGTCTCTCATTGAACCTACAGCTTTCTGATTCAGCTAGAATGGCTGGCCAGTGAGTCTCTGGGACCCTCCTGTCTCTGTGTCCCCCTCCTCCTTCCTGACTTTTATGTGAGTGTGAGGGTCCAAACTCGTGCCCTCAAACACGTGCCCTCAAGCGGCGAGCACTCTACCTACCTGTCTTTCCCCTGGTTACTAAGAATGCACATACAGAGTAAGGTGGCTCTATGTGCTGGTTTGAATAAGAATGGCTCCCATAGGTTTATGTTTGCCTGCTTGGTTCTCCAGTTGGTGGAACCATTTGGGAAGAACTGGGGGTGTGGCCTTGTTGAGGCAGTGTGCTGCTGGGGGTGAGCCTGAGGTTTTGTGGAGGTATACATGTTCCTTATGTACCTGAAATTCATATTACCTGGAGGTCCTGTGTCTTTCCTGGTAACTAAATGTTACAAGACTAGCTGTCACTGTGGGAAATAGCTTCTTTGTTAAATTGTGAAAATTAAATTGATCTGGATTAATTTAGATGTGAACACCATGAATATGCCTGTTTGATTTTTTTAAAAGATTTATTTATTTATTATGTATACAGTGTTCTGTCTGCATGTGTGCCTACAGACCAGAAGAGGGCACCAGATCTCATTACAGATGGTTGTAAGCCACCATGTGGTTGCTGGGAATTGAACTCAGGACCTCTGGAAGAACAGTCAGTGCTCTTAACCTCTGAGCCATCTCTCCAGCCCTGCCTGTTTGATTTTAGAACTACTAAATTGTAACTCATAACAGAAACTCAGAGTCATCGTCCTCCAAATTCTGAGGGGTTGTATTTCTAACTAGCCTCTGTCCAAATAACAAGTTGACTTCCTCTATGGAAATTTTAATAACGCACTTACTTCCTGTATTATTTAGGACTCCTTCAGTTGTATAGAGTATGGGTCACTCTGTTTCTCTAACATACCTGGCAGAGATAGCATTTTGGAGTAAGGGTTTGCTTTGACTCATGGTTTCAGAGCGTTCCATTCATTGTAGTGAGCCAGGAAGCAGAGAAAGGAGGATGCTGCTACTCTACTTTTATCCATTGGTATTCTTGCCTCTTGGGATGGTCCTGCCCACATTCAGGGTGGTTCTTCCCTCTCGTCTCCCCATAGTGAACCCCTCTGAATTATCTCAGAAAACATCTTCAGACACACTCAAGATTATGCCTTACTAATCCCTAAATGCACAATAATCCAAACAAGCTGACAAGCAAAGTTATTAGCTCTTGGCTGCTGAGCCATCTCTTCAGCCCACAACCCAAATTCTTTACCCAATGAGATATATGTAAGTGGGGGAGAGACAAAAAAGAGAGAGAAATAAAGTATCTTTCAGATATATTAAATTGTTGGGGGAGGTCGCTTGTTCGTTCCCAGCTGCCCAGACTCCTGAAATAATTACACAGAAACTATATTATTTAAATCACTGCTTGGCCAACCACTTACGCATATTGCTAGCTAGCTCTTATATTTTTTGGTTAACCCATTTCCATTCATTTGTGTATGTCACATGGCTGTGGCTTGGCAGCAAGGCTCCCGCATGTCTGTCCCCAGCAGCTTCTACATGGCTTCTCCCTGACTCCACCTTCTTTCTTCCAGCATTCAGTTTAGTTTTCCCTGCCTGGCTCTATACTGCCCTGCACAGGCCCAAAAGAGCTTCTTTATTAACCAGTGGTATTCACTGCATACAGAGGGGAATCCCACATCATTAAATATGCTTATCAAGTTAGTTTATGAGAAAAATGTTCAGCAGAAACTGATGATAATACTTGTTTTTAAAGGCACTCCGGAGCTGCAAGGGAAGGCGTTTACAACCTCACCAAATCCATGGCTCTGGCATGGGCCAAAAGTGGAATAAGGATCAACTGTGTTGCTCCTGTAGGTACCTGTTACAGGCCTTCGCTGGGCTTCTCTGGTTCCTTGTGTGTTGTGAATAGCTGTGTTATCAGTGACAAGATAGGTAGTACATACTAGCAACTGTGTAAATATACTATAAAAGATGACTTTGGACATAGGTGTCCTGGCTGGTGTTGTGTGCCACCTTGACACAAGCTAGAGCCATCAGAGGAAGGAGTCTCAGCTGAGATCCAGCTGTAAGGCATTTTCTCATTTAATGATCAATGGAGGGGGCCCAGCCCATGGTGGGTGGTGCCATCGTGGGCTGCTGGTCCTGGGTTCTACAAGAAGGTGGGCTGAGCAAGCCAGGGGAAGTAAGCTGGTAAGCAGCACCCCTCCATGGCCTCTGCATCCTGCCTCTGGGACCCTGCCCTGTTTAGTTCCTGTGCTGACTTCCTTCAGTGATGAACAGCAATGCCTCAGTGAGCTCTGGGTTCAAGATTAAAGAGGAAATTTGATGTCGACCTTTGACCTCCATATGCACATGCACATTCTTGTAATTCATACACACACTCAGCTGGGCGGTGGTGGCGCACGCCTTTAATCCCAGCACTCGGGAGGCAGAGGCAGGCAGATCTCTGGGAGTTCGAGGCCATCCTGGTCTGCAAGAGCTAGTTCTGGGACAGGCACCAAAGCTACAGAGAAACCCTGTCTCAAAAAAATCAAAAAAATTTAAATTAGCTTTCTAAGATACATACATAAATCTTGGATTCTGGTGTGTTTTTTTTAATTTTACTTTAAATTTAGAAACTGAGAAAATCCTGTACTTGCACCTCTTCCCTGGTAAAGCAGGCATGCTCACAGGAAGATGAACTAGAAGCCCTAGGTCCTTTGTTCCGGCCCAGGTGCCCCACTGAACTACTTGCATAAACATGTTCTTCAGAAACCAAGTCTTTCACAAAAAAGTCCAAGTCTTAGCTGGTTATTATGGGGAGAAGGCCTCCCAAGTGGCCAGTCAAATGCTCTGCTTGTATATAGCGGTTGGCTGGACCTCCTTTGACAGTTTTAAGAAAAGTTGACTTAGAAACATTTCTCTTGGGGCTGGAGAGATAGCTCAGAGGTTAAGAGCACTGGCTGCTCTTCCAGAGGTCCTGAGTTCAGTTCTCAGCAACCACAGGGTGGTTCCCAAACATCTGTAATGAGATCTGGTACCCCCTCTAATGGTATGCAGGCACACATGCAGGCAGAACACTGTATACATAATAAATAAATCTAAAAAAAAAAGCTTATCTTTTCTGTTGACATTTGGTTGTTGGTCAGTGTATTCCCGACACCTGCTTGTTGCTGTTGTTTGAGCCTTAGGGAGGAGCCCAAAGCCTCAGGCATGCCAGGCAAGTGCTCTACCTCTGAGTCCTTCCCCAGCCCTTGGTGACTGACAACTTCATTTTCTCCGTTTCATCTCCTTTCTGATTTTTTTTTCTAATACAGGGAGTCATTTATTCCCAGACTGCTGTTGACAACTACGGTGAATTGGGACAAAGCATGTTTGAAATGGCCTTTAACAACATCCCAGCTAAACGCATCGGAATCCCCGAGGAGGTGATGTATATGTTTGGCGCTGATGAGAATGACTTGAGAAATGTGTGACATTTGGAACCGTTTCTCCTGTGCTTTGGGCTCTGGGAAATAACCTGCTTCGTTGTTCTGACTGCTGACGGCAGAATCTCCTCGGGCACAGCGATGGCGAAAGCAAAGACAACAGGTTTTCCTATTTTTTGCCACTCTGCAGCCACGTTACTTTATTGCCTGCAGTGTTGGTACTTTAAGCAAGCCAGATAATCACAGATTCACGAAGTTTAAGTATGTAAAAACCAATAGCTTTTTCCAATGACCCAGAAGTAAGCTTAGCTCTAATGGTGGTGGGAGAGGGGGAGAAGGTTCTTACTGAAGAATGGAAAAAAAAAAAAACAGGATAAATAAAGGATGTGGGGCTAAAGAGATGGCTCAGTAGTTAAGAACAGGAACTGATCTTCCAGAGGACCTGAGTTCAATTCCCAGCAGCTACATCAGATGGCTGTCAGTTGCCTGTATGAGGATCCAGGACCTCTGGCCTCTGCAGGCAGGCACCTTTACTCACGCACATACTCCTACACACACACACACACACACACACACACACACACTAACAATACATATTTTAAATAAATATATGTCATATTTATTGGTGGGAGAATCAGTTTTATTAAAAAGGTTTTTTTTTTTAATTATTTTTGCTGGGCCCATGCCTTTAATCCTTTAAGTATGCAGGAGGCAGATGCAGACTGAGAGATCTCTGTAAAAATGAAGCCAGCCTGGTCCACATAGCAAATTTCAGGCCAGCCTGGGCTACCTAGTGAAACCCCATCTTCAAAAAACAAAACAAAAAAATAACAAAACAAAATTAAAGTCAAATGACCAAGTTGTAGGTACAGTAAGATGGGTCAGCAGGTGAAGGTTGTCCCTTGACTGCCCCACAAACAGCAGCACACACAAGTGCAGTGCCCCTGGAGGCCAGAAGAGGGCGCTGGATCCTCCAGAGCTGGAGTTTACAGGGCATTGTGAGCCACCTGACAAGGGTGCTGGGAATCAACTCAGGTTCTTGGCAAGAATAAAAACATGTTCTTAACTACTGAGTCATCTCTCCAAGCACAATTAAAAATTTTTTAAATCAGATTTCCTTACAACATATAAATTTAATACAAGTTTGGAACTTAACATGCTGAGATCAGTGTATCTAAACATTCATGCAAAAACTGCCCCAAGTTTTTGAACTTTATTTTATGCATTATTGCTGTGTGTAGACATGTGTCTGTGTGCACTGTGTATATGTGTATGTGTGCTCACTTGCACTGCACACACTCATAGGCCAGTTAGCTATGAGGCCAGTCCTGAAACTCACTCTGCAGACCAGGCTGGCTTGTTCCAGTAGTTTAATCACATAGTCTTTTTCTTAAGATGGCCACTGTACTTCTGTGTGTGTGTGTGTGTCGTGTGTGTGCTTCCTAATTTGTCTGTTTCATTTCATCACCTAGAACACTAGAAAGATGTTCCCTCACTCTTCCTCCATGCCCATGAGTATCTGGACCAGAATATTTCGACTGCTGGCAGCTCAACTTTTAATATTGTTTGCATTCTTTAAAAGCTTTTACACGTTTTAAATTTTTTTATGAGATCTGGTCTTCCTGTGTAGCTTTGGCCTGGATATCACTGTGGTAGACCAGGTTGGCCCCAAACTCACAGAAATCCGCCTGCCACTGCCTCCCAAGTGCTAGGATGAAAGCATATGCCACCAAACCCAGACACATTTATCCTTTTGTCTTTTTGTTCGTTTGTTTTTTAAGACAGGGTTTCTTTGTAGAGTCCTGACTGTCCTGGAACTCACCCTGTAAACCAGGCTGGCCTCAGACTCAGAGATCCACCTGCCTCTGCCTCCTGAGTGCTGGGATTAAAGGTGTGCACCACCACCCAGTCCATTTCTTTTTCTTTTTTTTTTTTTTATCTTTATCAAATTTTAGGCTGTCTGCTCCACCCACACACCATTTTTTGTTTTTGTTGTTTTTGTTTTGTTTGGTCTGAAAGCCAGGAGAGAGATGTGCTCAGGCCTTCATCCTTTGTGAGACTCGGCTTCCTTTAACCATCAGTAAAATGAATTCTGTTTGGTTGGGGGAACTTCACTAAAACCTCAGCAAGTGACTGTGTTTGGGGGGATGCGATGGGAACCTTGGAAGTCCCACTGTGGAAAGCTGTGATCTGCACAGCTGTGCCTTGGGCCTGACAGGATGACAGGACCTCAGACTGAACAAATCAGAATGGCAGCCCTGCTGCACAAACTTACTGTACTGGGACCATGCTGTAAGGAACACGGGCGCCCATGACAGATAGGACCGTGTCAAGACACTGCCGAGAACCAGCGTTCCCCTTCTCCATGCCACGCTGCCACTGTCTAAGGCTTCTTCATATCTTGCCGCCTTTACCTGGCTTGTTTTCCGACTGCACAGGGGCACGCTTCTGTGCTCTCACATCATGGCGCACATGTGAGGCTTCAGGGCGCGGTCCTGCGGTTTGACATGTGGTCAGTCGGGAATGCCAGGCTCCCGGAAATGGAGACCAGCCTTTGGTCCTTTTCCTAATATTTCCAGCCTTTCCTCTTATGCATGCACATATCCTCTTCTGTCCCAGGTCTCCTCTGTAGTGTGCTTCCTGCTGTCCCCTGCAGCTTCCTTCATCACTGGACAACTGGTCAATGTGGACGGGGGCCAGTCTTTGTATACTCATTCCTTCGATATACCAGGTAAGCAGCCAGAAGACAGTCATTAGCTCTTTGCCTGCCTGGGCTTCGTGTCTTTTGTTTGTTTGCTTGTTTTTCAAGACAGGGTTTCTCTGTATACCAGCTCTGACTGTCCTGGAACTATTTTCATAGACCAGACTGACCTCGAAATCACTGAGATCCCACCTGCCTCTGCCTCCCTCCCAAGACCGCCTGGCCAAGTTCCCTGTCTTAACTCACTACTTTAGAGGTGGAGGCTTTCTCCTATAGGGCATCAAAAAGTACAAAATATTTATACTTATGATAGGATTTTAAAGAAAATTTTCTCAGCTGAGGCAAATCTCTAAGTACAGAGAATGATAGGAAGGAGGCAGAAGCTGCCTGTGCTGTCTAAAGGTTTAATTCCTTTTCTTCCCCAGTAAGTAGTTTGCAGAGACGGAAGAGTCTATACAGTCCAAGTCTGCTTTGGCCTCTCTTTGAAATATATATGGTGAAATGATCAGGTTCTGTATTCAATCACTTTTTATGTGCATTGGTGTGGTGTTAGACCCCCTGGGACTTACAGACAGTTATGAGCTGCCATGTGGGTGCTGGGAACTGAACTGATGTGGGATTCCCTGAGAAATGACCAAATGGTCTTCGTTTACATTGAACCTGGGTCCTCTGGAAGGACACTCAATATTCTTAACTGCTGAGCCATCTTTCCAGCCCCCAATCACTTTTTATTCATAAAATCAATATTTATTTTATTTTATTGAGATAGAATCTCTCTGTGTAGCCCAGGCTGCCCTCAGCATCCCAAGTGTTGGTAATTCAGGTCTGTGCAACAAGGCTTGGCTTGAAAACATACTTTTATAAATTCAACTCCATAACGATAACACACAGTTGGATGAGTGTGTTTGCATCTCTTTTGGGCTTGGAAGGGTCTTATAAAAATCAGATAGTCTAGGCCAAGTGTGGCGGCACTCACCTTTAACTCCAGAAGTCAGGAGGCAGAGGTTAGCAGATCTCTGTGCATTCCCAGGCCAGCCAGGGCTATATGGAGAGGCCCTAGATCAAAAAAACCCAAACCAAACAAACAAATCAGATAGTCCAGGGGGCTGGAGAGATGGCTCAGAGGTTAACAGCACTGGCTGTTCTTCCAGGGGTCTTGAATTCAATTCCCAGCAACCACATGGTGGCTCACAACAATCTATAATGAGATCTGGTGCCCTCTTCTGGTGTGCAGGCAAAACATTTTATATAATAAATAAATAAATAAATAAATATCTTTTTAAAAATATCAGATAGTTCCACGTCCTGGTTTTACAAGTGACAAAACAAGTTCACAGGGAGTACAGAGCACAGGAGGCTGGAGAGGGACTCAGTGACTGCAGCACCGGCTGCTTTTCCAGAGGAGCCTCCATGGAGGCTCACAGCCACCTCTAACTTCACTTCTGGGTGAGCTGGGTGGGTGACTCTGGCCTCTACAGGCACCAGGCACACACAGACCATACATGCAGGCATTCACACATACATATAACACATAAATTAAGAAATTGAAACATGCTAAAGTCCAGGGATGTTGCTCAGTTGGCAGACTTTAGCAGCATACACAAACCCTGGATTGAATTCCCAGAACCCCATAAAAGCAGAGATGGTGGTACATGCCAGTACTCAAGGTGGTAGAGGCAGGAGGATCAAAAATTCAAGGTCATTCTTAGTTACTCTTAGCAACTTACCAGTTTGAGGCTAGGGTCTCACTATGTTGCCCTGGCTGAAACTCACTATGTATACCAGGCTGGCCTCGAGTGAAGAGAGATCCACCTGCCTCTACTTTCCAAGTACTTGGATTAAAGGTGTGGCCACCACAATCTTAATACCGTGATTATTAGGACCTTAGCTGCAGAGACAAAAATGCCTAGGTGGTATTTAATAGTGATCACAGTGGAGTTGAATCAGTGCTGCTTACTGGGGGTGGTGCTGTTTTTCTTCAGAAAGGGAAAGAGAAGCCAGGCATGGTGACACATTCCCTTAATCCCAACACTGGAGAGGCAGAGGCAGACAGATCTCTGTGAGTTTGAAGCCTGGTCTACATAGTGAATTCCAGGACGGCAAGATCTATGTAGAGAGACCTTGCCTCAAAACAACAAACAAGAATGTATTTCCTGGGGATGTTGGGGATTAAGTTACATGACACGTGGTGTCAAGTCCGGTGTGGTCTAGACTGCTTGTTACCATTTACTGTTCAGTAAAGGAAGTTGTTGGCTCACTAAGCAGGTGAGACTTGTCAAAGCCCGCCTTTTCCTCCCCCGTCCTCTGTGTTTGGTAATCTGTCTCTCAAGGCTGGCTTTCTTGGTTGCAGGATGGCAGCCTGCCATTCTAAGGTCACATGCTTCCCTCTGTCCATACCCCACTGATCGGAGAGCCAGAAGGGAAGGCTTCATCTTAGCATGCCTTCCATGGCTCTGAATCTGCTTTGTGCTGTATCAGCACACAAAGATGCCCACTTTTAACCAATAACCCAAGGCCGGCAGTTACTCCCTTTACACGAACTGAGAAAGCTAGAGAGCATCAGGCCTGGCATTCAAATCTAAGGATTCCTGCAGAACTGTTTGTCCTATAGATTTTTTTTTCCTAGACTCGATGAGTTAAAAAAAAAAAAAAAAAAGCAAACAGGCAAGCAAACAAAACCATGAGGCTTGGGTAGAAGCTAGGACAAAGGCTGCAGAGATTTGCTAGTGACACACGCTTTCCACTTACTGACCAGATCATGAAAACTGGCCTGAGGGAGTTGGGGACCTTTCTGTGGTCAAGAGAATGAAGGAATCTTTTAAGAAGAAGGTGGCCAAGCTCTAAGTCAAGGAAGCACTACCGTCTTGTCCCTGTGTGCCTTAGCATCTTGAGAAGGTTTTGTATGTCACAAGACCTTATAATTTCTGTGGGGAAAAAAACTAATGTTAACGTTATCAATTTCACCTATGCAAAAACTACTCCCAAAATAAATGTATCTTCATGTACAAACCAGTTATCCGATTTTATTTTATTTTGAACTATATGTCTAAGTGGTGTGGGGTGGGATATGTGCACTTGAGCACAGTGCCCAAAGAGGCCTCAGATCTCCTACGAGCAGTGCAGGAATTTCAGACAGTTGTAAGCCACCTGACGTTGGTGCTGGGAACTGAAGTCAGTCTTCTTCCAGAAGAGCCCTAGATGTGCTCTCCTTCAGAAATAATGGTTTCTGACAGCGGCAACCCACAGGTTGAGAACCAGTGTCCTACAGTGTCTGCCATTCCCTGTTGACAACACCTATGGCCAGCTGGCAAA
Source organism: Alexandromys fortis (assembly GCF_014885135.2). NCBI lineage: Eukaryota > Metazoa > Chordata > Mammalia > Rodentia > Cricetidae > Alexandromys > Alexandromys fortis. Next base: position 397,887 of record NW_026068099.1, on the reverse strand, counting down.
AGAAAAAGTCATGTAAGGGCCCAGTTCAATTTCCACAAAGCTGACAGACAGTAACCTGTAAAACTGTCTGGGGTGAAGCTTAACTGCACAGCCTACATGAAGTTCTGGTTCGATCCGCAGCATCTCATAAACTAGATCTAGAGGTGCATTCCTGTAATCCCAGTGTTCAGGAGGTGAAAGCGGGAGGCTCAGTTCAACGCCATCTTCCACTGCAGGGAGTTCCACCCTATACAGCCACACCTCCCCTGGCCTTGAATAAGTGGGAATCATGCTGCCAGGCTCACCTTCAATGCCCATTGTTCCAGGTCTAGGATGTACCCAACTGAGTCACGTGACTGTCCTGCAGCATGTTCCATGGTGGTGTCTTGGGTGGGCGGGTAAGAATTAATATGGAATATAGGACTAAACACTCTGTGCCCACTCCTCTTTGTTCCGCCTTACCTCATTTCCAAGCCAATTTATCAGCTTATCAGTTGGCCACTATTCAGTAATCTGTGTGTATTCTACCCTCGGGTTGGTTTTATGTCTTATAAATACCAGCTGCCCTTGCAGATTTCCCATGAAAAGGTTTTCTGACCACCTCTGGGCGTTTAGGAAGTTTTGACAGCTGCGATGGAGAGGCAAGGAAGGTGGGTGCATTAGGCAGAATCTCAAGAAGGGTAGATCAAGCTAATGGGAAGCCCTAAAATTGCCCTAAAGTTAGCTCTAGTTCTCAAAGGTGAGAGACACCTGAAAAACAGCCTTGATATGGTCCAGCATAGCAAGAAGCAGCGGGGAATAGTGAGCCATCCTGATCTTTTAGCAGCAGATCTGACGGTCAGCAGTTATGTTCTCAGTAGCTGGAGATCTGAGGGCTGGATTTCCACAGCTGCCATACTACTCTATCCTATACCATAAAACTGCATTTAAGAATACTGTCGTATAGTTACGTGCAGAACATCAAGCCAGCTGCCTCTTGGGATCTGGCATGGCTGTAAAGCTTCAACTTGAGTTTTAAACGCTTCTTTCAGTATTTCTTCTGCACTTTTTGTTGACCAGCAACCATAGTCCAAAGACTATTCTGTTGTATGGTAACAACGGTGGTTTGTATGGAGACGTAAGCTCTTGAGGCAAGGTAGCTCGCGCCTGCACGCTTCCATGGCAGTCACACTGTCCTATCCTCCTAGTACTGCAGCTGTCGGTATCCTAGTACTGTAGCTGTCAGTACCCTAGTTGCATCCCTGGATGGTAGGAAGTCCTCACTCCTTGGTCATGGCTGCTTCTTTCTGTCCACGTTTGCTTTTCTGTGCATACTGCAGAGCTCTGTGTGGATTCTCATTTTTCCGTAAATTAGAACACCATAAAAGTCCTTATTTGCGCTTGTGAGATTTTTAAGACAACTGAGGGATTTGGCAAGCAGATCCTGGGGGGCTCACTAGCCAGCTAATCCCGCATAGCGAACTCTTTTCGGCAAAAGACCTTGCCAAAGAGAAAGGAAAACAGTCCAAATCAAAAGACCAGGAGCTGGGTTTCTACAGCCTCTTTAAGGCCCAGAAAACCCTATATCCTTTTTCTGCCTTCCCTTGAGAAAGTTTACTCAAACAAATCTTTAAAAAATTAGAGAAGGGGGCTGGAGAGATGGCTCAGAGGTTAAGAGCATTGCCTGCTCTTCCAAAGGTCCTGCGTTCAATTCCCAGCAACCACATGGTGGCCCACAACCACTTGTAATGAGGTGTGGTGCCCTCTTCTGGCCTTCAGGCATATACACAGACAGAATATTGTATACATAATAAATAAACATAAAAAAAAGGATTAGAGAAGGGAAAAACAAGCAACTAAAAAAAAACACAATAGGACAAGACTCATTCGTATGGAAAGCAAACAAATCTCTATTTCCTATCATTGAACCAACTTTATTCCCCAAGGGGTGCACCGTTCCTGGAGGTACTGCAATACCAAGTCGATGCGTGGAGTGGATGGAGCAAGCTCCTATTCCAACTCCTAATTATAAAAATACACTTAATATATTGTCCTCAGATGGAGGACGTATCAGATATTAAACTGATAAGAACAGATACTACACTTGATCTTAGCCAAAAGGCCGAGAAGCGATACCGCACACCCACCACGCACCCTTGCCCTGCGCCCGCGGGACACACTAACGTCCTGGTGACCGCCCGCGACCCTGACTCCCGGTTTTCCCCGCGCTTCCTTCCGCTTCCCGTCTGCGTCCGCGTCCTCGGCGCCTCACTCGCTCTCTCAAATCCACAGCTTCAGCTACGAATTCCACGATCGCGGCGCTCCCGGCATTCCCGCGCGCGCACGCACGCCGCGTCTGATTTGCATGTCCCGCCCCCTCTCTGCCGGCCGCGCGCAGAGCTTCTTCCCTGCTGCCTCGGCGCGGCGCGCAGGCAGGGTCCACCGGATCGGAGACGGCGGTCGGAGGGGCGCTCGGAGGCACCTGAAGAGCGTGGTGCGGGGCTGGTGACCGAAGGGTGGACGTCCACGAGCTTCGCCTGTAGGTGGAGTGACTGGTTCTAAGTCAGCGGCGTCGCTGGAAGCGAATGAACGAGACTGGTGGAAGCCGAAGGATTCTGGCCCTGGGGAACGCAAAACCTTGAAGCCATGTATGACTGACACCGTGACCACCCCTTCTTCACCTGGTCACTGAAGGACCGAACAGCGCAGCGTGGGTGTCCCCGCCTCCCTGAAGCTGTTTCTACGCCCGCCGCTCCACATACATGGAGCGTATTAGTCACACGAGCAAACACATATGTGCACATTAAATAATGAATCTCCAGCACTTGTACCTAATTCACGGTTGATAGTCCTTGGGCAATTATTTTTAGTTTTACTGCAGACTGCAGGCTTTGGGGTTCTGTGTGCCATGCAGTATGTGCTCAGCAACCGTTTGTGGGGAAACTAAGCTACCTCAAAGTGTTGATACGCGCAAGCCCAGAGAATAAGAAGCATCTGGGAGGCCCGGGCCTGATTCAGGGGGCAAGGAGTGATCTGTGACAAGGATTGACAAAACACCAGAGAGGAGCAAGATACTGGCGATGTTCTGGAAAATGTTTGGAGCTCAGAATGGCAGACAATAAGCTGTGACAGACCGCACTGACCTTTTCCCTTCTTTCACTGAAGCACTTTTATTTTTTTATTTTTTTAATATTTATTTACTTATTATGTATACAATATTCTGTCTGTATGTATGTCTGCAGGCCAGAAGAGTGGACCAGACCTCATTACAGATGGTTATGAGCTACCATGTGGTTTCCAGGAATTGAACTCAAGACCTTTGAAAGAGCAGGCAATGCTCTTAAGCACTGAGCCATCTCTCCAGCCCACTGAAGCACTTTTAAATTGGAGGTTTTGTCAGTCACTTGGGTCAATGATGGAGGAAGACAATTCCAAAATGGTTTATTCCAAGCCAATTCTCAAATACAAGCTTTGGGAACAAACTTAGCATGGAGTCTGGAAGGTTCCCTTTGTAAACTGACTGTGCAGTCCCTTTACCTGTCTTGGGGTAGGGGTGGGGGACAGTAAAAGTAAGGAGCCATAAAGGTACTTGCTGCTAAGCAGAGTGACTTCAGTTCCATTCTTTGTTTTTGATTTTTTTTTGTTTTGTTTTTCGAGACAGGGTTTCTCTGTGGCTTTTGGAGCCTGTCCTGGAACTAGCTCTTGTAGACCAGGCTGGTCTCGAACTCACAGAGATCTGCCTGCCTCTGCCTCCCGAGTGCTGGGATTAAAGGCGTGCGCTGCCACCACCACTGGCTTTCAGTTCCATTCCTGACTTACCCACCTGGTGGAGAGAGCTCTTCTGTCACTTATCTTCTGAGCGCTCTTCTGTCACTTATCTTCTGAGCGCCACATGTTCCACGATGGGATGCAACACACACACACACACACACACACACTCTCTCTCTTTTTTACACACATATACATATATTTTCACACACATATATATACACACACACACACACGCACGCACGCGCGTGCATACACACACGCTTTGGAAATAGAGTAAGGAAAGTAGGGAGCCAGTTGGCATCATCTCCCAGTAATTCCAGCAACTGAGAAGTGTACACAACTTCAGGTTTCAAATCGAGCCTCAGCCATGAAGCCATTAAAGCTGGTCTACATAACTAGAGATTTTCCCTAAAAATCTGCAAGGAGCCGCATGGTGGTGGCAGCTCACACCTTTCATCCCAGCACTCAGGAGGTAAAAGTAGAGGAATGTCTGTGAGTTCAAGGCCAGCCTGGTCTATAAGCAAGTTTCAAGACAGCTGGGGCTACATAGAGAAACTCTGTCTAAGAAAAACAAAACAAAAATCTGCAGAGGGGCTTGAGAGATGGCTCAGTGGCTAAGAGTTCTGACTGCTCTTCCAAAGCACAAGTTTAAATCCCAGCACTCAACATCAGGAGGCTCACAATCACCAGCGGTTCCAGCTCAGGGGGAATCTGCAGATATCACAGACTGCACACACCCAGAAACACTGGTACACACATAACGAAAAATAAAATCTTTTTTTTTTTTTTTTTTTTGGCTTTTTGAGACAGGGTTTTGCTGAAGTTTTAGAGACTGTCCTGGAACTACCTCTTGTAGACTAGGCTGGCCTAAATAAAATCTTTTAAAAGAGAAAAAGAATCCCGGGTGGGGACTCAGATAGACAACAAGGTAAGGAAAGCCACAGGGTTCGCTGTGTGTGTGTGTGTGTGTGTGTGTGTGTGTGTGTGTGTGTGTGTGTAGAGTGGCAATCTCCTTTGCATCCTCAAGACTGAAAGAATTTGTGTCCTGGGATCTGATAATGAGTATCCAATATCAATGCGGCACTCTGGTGGCTGTCAGCAGTGCCGAGGAGCACAATACAGGCCTTTTTTTTTCCCTTTTGTTTCTTTTCTGAGGCAGGGTTTCTCTGTGTAGTCCTGGCTGTCCTAGAACATGGTCCTGCAGACCAGACTGGCCTGAGCTCAGACCCACCTGCCTCTGCCTCCCTTCTGCATTCTGGGAATGAAGGCGTGCACCCCCACACCCAGGACTCACCACTGCAGGCTTTTTAACTTAGAAACGTTTGTTCTGTGTGGCACTTCAGTCACTCCGCAGTAAAACTGAGGCCCTCTGGAAGCTCAAATGTCGGCTGTGTGGATGAACTTTCCTTAGCTCTCGGGACAGCAAAGCTCTCACAAACAGAAAATTGGAACAGTCATATTTTCACTGTAGAACAGAAAGCTGCGGAGCTGCATGCCCGAGGAGAAAACATAGAAACAGTCCTGGATTCCCAGGGCCCAAGCCTGGATGCAAGCTCTCTTAGTCCACTGCAGTCCTGGGCAGTGGGGGTGTGTTATCCAGGAGTCCTCTGAGGCAAAATAAAGTATTGCCCACTAAACTCTTTCATCTGATAAAAACATATTTTTATATAAAATAGATGTAGATTTTGAATATGGTAGCTAAATGTAAAATAACTAAGCTAAATCTGTTAAGTAACGATGTTTTGGGCGTGTCTAATTCAACAAGTTACTAAACTTAAGCCAGGTGTGACAGTATATGCCTGTAATAGTGATAATTGGGCAACTGATGCAAGAAAATCCAAGTCTGTGAATAGTCTGGGTCACTGAAGGAAACCTGGCTCGCGAAAATAGCAAAAAGCCCAAACATAGGTCAGTTAATAAGAGACTTGCCTTGCAGGCACCCGGACCTAAATTTAATCCCCAGAAACCATGTTACAATGGGGTTGGGGCCAGGTGGTGGTGGCACACCTTTAATCCAGCACTTAGGAGGCTGAGGCAGGCGAATCTTTGAGTTCTGAGTTCGAATCCAGCCTATCCAACATGGGGTTGCAGCCTGGAGAGAGGGCACATGCTGATCTTGCAGAGAACCTGGGGTTGATACCCAGCAAACACATGGTAGCTCAGTCACCTGTAACTCCAGCTTCAGGGGAGCCGATGTCTTCCTCTGACACGAGTGCAGCAGCGATGTACACGGTGTACTTATACACATAATACATGTAAAAAGCAAGAACAATCCATAGCTGGATGTGGTAGCTTGTGCTTGTGATTCCAGTGCTGGGAGGTAGAGACTGATGTCTCCCTAAGCCTTGCTAGGCAGTCTCACACACACACACACACACACACACACACACACACAAAATTAAATAAAAAAATAAAAATATATGGATGGTGCCTATGAACAATATGCAGGGCTAGCTTTAGGTCTCTGCAAACATTTGGTCACATATGTATACCCAGTGTCCACGAGCGTGCGCGCACACACACGCACACACGCTGGGGATGTAGCTAAGCTGCTAGAATGCTTGCTTATCATGTATGAAATCCTGGTTTGATTCTCCCAGAATAGCCTAAACTGGACAAGATGTTGCATCCCAGTAATCCCAGGACACAGGAGATGGAGGCAAGAGGAGTTCAAGATTATTCTGGTGACTTTGAGGTCAGCCTGGGGCTACATGAGACCTTGTTTCCAAAACACCCCCTAAAACTTAATTTTACCTCTTTAAAAATTTTCTTCTGAAAACATGGCTACTACGTAATTGTACTATTTTATCTTTCATTTACATTGAATAGGCTTTAAAAAACATATTTTAGTTATCTGTGTTGAGAAAAGCTTACATTACTAGCCCTCGCCTGAAATGCACTGTGTATCTTAGTCGCTGTTCTATAGCTGTGAGGAGACAGCACCATGACCAAGGCAACTGTTTTAAAAGAAAGCATTGAATTGGGGCTGGCGTTCGGCTTCGGAGCTTCAGTTCACTGGTATGGTGGCATGCGGGCAGGTGATGTAGTGGCTGAGAACTACATCCTGGTGTGTAAGTTGAGGACACTCTGGCCTTGGCATAGGTTTCTGAAACCTTAAACCCTACCCACAGGGACACACCGACCCCTCTGATACTTTCAGAGAATGCCACTCCCTAATGACTGAGCATTCAAATACACGAGCCTATGTGCGCCATTCTTATTCAAACCGCCACACCTTCACTTCACAAACTGAGAAACAGCACTTCGTGGTGGGAGAGGTTTGCTTTAAGATTTATTTCATATTTGCCTTAATGTACATATATGTATTACATGTGTGCCTGGTGCCCAAGAAGGTCAGAAGAGGGTAAATATCCCTGAATTGTAGTTACAGTTGGTTGTGACCCGCCATGTGGATGCTGGACATTGAATCCGGGTCCTCGGCAAGAGCAAGAGCTCCTAACTGCTGAGCCATCTCCAGCCCTGTTAGGAGAGGGTTTGGGTTTGTTTGCTTGCTGGTTTGCTTGTCTGTTTGTTTTCTATACAGGGTTTTTCTGTGTGTACCCCTGGTTGTCCTGAAACTCCCTTTGTAGACTAGGCTGGCCTCGAACTCACAGAGATCCACCTCCCTCTGCCTGTGACACCACCGCCAGCCTTTAGAAGAGGTTTTAAGTCGAGTTCCATGAGGTGATTTTGTGGGTTGATGTCACAATGTATTTACACAAACTAATATGGGTGCAACACCACCAAAGGATGCCACCTCCTAAGAGTACTGTCACATGGTCATGTGTCACTATGTAGTATATGAATTACTTCTTTTTCTCCTTCCTAGGCCACTTCAGAGGGACTCTATGCACAGGTCACATTTCATCGAAAGGTTTCTTCTTGGAAGTGTGCCTAGAGAAAAGCTGTGCTGATTCTCACTCCATCTCATATTTATGGTGGGGGTACGCCTGCCACAGTGGTGATTGTGGAGGAGGGCAGGTTTAGGAAGCTGATTCTCTCCTCTGCCATGTGGGCACCAGAGCTCAAACTCAGGTCTTTGTCAGCCTTGCTGAGGTGGCTTCACTTGCTGACTCGGATTGTCATTGAAATCTTTATAAACTTAGGAAATGTATGCATATCAGTGCTTAATGTGACCAAATGCGATAGTAATCTAAGGATCAATGATATTTGTTTGGTACCTGGTAGCTAAGAGAGGTGCATTGGTTAGTTTTTCTCAATTTGACATAAATCTAAAAATATCTGGGAAGAGACAGTCTCAATCGAGGAATTACCTTCATGAGACTGGCCTGTGGCCTTGTCTGTGAGGGCATTTTCTTGACTAATGATTGATGTGGGAGGGCCCAGCAGTGTACTCCTGCACAGGTGATCTTGGGCTGTATAAGAAAGCAAGGTGGAGGCTGGAGAAATGTCACTAACTGCTCTTACAGAGGAGCTCGGTTCAATTCCCAGCACCCATATGGCAGCTTACAACTGTCTGAAACCCCGGTTCCAGAAAACCTGACACCCTCACACAGACACACATTTGAGCAAAACACCAAAGCACAATAAGTAAATCATTAGAAAAATAAAAAAAGAGCCGGGCGGTGGTGGCGCATGCTTTTAATCCCAGCACTCGGGAGGCAGAGGCAGGCGGATCTCTGTGAGTTCGAGGCCAGCCTGGTCTACAGAGCTAGTTCCAGGACAGGAACCAAAAAGCTATGGAGAAACCCTGTCTTGAAAATTAAAAAAAGAAAAAAAGAAAAAGAAAAAAGAACCAGGCCATGGTAGCACACGCCTTTAATCTCAGCACTTGGGAGGCAAAGGCAGGCAGATCTCTGTGAGTATGGTATGGTCTACAAAGTGAGCTCCAGAACAGCCAGGCCTGTTGCACAGTGAAACCCTATCCTGAAGAACCACAAACAAACAATCCCGTAATTCCAGTAATAGGAAGATAGAATCTGGAGGACTGTGTATTCACACCCAGCCTGAGCTGCACGAGATTCTTACTTTAAAGCATCATCACCATCATAGCCATCATCTCCATCACGACAGAACTCTACAGGCACAAGTGTGCTTGGAGTTCCAGCGAGACTTTGGGGCTTCTCATAACATATGAACAATGAGCACCCTGGTTTCCGGTCAGGCTTCTGTAGCTCTTGTCCTGTGAGGGGAGCTCAGATGGCCTAGGCTGCCCTTGAGTTTGGTATGCAACCTCAGATGACACTGAGCCTCCCTTTCAAAATGTGGGACTACAACCACACTCCACTTTTTTTCAACTCAAAAAGAGACTTTTGATATTTCCTACAATTTATAATTTTGTGTCACTGTGGAGGCTCAAAAACATAAGCCTATTTCCACCTTGACCAAAGGTCAGAGAATTGGAATTTACCTCAATTCCACCAACCACGACAAAAATACCACTTGTCAGGGTAGGGGCATGGGGATTAGAAATATAAGAGTATGAAGACGCATTTAAAAATAAAATAAAAAGCTGGGCGGCGGCGGTGGTGGTGCGAATCCCTGTGTGCCAGCCTGATCTACAAGAACAAGTTCCAGGACAGGCTCCAAAGCTACAGTGAAACCCTGGGGAAGGGAAAGGGTGCGGAAAGAGGGCTGTAACTTTCAGCCACTTGCTTGAGTACAACCTTGTTTTGACTGTAAAGAATTACTCCACCACATACATAAAAGGCCACTAAAAGCAAAAATATAACGCTAAAACCTTAAAAGAAATCAAAGATAACTACTAAAGTAAAAGCTAGCCTATTATAACTTATTTACTCAAAACTTCCATATCCCACGCTCCTTCCACTACTTGTTCTTTCATTGAACCGACTTTATTCCCCAAGGGGTGCACCGTTCCTGGAGGTACTGCAATACCAAGTCGATGCGTGGAGTGGGTGGAGCAAGCTCCTATTCCAACTCCTAATTACAAAAATACACTTAATATATTGTCCTCAGATGGAGGACGTATCAGATATTAAACTGATAAGAACAGATACTACACTTGATCTTAGCCAAAAGGCCGAGAAGCGATACCGCACACCCACCACGCACCCTTGCCCTGCGCCCGCGGGACACACTAACGTCCTGGTGACCGCCCGCGACCCTGACTCCCGGTTTTCCCCGCGCTTCCTTCCGCTTCCCGTCTGCGTCCGCGTCCTCGGCGCCTCACTCGCTCTCTCAAATCCACAGCTTCAGCTACGAATTCCACGATCGCGGCGCTCCCGGCATTCCCGCGCGCGCGCGCACACGCACGCCGCGTCTGATTTGCATGTCCCGCCCCCTCTCGAGGGGCGTGGCGACCTCAGGGTGCGCTTTCTCCTTGCACAGCTTTCGCTGGGCACTTAGGCGGATAAGTGGTGGGCGCTTCCGCTTCGGCCACCGTAGAGAAAAGGCGGATGGGCCGAAGTCCTTGAGCATCCTGGGAGGCGAACGGTGGCCGACGTGGGGGATCTCCTGTTCTTACTTCTCGAGGCTGGTTCCGAGTTAGGCGGTCCGTGACGCTTCCCCCAGTCCTGAAGTTGTGTGTGACTGACACCATGTCTTCATGTCCTCCCTTCTCTCACCTGGCCTCTTAGCAGTGACGGAAGACTCTCCTGCGCCCTTCGCAAGCGCGATGCTGGGATGTTGTAGCCCCCCGCGCATGTGCAGCTAATCCAACCCTCTGGCTGTTTTATTCCAATCTGCGCTCTTTATTGGCCGTCGTGTCATCAGGACTTCTCAGCCCTGTCAGGTGCCCACGGCGCAGTAGGTGCTCAGTGAGACGTTGGTGGGGTAGATAGTGATGTGAACACACAGACTCAGCTGGCGGGCTGCTGGCCTGATTCAGGGGTCAATAAAGATGATCGACTTAGCGGTAGTAGCAGATCAGGTAGAAAGATGGGGCTACGTTTCTTTTTCTGTTTTTCTTTTTCCTTTTTTTTTATTTTTATTTTTTTCCCCCGAGACAAGGTTTTCTCTTTATAACAGCCCTGGCTGTCCTGGAACTTGCTTTGTAGACCATACTGGCAGAATGGTCTCACAGACATCCTCCTGCCTCTGCTTCCTTGAGATTAAAGGCCAGAGCAGGGGCTCATTTTCTTTTATTGTGCCTGGGCTGCCCTGGAATACAATATGTAGACCAGACTGGCCTCGAACTCGGAGATCCACTAGCCTCTGCCCGGCAATGGGATGGTTATGTTCATAACCATTATATAACATTTGTTCAAAGTCAGATATGGCCAATTTTCTGGGTGAATGACCTTGGGTAGAATTTCCCATGCTTTGCATACTTCATAGACCTCGGCTGGGTACTAAAAGATTGACTATTGGAGTTGCGAGATTGGAGCATGGTATGCAGGTCCCTTCTAATTCCCTTCCCTTGGCTTCACCTCTGAGCCTGCAGTGCTGCAGTAGCCTGTCCTTCCTACTCCCTAGGCACATTTTCTAGGATCATCACCTTAGACCAGAGGCTTTCTGCATGGCGGGACTGAGAAGAGGGTAGAAAAGCAAGCTGGTAACAAAGATTTGGGAAGCTTATTCAGCAGTGTTGCCTGGACACCATGAGCTTTGTGTTTCCAGTGCTCCTTGGATAGACTCTTTTAAGAGGCTAATTGTGAGTTACATAGTACATAAAAGAAACAAGCCTCTGGATAAAATGAAAACAATAAAATGTGTGTCTCCGTGTCTTGTAGATCCCCTTCTTTATCCCTGTAGGTGACCACTGGTAGTTGAGCTTTTGCTCACACTGCCCCTTTGTGACATTGACTCCTTCAGGGCTGTCCAGACTGCAATGGCTTGAGTACATTTCCTAACTAGTGCTAAATGGGACTAAGGTTTCTGGAAACTTCTAGAAGCTTTCAGTTGACACCTCTCTTCTAGAATGTCACAGGTGCTTTTCTCGTAGTTCAAAAAAGGGCTAAGAGGGCTGGAGAGATGGCTCAGAGGTTAAGGACAATGACTGTTCTTCCTGAGGTCCTGAGTTCAATTCCCAGCAACCACATGGTGGCTCACAACCATCTACAATGAGATATGGTGCCCTCTTCTGACATGGAGGCGGAACACTGTATTGTATATGTAATAAATAAAATCTTTAAAAAAAAAAAGGGCTAAGAAACCTGTTCTCCTGTACTACCAACTGCCTTTCCTGACAGAAGTCCACCCTGTGTCTCTTGCTAGAGTTAACCTGTGACGCCTCTATCCTGCCAAACACAGATAAGTAAGAGACCACTCCAAAACTAAAGTAAGAAGGGAGACACCTGCCAGCCGGTGGTGGTGCACACCTTTAATCCCAAAACTCATGAGGCAAAGGCTGGCAGATCTCTGTGAATCTGAGGCCAGCCTGGCTTACAGAGTGAATTCCAGGACAGTCAGAGTTACGTAGAGAGACTTTTTCTTGAAAAACCAAAACCCACCAAACAAGCAAAAAGCAAAATAACAAGCAAAAGAAACAAAAAAGAAAAAAGGAGGCTCTGAGTGGACTTCATCGGGCTTGAGCCCTGAGCATCATTGATGGGGTCCTGCTGAGAATGCCTAGTGCCATGCTGTAAGTTCACAAGTGGATCACAAGCCAAGCAATGAGAGCTCCAGCTGCTCCATGGTCAGCCATACTATAGTAGCTATGTATGACCCGAGAGAAGCCATTTATTTAGCCCTTAGAGAATTCTTTATTCATCAAACAATAGATCCGAGTATGCTGGCGTGAGGATCCACACAGAGGAGGAATTCACTCTGAACCAGCAGTGGTGGGTTCCAGGTTACTGCTGGTTTGAAAATTGAATTAGGAAGCCTGTAAGGGATTATTGTCAGCCGGGCAGTGGTGGCACTCGGAAGGCAGAGGCAGACAGATCTCTGTGAGTTTGAGGCTAGCCTGGTCTACAAGAGCTAGTTTCAGGACAGGTTCCAAAGCTACAGAGAAACCCTGTCTTAGAGAGAGAGAGAGAGAGAGAGAGAGAGAGAGAGAGAGAGAGAGAGAGAGAGAGAGAGAGAGAGTACTGTCACAGTGGATGTAGTGGCACACACCCTTAATCCCAGCACTCCTGAAGAGGGTCAAGCAGATCTCTGTGAGTTCAAGGTCAGCCTGTGATGTAGTGAGTTCTAGGACAGGGTTATGTGGAAAGGGAGAAATTGAGAGATTGTTGTTGCAAGGTGATCCTGCAAAGAAATGAAAGCTAAAAGTTGGGAAGCTTAGCTCTAGGGGTCAGTCTTACCTGAGAGCTAGGAGTCTTCTCTGTTTTCTCCCAAGGTCCTTAAAATAACCATTCCTATGTGTGTGGGGGGTAGTAATTAAGAATATCTCTCTCTTGGGGCTGGAGAGATGGTTCAGTGGTTAAGAGAACTGGCTGTTTTCCTAGAGGACCCAAGTTCAATTCCTAGCACTCACAGAGCAGCTCACAACTGTTTGTAACTCCAAGAGTGACACCTCACACAGACATGTATGCACACCAATGCACACAAACTAATTTTCAAAAGACTATTTCTTTCTTTTTAAGTCTTCTTTTCCTGTAGAAAGCATTTACTCTAAGATGTACATTTTCAGGGGGTGATTTTATCTTTTGCAGATGCCAAGACCTGTGGAGCCCTTACCCTCTCATTTGGAGTTAAACCATTATACCAATTCTTCATGTTTAGGAACTGTATGGAAACTAACTAGACAGAGATTGGTTTCCCCGTGGTTGAAGCATTCATGAGGAGTCCAAGTAGCCTGGCAAGAAACCCAGTCTTTGTGCTGATATTTAGAAGAGGTTTAAAGAGTAGGGAGTGACTCAAAAAAAAAAAAAAAAATTCCCTACCTGAAGTGATTAAGTCCTCTCCCTCCCTCTCTCTCTCCCCTCCCTCCTCTCGTGTAAAAGTCCAGGCAACACATTATCTATCATCTATCTATCTATCTATCTATCTATCTATCTATCTATCTATCTATCTATCTATCTATATAGATAGATATAGATATATAGATATATAGCCAGGGGTTCTCTGTGTATCCCTAGCTGTTCTGGAACTCACTCTGTAGACCAAGCTGGCCTCCAACTCAGAAATCTGCTTTCCTCTGCTCCTGAGTGCTGGGGTTAAAGGCATGTCGTATCTATATTTATAATGTGTTGCCTGTCACTTTCATAGCCAAGAGAAGAAGGCCATCCTTTTCCATTTAGCTGGGCATTCGCAAGCAGAGAGGTTAGCCTGGAACCAGTTCAGACCTCTCATTTAAATGTTGCTGTGACTATTTAAGAGGGAGTCTTTCGAGGTGTTGAGCTGCTGCAGCTTTGCATGTGGCGTGCAAGCCAGTTTGCTGATCCATTGTAGGTCCTTAGCCCCATCTGTGCGGGCTGCAGCTCACTTACAGTAAAAGCCACAAGGTGGCAGCATGAAGACCCATCCAGGACTTAGAGCACCCGGAATAGGTTCATCTGTATAGAAATTGTCCTGGAGAGGTGCAGGACCATGGCTTGTTTGTATCTCGGTAGGTGTTATGGCGAAATAATATAAAGGAACAGGAAGGCAAAACTCAACAGGCACAAATATGTTTATCTGTGGCAATGAGATAGCTGGCCTGGAACCTGCTGTGTAGGCACAACTGGCCTTGAACTTACAGAGATGCGTCTACCTCTCACGTGCTGGGATTTGTTATAATTCTTGTAGCTTCTCTTTTGTTATTTTGTGATATCTTTTTTTTTTTTTTTTGGTTTTTCGAGACAGGGTTTCTCTGTGGTTTTGGAAGCTATCCTGGAACTAGCTCTTGTAGACCAGGCTGGTCTCGAACTCACAGAGATCCACCTGCCTCTGCCTCCGAAGTGCTGGGATTAAAGGTGTGCGCCACCACTGCCTGGCTTATTTTGATATTTTGCAATAAGGTGTTAATGAATGTTTATAAGAGATTAGTTGGGGAACAGCACAGTATGGTAGGTAGATCTGGGCGTAAACCTTTTAGTTGGGTTTAATATCATAAAACCCTGGAGAACATGGGGTACTTGGTATTGGGTCTAGGAGATATCATAACCTAGCTATCATTCCCTGATCACTGCGACCACTCAGGGAGCATTAGCAATGCTTATTATGGTAGGAGGCTTGACAGTAGGTGTAGATATAGGGATATAATTAGGAGTCTGTTGGGCATAGTGGATGGACACCTGCGGGAGTAACTTGCACATGGAAAAGATGACTGAGGTAAGGAAGACTATGCTGCAGGAATCAAGTTATGCATGGACATCTGAGTTTCATAATTTTCCAACTTTTGTTCTGGGTTCATTTTTTTTTCCTGGGCATCAATAGCCCATTTTTCTTTCATCTTTAGATATATTCCTTAAGATACTGGGCTCAGAACCAGCCTTAAAAAGATGGCGATATAGATCTCTGCTGTTGAATAATTTTAGGTGCTAATAGTTTTTTTACATAAAGGGATGTGGTACCCTACTTTGTTTCCCTTTAGTGAAAAACTTTTTTTTTTTTTTTTTTGCATTTTATTTGGTTTTTCAAGACAGGGTTTCTTTGTAGCTTTGGAGCCTGTCCTGCAACTAGGTCTATAGACCAGGCTGGCTTCGAACTCACATAGATCCGCCCTCCTCTGCCTTCCAGGTGCTGGGATTAAAGGCATGCGTTACCACCGCCTGGTTTAGTGAAAAGCTTTTGCAGGCCAAGTTGTTGGGTTTGAGACCTAACAGAATCATGGACTTGACCTTACTTGTGAAGTCAGCAATTTCTATCCACTGCAGATGGCAGCATCTGTGACCAGAGTCAGTTTACCGAGTGTATCAGCATCTGTGGGCCATGCTGCTCCTGTTAACAGCTGGTTTCCTTAGGAAACCATCCCTCTCCTGCTCTTAGTTCAAGGTCTCACTTTTCTGCTCTCCCAGTTTCTCATTTGAGCACTGTGTGGGTGTGCACGAGACTGGCATCTTCTCTAAAGCCAGATTCCCTGTCTGCACAGCCCATCAGGGCTCAGGCCTAGGCTTGTTGGCCGAGGGGTGGGGAAGTTGTTCTGTGTGCTAACAGGAAAAAAGCAGACCAACCTTTCTTCCTCTAGGACTTCCGTCCAGTTGTGATATCTATAGACAGAATTACTTCTGACCTAATGGGTTCCTTAAGGGGCTGCATTGCCATTTGCACTTATACCAGTCTGAGTGTTGGTACCACTGGTAATTAGCAGCTGCTCTCTACTCAGTGATGGTCACTCAGGTTTAGACAGGGTTTTGGGTGGACACACAAGGTTCATTTACTTTCATGGTAGACCTGTAGGAATCAAGCTATTCTAGGCAGTGGTGGCACTTGTCCCAGCATTCGGAAGGCAGCCTGCTCTACAGAGCAAGTTACAGCAAGGGATACACAGAGAAAAATAAGACTCTCTTGGTACTGTTTTGTTTTCTCATACTCCCCCCCCCCCCCACCGTGTTGGGGATTAAACTCAGGACCTTCTCAATGGTGGTATCTGCTCTACCACTGAGCCACATCTGGCCCTCACTTGTTTCTTCCAAGGGCTTAGAAACCCAAGTGTCTTGCATTGTAGGAACCACAGCTTAATGGGACTGAAGGGTGGAGAAGCCAGGCTGAGAAGCAGTGCAAATCTTGACTATGACTTTGTGCTTAGGCGATGCCTAAGCATGGAAAGTGCTCTCCCCGTCACACTGATCCTTTTCCTATCCCTTGATGGGACTGTCAAGAGTTACATTTGAATGCAACAGAAGCTGTCCCTGCTAAGCAAAAACAAGAATAACTCACAGAACAAGAAAAGTTCAGTAGGGATGCTCTGGGCACCCGAGGTACAATGGCTGTTACCTCAAGAAAATTTCCTAAAATAATTTATACCTTAACCTCAAGCATTCTCCATCACTGGGTCCTGGTTGAGGTTTGAAGTGTGGAAGGTATATCAGCTTGACCTACTTTGGTCCTAGCCTGTCCCTCAAAGACAAAGGAGAGGTGGGGATATTATAGATGCAGAAGGAACTCAGCTGGGCATAATAGTGGTGCCACAGTTTTTGTTTTGCTTTTCAAGACAGTGTTTGTCTGTGTACTCAGGAGGCCAAGGCAAGGGGATCTCTGAGTTTGAGGCCAACCTGTTCTACATAATGAGTTCTAGAACAGCCAAATATGCATAGGGTCTCACATTTATTATTTAATTTAAAAATTATTTTTTTTGCATGAGTGTTTTTTCTTCATGTGTGTAAGTTCACCATATTTGTGCAGGTGCCTATGTGTAGAAGTTAGCTCGATTCAGTAAATAACCAGGCTAGCTTAACGATAAACAATTATATTTTTACTTATTATAAGAGGAAACTTACAACACAGGAAAGTCCAAGTTCTGCTGTGTCCCGCGGGACTCACCCAGAGAGCGTGAGTACCTGGTCAGTCCAGGTTTTTTCTCCTAGTCTCCAGGAAGCCACACCTTAACTAGGCTACACCTCTCAAAGATGATTGGTTAACACCCCCATTACCTCTTCCTTTTGTCTAAACAAGATCAATCCAAACCCAATACAACTATATACAATAGGAACAGATACCAAGTATAAAATAACAACATCAGCAATATTAAGCAAGGAACACATGACAAATGTTTTAATAAACATTCTATTTCAATGAGTCTAAATCTTACATTGAAAATGAGCTTGGCTAAATCATGAGGAAAGTAACTAGGACTATCTAATCTTCAACCCTATCGAAGGCCTGAGAAGGGAGATAATATTACTTGAGTAGGCAGGAAGTGCAATCAAGCAGCTTCCAAAGTGAGCAGTATATGACAGAGACAATTGGCTACCTGAGCAATCACCCAAAACACTCATTTGCAACGTTGAAGCAACCAACTTTGGCTAAGGTCTAGCATAACTGACAGACCATTTTCAGGGGCAGGAAATTTTTAAAAACCGTCCTACCTTGTCTTGGCAAGATTTGACAGTCTTTTTTCTTGTGTCCTGCTTATCCATTCCAGATACTTTTGTCAGTGGTTGAGGTATGGGCAGTTCCTTGCCCAAAGGCCAGTTTTGCCAAGTGGAGTGTCTTTGGTGCTCAACATTCTCTCATGAATAGATTGGTGCTGTCAGGAGCAATCATGTCTCATGTCAACAGACCCTAAATTATTTAAATGCCATGTTCTACAGATCCTTGAAGTGGTTGAAGATTACCTATCTAGGCAGAATACAATCTCTATATATCTAAAGAACCTAATTAATCTGACTATGTATAACAAGCATGAACATCTATTGAACTAAGATATTTAATACCTGACTAAGACTTCATGTCAGAATACTAAATAATCTGTAAATAAATGTGCAGCAAATGAGGACAATGACCTCAAAATATAAACAATGTGTAAGTATCTTGATTAGAGGTAAGACTATATAATGCAATATGAAATATATATCCTAAAAGTTGTATCAGTATACAAGATGTTCTAAACAGATGTATAAATGTGCATGCAATCCAACAGAATAACTTTGCATAGGTGTACAAATATTGTAAACAGAGTTAAATATAATTTGAACTTGTATCAATATACAAAAAAACTATACCAATGTAAATTATCCATAAATAATAGCTCACAAATATTCACTCTATTACCCACTATTATTACCCCCCCCCCCCCGCCGGAACAGTTTCCACCCCAACCCTCTACCCGATACAAGCAATAATCCAATCCCTAGATGGTGTTCCCAAACCCTGAGGACAAACTTTTTAGGGAGGGGGGGCATCGTCCTCTAGAATTACTTCCTGCTGCCATGGGGGCGATGTTCTCTTTAGGGGACCCTGCAAAAGTAAAGTGATGGCTAAATTTCAAGATTACTGTCTAGATTTCTGAGCAGTTGATAGAGTTTTCCCCAAAGTTCTCATTTGGAGTTCTGGCCAGAACGTCATGAGAAGGTGCACCATGTCAGCAGCTGGTACCTAAAAACGGGTCTTAGCGTAGCACTATCAGCATCATGATGTCATCTCAACCAGGTGGAGTTGTTGCTGTGGGGCCCCATTTTCTTCCTGGAAACTTCAAAGATTAATGCAGGAAAAGGATCTGTAGGAAAGTCTATTGTTCATCGTGGAAAGCTTAAACATTATTCATAGACATACATTCAATAAAGAATGTGATATAGACAAAATACATGGAGAAAGTAAATTTCTTTTTTTCATCTGTCCCATACCAGATGGCTCCTGATATGAGACAGAAACTCTGAATGTTCCTTTTAACAACACGCTTGGATTTAGAGAAGTACAGAGCCATTGTCCAACTCCAAAGCCAGCTCTATATATTCATAAATATATATTTAAATGTATGTGTATTAATCACCTGACTTCATAAATCATATTCCTTTTTCTCGATGACCCTTAGTGGATAGTTATTTTTCCTTCTGTTGTCGTCCAAATACAAAGGTCTCTTGAATTTTTTGAAGACGTTTATTTTCCTGTAAAGACAAGAGCAGATCCCTGCCCCAACCCTGGATGGTTTCCTTACCACCTGTAAGGTTGTCACCATTGTGGATGAGCTGTCATCTCTCTTTTTCAAGGTCTCTCCTTTTCAAAGCAAATCTTTATTAATTTTGATGGCATCCATAGTTTTTCTTCTCCTGTGGAAACAAGAGCAAAACCTCTTCCCCAGCATAGCACATCTCCTGGTCTCCATTGTGAGGTCAACACATCCTTGAAATACACTGGTTGATTCAATTTAGAAGTTTTTTCCATTATCCAATGTCTCTTTGCTGCTGTTGTTCCTTTCTCATTAGTGTTTAAGGAAATTCAAGGTTAATAAAGCATTATGCAATATTTCTGGGGGTATTTTCCATCCCTTTTTGTTTGTTTAGCATATCCTTTATAGTTTGATTTGACCTTTCTATAACTGCCTGAATTGTAGGATTAGTTGGTATACCTGTAATATACTCTATATTATAATAAGCAAAAAAAAACCCCATTTCATTTTCTTAGATACATATGCTGGACCATTGTCTTTATTTGTGCAGGGATGGCCATAACTTCTAATAAACGAGTGATTACTAAAACTTTTCTGAACTCAAGAGAATTACCCATTGAAAACCTGAATACGTGTCTATGGTGTGGTGCATATATTTTAATTTACCAAATTCCATAAAGTGGAACTCATCCATTTGCCACATCTCATTCCTTGAGTACCCTTTGGGTTACTCCCTGCAGGCAACAGTGTTTGGTTATAGAAAGAATAAGCAGGACATTTCTTCATAATCTCCTTAGCTTGTTACCATGTAATAGGAAACTCTTTAAACCTTTGCTATTGACGTGATGTTTTTTATGAAATTCTGAGGCCTGCATCACACTTCCAATCAATAATTGATCAATTCCAGCATTACCTTGTACTAAAGGACCTGGCAGAACCATATGGGATCAGACGTGTGTTATGTATATAGGACAAAGCCTATTCCTGACTATGTCTTGCACCTGTATGAATAATGAAATCAATCCTGTATCATCTGGTACAAATTCAGCGGTTTCAATATGCAAGATAACTCTGCATATTGTGAATCAGTAGCTATATTGAGAGGTTCTTTAAAATCCCTAGTACCATAATAGCATATAATTCTGCTTTCTGGACAGAATTATAAGTGCTTTGTTCCACCTTACTTATTTGCATCAGTATAAAATGTATGGGCTCCAGTTATTGGTGCATCATGTACAGTTTGGGGAAGAACCCAATAAGTTCTCTTTCTAAGGTTAAGTCTATTGCTTCTGGGATAATTGCTATTAATTTCTCCCAAAAAGATTAGCACAAGCCCTTTGCCAGGGTTCATTGTCTTCCCATAACTTTTTTACTTCATCAGCAGTAAAAAGTTTGCCATGAAGGCAAACTTTTCTCTGTCCTTTTCTTGTAAAGGTATAGTGAAGAAACAATCATTTAAATCATTAACTATGAGAGGCCATCCCTTTAGTAACAGAGAGGCAGAGGAATTCCAGACTGTAGAGGGCCCATAGGATGAATAACCTTGTTGATAGCTCTAAGATCTTTCACCATTCTCCATATTTCTTTTTAACAACAAATACAGAATTCCAAGGGCTGGTAGAGTCTTCAATATGGCGAGCATCTAGTTGCTCTTGTACCAGCTGTTCTAAAGCCTACAGCTTTTCTTCAGTTAGAGGCCACTGTTTAACCCATATTGGTTTCTCAGTTAACTATTTTAAAGGCAGGGCCATTAGCAACTCTGAAGATTTATTAATTGCTTTGTGTTCTTGTACAGCCTGGTGACCTTTGTCTATAATATCTTCCAATATTTTCCCCAGAAACATAGGGTTTCAATTCCTAGGAACTGAACCTCTTGAAGAGGCCAATTTGGATACCAAGATTCTGGAGTAATGATACTTACATCCAAACTTGTGTCTAGTAAGCCTTCAATAAAAATGCCATTTATACACTCTTTGATGATTTATAGAAGTCTGCCAGAAAATACATTTCCTCTGTCCTACTGGAGCTTTTGACTCATCCTCCACTTATTCCATCATCCAGATAAGTATTTTTTTACAGTAGGCACTGCATTCTTTAATTTTCCTGGTGAATTTTACACAGTAACTGGGAACGACTAGACCATATTCGTCATGGGGGCCTATAAGAGACCCACCATGGAGTTTCTCAATGGTATTGGGTTGCCTGAACTGTCTCTTGTTGACCTGCATTCATTGGTCCAATGTCGGCCTTTGCCACACCTCCTACATATATCCAAAGGCTGAGTCCTCCTATTCTTGCCATTCCCAGAGGAGACATTATTCCTTGGAATTCCTTGTCTACAATCCCTTCTCAGATGTCCAATTCTACCACAATTAAAACATTTGGTATCATGATATCTCCTTATACCTTTGGAAATTGCATCTCTTACCCAATCATCGATATCACAGTCAAATGTCTCAACATTTATTGTATGTCCCTCACCCAGAATTTGATCTTGGGAAATCTTAAATTCTTTTGCTTTTCCCTCTTGCTCTAAAATTTTAGCCTCTTCCCTCCAGTAGTACCTCTGTCTTTGTACCTTTTGTCCCTGGTCATCAAATTTGATAAATTCCTCAATCTTTTCAAATCTTTTTACCACTGCCTTTTGTAGAGTCTGGATCTCCTGTCTAGTCTTCTGTTCTAATGCCCTCACTGAGGATTCCAAGGTGCTAAGTCTGTCCAGTAGAAATGATGTCTCACTCTTGGACATAATCTTTATAGCAAGCATATTCTCTTCCTGGAGAGACATTCTATCAGTCAATCTATCATAACCCTTCACCAGAGTCTCACTAATACATTCAATAGCACACATTCTCCCAGACAATGTCTTAGCACCCTCTGTCATTGCCTGGGTTTTGTTTGTTAAGTTGGCTGTATTCTTCTCCAGAATGCTGAATTTTCCTTTTAATCGATCATTATCAGTCTGTAAAGACTGTACCGTTTCTAAAAGTACCTCACTTGACTGAGTTTTGCCAGCTAAATTGTTAACATCCTTCTCCAGAGTTTTGAGTTTTCCTTTCAGAAGATTACTATCAGTCTGTAAAGACTGTACTTTTTCTAAAAGTACCTCATTTGACTTAGTTTTGTCAGCTAAATTTTTTTCATCCTTCTCCAGAGTTTTGAGTTTTCCTTTCAGAAGATCACTATCAGTCTGTAAAAACTGTACCATTTCTAAAAGTGCCTCATTCTTGGCTCTATTATCAAACCATGTTTTTAAGAAAAAAATATGGAGGACAAAGCTGATCCCCAGAATCAAATAGAAAGGTATAGGGGGGAAATCATATAAACCTTGCATGACATCATACATAGTATAAGTGAGTTCCTGGATTTTTAAATAGTCTGTCATTTTTCCCTTTTAAATTATAAACTTATATTTCAAATTATAAATCTTACCCGTGGTTGATTTTGAGCCGGAGTAGGTGCAGTAACTGTCACCTGCCAGTAGGTTTCGCGGCGTACTTGGAGCCACGTGCTTGGTTTAAATCTGATTTTAGATTAAATCCTGAAAAGATATGCTTAGATTAAAAAGTTATTCAGTATAAATCATAGACTGTGTGCTCCCTGAAGGTTCCTGGCTGTTCAACAGCCACACGAGACAGTCGGCAGAGGGAGGCAGGCGCCTCCTGCTCAGGACAGAGGGCGCGTTTTCCCTGGCGGCGGTGGGTGTGCTGGGCTCGGTGCGAGCTCCTCAGCCGTTGCCCCCCCCCCCCCCCCCCCCCCCCCCCCCCCCCC
>NW_026068099.1:356385-374759 GCF_014885135.2 Alexandromys fortis | reverse complement strand
CCCCCGCCGCGCCCCCCCCCCCCCCCCCCCCGCGATAGCTGCGCCGGTGCGAGCTCCTCAGCCTTTCTCCCGTGTTCCCGCACTGCCTGAGCTTCTGAGAGCTCAGAAAAACTGGATCCAGAAGTCAGCCGGTAGCGGCTAATCAGGGACGCTGTGCTCAAATGAGCCAGAGCCGCCAGAGACTCTAGTGGCCCCACGAATCTGGCACCAACTGAAGAAGTTGGCTCGATTGGGGAAATAACAGGCTAGCTAAGGGGAAACTCACGCCACAGGAATGGAAAAATCCAAGCTCCGCTGTGTCCCGCGGGAATCACCCAGAGAGAGCGAGCACCTGGTCTGTCCCAGTTTTTCTCCCGGGCTCCAGGAAGCCACGCCTTAACTAGGTTCCACCTCTTAAAGATGATTGGTTAACAAAGCTTCCCCCAGCACCAGAAAGAGGGTTTGGATTCCCTGGAGTTAAGAGTTATAGTTGGTTGTGAGCTACCATGTGGGTGTGGGATCTGAACAAAGGTCCTCTGCAAGAGGAGCAAGTTCTCTTAGCTGCTGAGCTATCTTTCCTGTCCCTATTGGTGGCCTAGAACTCTCTAGACAGACACGGCTGGCCCCAAACTCACAGAAATACCAGTCTTTAGAGTGCTGGGATTAAAGGTACACACCACCAAGTTAGGAGGCAGAGGCTGGTGAAGCCAGCCTGGTCCACAGAGTGAATTCCAGGTAAGCCAGGGCTACACAGAGAAACCCTGTCTCAAAAAACAACAACAAAACCCAAAAAGGCCCGTACCGCCATTCTGTTTTGAAAAATTTTTAATTATGTATATATGTATGCATATCTGAGTGTGGGTAATGCACACGTTGTAGGGTGAAAGGGACAACTGGAGCAGGAAACCAACCAATCACTGCACATCCTGACTCTGAACCCAGAGCCAGTGGAAGAAACACGTCCTGAATTTAAGACCTGGGCCAAGGAAAGAAACATCATTATCACTGAACCCAGGACTAAAGACATGTGCCCTGGCTCCGAAACTAGTGTCAAAAAACACACTTTGTCCTTAGAATCAGAGCCAGTGAGCCAGTGAAAGAAATAAGTCAAAAAGCTAAAAAGGACCAGTGAAAGAAACACAGTTTGGCCATGAAGTCAGAGCTATCTCTTCTGTCCCTGACCAATCCCACTTTTCCCTGGGAAAACTCCGCCCCTAAGAAGCCCTATATAATAAGCCTTTCTGTCTCTTGTTGATATTAAAATTAAAAATCTGGGCTGGAGAGATGGCTCAGAGGTTAAGAGCATTGGCTGCTCTTCCTGAGGTCCTAAGTTCAATTCCCAGCAACCACATGGTGGCTCACAACCATCTGTAATGAGATCTGGTGCCCTCTTCTCGCCTGCAAGGCATACATGGAGGCGGAACACTGTGTACATAATAAATAAATTTTAAAAAAAATGGAAAAAAATAAAATTAAAAGGCTGCTGTTAATCCCTTCCTGGACTCTCTTCTGGATTACTACTTCCCAAATAAATCTCCTCAAGAGAGTTTTGGGTGACAACCTTCATTTGCCAGTGCAGATTCAAGAACCTGGCTGGGACGTCCATTAGGGAACTGAACTGAAAAACCTTGCTGAGCCGCTCCCTAGGGAGCCTCAGCAAGGAGAGCAGAACAGAAGAACCTTGCTAGGACGCTCTTTAAGGGGGGTTGAGCAAGGCGGGGCAGAAAAAAGTTTCCCCCTGAGTCAGAGGCGATTGCTACATTTCTGCAGGGGCTTCCCCTTTAGCAGAGTGTTAGCCAGAGGAGAAGCAGATAGCTCTATCAGGACTTTCCCTTAAGGGAACAAAGCGGAACTGAGCTGTAAAGGCTCTCCAGGAGAAGAGCAGGATCACTATATCCTGTGGGGAGACTGCCCCCACTGCACCCCAGCTTCAGGTAGCCTGGCTTCCCCATCGTCAGGACACCTGTCCTCCAGGGCTGAGCTGTCCTGTTGCGGCTCTACCCCTCCAGAGCTGCCCTATTGCAGGTCTATCCTCGAGGGCTGAGTTGTCCTATTGTGGCTCTAATTATAACCCGACTTCCAGATAAGTCAGGATATCTCTGCAACACTACAACTGTAACACATTCCCCTCCACACGTGAGTGCATTTATACATAGAAAGCAGTGGTATCAGATTCCCCTGGATTGAGAATGAGAGGTAGTTGTAAGTGGTCTGATATGCATACTTGGGAACAGAAGACACATCATTTGCAAAGCCAGTATATGCCCCTATTGCTGAGCCATCTTTCTAGTCCTGGGCCTTTAAAATGTTTTTATATTTTGTAGTATGTGTGTGCGCATGCACGTGTGTGCACACTCACACTATGCCATGATGTGCAAGTGGAGGTCCAAGGACAACATTTGGGAGTCATTTCACTTCTTCCATGAGTGGCCTGGAGATCAAACTCAGGTCAACAAGTTTGGCAGCAAGCACCTTTACTTGCTGAGCCATCTCGTTGGCCCTCCTGGGACTTCTTGGTATGATTTCTCTGAACCATGTTGGTCCTCTTTGGCATCTCTCTCCTGGAGGGGTACAACTCCTAAGTACAGCCATCAAAATTAAAGAGAGCTTTCCATGCAAACACTAAAGCTATTCAGTGCAATACACTGATGATAGAGCGTTGGCATTTAAATATTTGGATTTTCTTATTTTTCCCTCCTGCATGCACCCCCCCCCCACTCTCAGTAATTGTTAGTAAATTTCTAAAGACTGGGGGGGGGTGAGGGAAGACTCCAAACTATACTAATTGTTTTCAAAACAGACTCAGAGTTTTCCTTGCCATAAAGAAATCTGAAAATAGAGGCTGGCTTCCGTCCTAGCTCTGCTTGGAAAACAAGCTCTGTGACTCACCAGTTGCTCCAGGGGACTGCCAACTCCCCCATGTCAGGTGCCCAGGGGCTCTGGGTAAATGTCAGGTGCTCCCGTGTGTGGTTGGCGGTGCTGGCGTCATTGCAGGCAGTGGAGTAGCTCCTCTCTGAAAAGGGAATCTCCCGTTGCCCTGTGAAGGATGTAGGAAAGGGGAAATGGGCTGTCAGATGTGCTCAGACATGAAGGTGGAGGAGGAGTGTTGTGCCTCCAGTAGGTCATGAAAATGAGTGGAGCAGGAATCAAGTCAGCTCCCGGGAAGAACTTTGACAAAGACTGAGGTGATGAGCCTTAAAGAGCCAAAAATCAGGGCTGACTCAAAGGTTCTGTGAGGGGAAAGGCCAGCCCCACAGTCTCAGCTGGACCCCTGGAACCCACCTGGTGAATGGAGAGAACCAGTTTCTGCTGGTTGTTCTCAGAACCCCATATGTGTTGTCAGGGCACTCACACCCCTCCAATAAATAGATGTAGTAAGTGAAATTTAAAAAGGAAACTTCAGCTGGCGGTGGTGGTGCACGCCTTTAATCCCAGAGCGGAGAAAGAGGCGGGCAGTCTCTGTGAGTTCAAGGCCAGTCTGTGGTCTACAAGAGTTCCAAGACAGGCTCCAAAGCTACAGAAAAACCCTGTTTCAGAAATAAATAAATAAAAATAAATAAAAAGGGAACTTCCACTGTTTCATTCATGTCTTAAAATTCAAATTAAAGAGCTGGAGAGAGCCGGGCGATGGTGGCGCACACCTTTAATTCCAGCACTCGGGAGGCAGAGGCAGGCAGATCTCTGTGAGTTCGAGACCAGTCTGGTCTACAGAGCTAGTTCCAGGACAGGCTCCAAAGCCCCAGAGAAACCCTGTCTTGAAAAACCAAAAGAAAAAAAAAAAAGAGCTGGAGAGATGGCTCAGCGGGTAAGCACACTGACTGCTCTTGAAAAGGACCCGGGTTCAATTCCCAGCAACCACATGGCAGCTCACAACTGTCTGAAAATGCAGTTCCACAAGATCTGACACATTCACATCAATGCACATAAAACGAAGTTAAATAAATCGTTAAAAAATTATTTTAAAAATCAAATTAAAGAGAAAAATATTTGTAATTTAAAAGTAGACATAAACTGAACATGATCCTTATTAGGGCTGAACATTAACCTCTTGATCCAAGTCATTAAAAAAGATGCAGTCAGTGGACAGGGATGGTGCTGGCCTAACAGGAGCGAGCAAAGGCCTGAGTATGATCCCTAGCCCTGCATGAAATGGTGTGGACAGCACACGCGTAATCTCAGGGCGAGGGAGGTTGAGCCAGGAGGATCAGGAGTTCAAGGTCATCTTCAGCTCTACTGGAAGTTTGAAGTCACCCTAGGCTACAAGAAAACTTTTCAAAACAAAACACCTGGGGTTGTAGTAGAATCTGGCATGACCCATAGGTGAGTGCACTCACACACTAAAATGCTCAAAATAGTATAGACTTTTTGCTGGTTTTATTCACTACTGTATTCATTCACATGTCATAAAACATACCTAGCGCATAGCTGGTAATAAACACTTCTCAAATAAATAAGATTGGAAAAAAAGCTTTTATCTTGTATTGGTGAAAATGGACATTCATATACCAGAATCTAAACTGGAATTGTTCACTGGAGAGCAATTTGTCAAGATTCATCAAAATCAAAGGGGCATCTGTCTTATGACATAGCAATTCAACCACCAAATGGTTATTCAGTTGATGTAGATGCACCCAAGTACATGATCAGGGCTGTGCACTATGGCCCTACATTTGAGTACAAGTTGTTGGAATTGGGCTACATATGCACCATCAGGAGTCTGGTTAAATAATACACTGGCGCTCAAAAGATACACACACTCATGTGGTACAGTCTGCATGATACCGAGTGAATAAAGCCAGGCACAAAAATGTGTGCAGAAGGACTGAGGGAGGAAAGGTATATATATATATAATTGGATATGGTAAGCTTCTGTTTGGACATTTAAAAAAAGAGGAGTCGGCCGGGCGTGGTAGCATGCGTATTTAATCACAGCACTGGGGGGGGGGGGGGGGCAGGTGGAACTCTGTGAGTTCAAGGCCAGCGGTTAAGAGCACTGGCTGCTCTTCCAGAGATCCTGAGTTCAATTCCCAGCACTCACATGGCAGCTCACAACTGTCTGTAACTCCAGTTCCAGGGCATCTGACCCTCACACAAATGAACATATAATAATAATAATAATAATAATAATAATAATAATAATAATAAATAACAAAAGAAAGAGAGGAGGGTTTTGGGGGCCTAGAGAGATGGCTTAGTGGTTAAGAGCACTTGCCACTCTTGCAGACGACCTGGATTCTGTCCCCAGCACCTACTTTGGTAGCTCACAAAACCACGTCTCTGTTATAAACATCACGAAACAATTCCAGAACTCATAAGCGATAACTTTTTTTTAAAATCCCGTTTAAGGGCTGAAAGTTTGGGGAAAAAAAGAACTTTTTCAAAGCCTGTATTGTGGGAGACCTTTCACTTCTTCCGCAGCGAAGTCAATTAAAAGGACAGTTGGGCTCTGCCTCGAGCTGCAAGACCTCGCGGGGTGCTCAGCAGCCACCCCTCCACCCCTGACCCCACCCCCGCCGCCCGGGTTCTGCGCTGAGGCTGGAGCGCGCTCGCTCCTTAGAGGGCAGCAGCGGGGCGACACGGGGACGCATGCGCTCCGGCGGCACCCGGTGAATTAAAAGAGAGAGGGAAAAGCTCCCGCAGAAACGCGCGGCTCGCGTCCCTCGGCCGCGGCGTGATGCGCACGGCCCGGCCCGTGACGCCGCGGCCACCCCCGTCTCCGCGCCCCAGCTGCCATCGCGCGCCTGGCTCTGGGAACCCGGTGTCCGTCTTCGCTCCCTATGGGGCTGCGCCGCTGGCTACGGAGCGCCTGCTGCTGCTGCCCGTGCCGGTGCCTGGAGGAGCCCGCGCGGCCGGAGAAGGAGCCGCTGGTCAGGTGCGTACCGGCGTGGGCCGGGCCTCGCGGGGTGGGTACCCGATGCCCCCTGAACCGGGCAAGGGGGTACTGTGAGGTCACACCGCGGCGCCATCCGAGCCCCTTGGCCTCATCTAGGCTGGTCTCCGGCGAGACGTTTTTCAGCTTCAGATCCCTGGGTCAGATGTAGTGTAGCTCGGAAAGCGCAGATCCTCAGAGGCAGCTGAAGCCCCTGGGAAATGGCATTGATTGGTGCAGGGCTGGGAAAAGAAATTTCCAGAGACGAGGGTCTCGTCGGGTGAAACGGACGAGTGTGGGTTTCTGCAAAAGAAGTTTGGCTATCAATGTCATGACCGAAAGAAGTCGAGTTCAGCGACTAGGCTTAAGGAAATCTTTCTCGTGATAAAAATAGCGCGTGTTGTACCGGGGATAGCCTATTAACTGTTCATTGTAGCTTAAGCTGTCAAATGTGAGGAAATTTAATGTTCACTAGCAATGTTCTTTAAAAAAAAAAGGCTTGTGAAGGAACAAACAGATTTGTTTGATTTTTTTTAAACGATACGTTAATACGTTCATGAATAAGCATGAGAGAGAGAGAGAGAGAGAGAGAGAGAGAGAGAGAGAGAGACTGCTTTTTATTTTTTCCTTAAAATGATTTTTTTCTATCGTGAGTTTGCCGAAATCAAAGTTTCACCAAGTCTTGCCTCAGGGAACAGACTATTTAGAATGAAATTAGGGCACGGGATGTAGGCTGGAATTCCAGGCTCGGTGAACCAGCTCGGACTGAAACCAGGCTTCTTTAAGGCATCTACAACGAATACAAAAATGCTTGCACAGCTCTTTCGGAAGCATGACTTACTTACCTTTCCTGATTCTGTCAAGTTCAGACACTTCTCCTGACTCCGGAGAGTTACGTAACCGCATCCTGCCTGCCTGCCTGTCTGCTTGTATTTTCCAGGGCATTAAGCACCCTGTACTTCCCACTGTAGGAACAATCCGCTCTTAGTCCCTCCAGGCTGGAGGCCAGTAGTGACCTTTTGCCTTCTACCCCTTCCTAAATGCTGGTTTTCAAGCAGTCTTCTTTAATCACGTTGCCCTTTTTCATGTTCCTCCTGTGATGTAGGCCTTGGAATCTATCATCTTGTTATTTGGTAAGCACACAGATATTCCGTGGAATGTATCTAGACACACAAGGCGCTATATACATACATAGCTACACAACACACACACACATATACACATACACATCGACCTGTAGACTTGGCTGGCCTCTAACTCATAGAGATCCATTTGCCTCCTGAGTGCTGAGATTAAAGGTGCGTGCCACCTTGCCAGGCTACCACCATTCAGGTGCTGCCTTGTTTTTGCTAATAGCCCTCTCACTTAGATTTTGAGATTACTCCTCACAGGGAGAGACCAAATTAATCTACTGTTTGTTTGTTTGTTTGTTTGTTTATTTATTTATTTTTTGGGGGGGCAGGACAGGGTTTCTCTGTAGCTTTGGAACTTGCCCTGTAGTCCAGGCTGATCTTGAACTCACAGTGGCCTCAGCCACTCCCCCCCCCCCCTTAAAGGCCTGTGCCACCACCGCCTACCTTTAATTTAAAAGGCAATAGAAAACTGTAGAATTTTTTTTTTCTCAGGACTCCAGGCTCTTGGTTATTATGAAATACAGCCTTCAATTTAGTTTCAGCCACAACTTTGGGTGTTTCCAGTGATTATTTTTCCTAGGATTGCTATACTTCTAATAACTTTTATTTTGAAATGGAGACCCTCCCCTGTCTTGCTGTATGTCTGTGAATGAAAGTCCATAAATTTTATGATTATTATTATTTTAGAAAACAAAACAAGGTTATCCAGGCAATGTGGAGCAGGCCTTTAATCTCAGCACTTGGGAAGCGGAGGCAGGAGAATACGGTGTTCAAAGCAGTCTTGGCCTCAGAAGTTTATACACAAGGACCTATCTAAAAAGAAATGTTTAGAAATTAGGAAGACATATGCATAGCAACGTATTGATGAATCCGGCTACATGGGATGAGTCGCGTACGTGGGTGACTGGGTTATTAAGATTATTTGTGCCACAGTTTCCTCATATCTTTGTTAAGGGTGATGATGACAGTGCACACTTCAAAGGGTGGCAGGGAGAAAGGAAAGGAGGTCACACATGCCAAGGGCTTAACATAGTGCCTGGCAGCATAGTAAACACGCAATAAACTTTAATGACTGTTAGTTTTCATTGTTGTTCTTCTGAGCATGTGAGTGTGAGTAGACTTGCCTCACCTGGTTATGTGTTATTCTGGTGCCATTTTGATATAACCATGTCAGAAGGGCAGTTTATTAATAGGCACGTGAGATAGATGTACATGTGTCTACAGGTGCTTGAATGTTCTCTTTCGCGTGAGTCATGGTTCGAATTCATTGTTTTAGTTTATTATTATTATTGCATATTTATGTGCGTGAAATATGCATACATGTTATGATTACATATTTATGTGTGTGTATATGTATGCATGGCCTAGGGCTTGTGGGAGTGAGGAGTGAGGTTGACCTTCCACTCTGTATTGAGGTGGGGGTCTCTCACTTGGATCCAGAGCTTGCTAGCTTGCCAGTCAGCTCAGGGATCCCTAGTCTCTGCCTCCTGAGCTGGAATGACAGGCAGATGACCACACCCACCTGGTATTTATGTGGGTACTGGGGATACAAACTCTAGTCCTCACATTTATGTGACAAATTCTTCACCTAGTGAGCTATCTCTCCAGCATACTTTTTAAAAATATACAAGCCATTGGTTTTTTGGTCTGTATGCAAAACCATGCAGCTATCACTACTACATATTTTTGTTGTTGTTCTTTTTTAATTGTTTTTCGAGACAGGGTTTCTCTGTGTAACAGCCCTGGGTGTCCTGGAACTTGCTCTGTAGACCAGGCTGGTCTTGACATCACAGAGCTCTGTCTACTTCTGCCTCTCAAGTGCTGGGATTAAAAGTGCTTGCCACCACAGCCCAGCCTCTACTATATTTTATTAATGTGTGTCTGTCTGTCTGTATGTGTGTGTGTATGTATGTTGGCATGCCTTAGCCATGGCTTGTGTGTGTGTGTGTGTCTGTGTGTGTATGTTGGCATGCCTTAGCCATGGCTTGTGTGTGTGTGTGTCTGTGTGTGTGTGTATGTTGGCATGCCTTAGCCATGGCTTGTGTGTGTGTGTGTCTGTGTGTGTAGGGTATCAGAGGACAATTTTTGGGAGCCAGCTGTCTTCTAGTCCCATGTGAGTCCTGGAGGCTGACTCGGGTCATCAGGCTTGGCAGAAGGCGTAGTTGCCCGCTGAGCCATCTACAGCCAGTATTGTACTGTTTAATTCCAGTGTATTTTTAACTCCTCTCGAGAAAAAAAAATCAAAACACCAGCACCCTTTCTGGCAGCCACTCTTCCCATTTCTCTCACCACTAGTTTGTGGTTACCAAGCAACAAACCATCCGTTTCTTTGGCATTATAGATTTGCCTGTTTTGGATATTTTCTGTAAGTGGGATCACAATTGGCTTTTTGCATGTGGCTTTCTGTACTTAGCATGATGGCTTCCCAGTTTACTGTGTTGGAGTGTGTATCAACACTCCATTCTTCTTTTATAGCCGAATATTATTTCTTTGTGTGGATTGATCATATTGTTTATCTATTCACCTGTGATGGGGATTTGGGTTATTTCTACTTCTGCCTTTTATGGAGAATGTGTGAACGTTTGTGTGTAGGTTTCTGTGTAGACATGGTTTCAGCTCCCTTGGGTAAAGCTCTCAGAGTGGAATTGCCGGGTCACGTGGTCTGAGGACTCGCTGTTCTGTTTTTCAAGAGTCTAGGTGCAGTATGGGTGAGGTGAAGTCACGTGGCCAGATGGCTCATATTAGTGTTGAGGACCTTAGTTTTTCATATCATCTTTTTAATCTTTCCCCTTATAACAGCCATCTTTGTTCCCTTAACCGTCCTTTACTAGCTATAAGAGTGCTAATCTACCCATGTTTTATTGTAGTTCCAGAGCTGTAGTGCCTGGAAGAGAGGCCACCTGTGTGTGTGGCTTCCTCCGGTCCTTTTCTCAGCGCTGCACTTGGGACTCCTGTTAGTCTAGGAACTGCTGCTGTAGTCTCAGCTCGCGGGCCGTCTGAACAGTTTCCGACCTTGATCCTTTGGCTTTTCCGGGCGCCACGTCTCTGAGGAGGACAGAGCCTCCTTTCTGTGCCTCCGTGTACTCTCTCCCCAACTTGTCTGTTTCTTCTCCTTCTCCCTACAAACTTTCTGCGTAGCCATTCATCTTGATGACCTTCAGCTGCTGTTCTCTGGTGTCTTCTGTATCCCACATAGACGTCTTTGAAGACAAGTTGCCTGTACCCCCGCTGCCTTCTTGACTGCTGTTGCTGAGACTAACCCCCAAGTCTGGGTCAGGCCTGGGATTATGCATCTTCGGAACTGTGTTAGGCGGTTTGACTGTGCAGGGTCTGTGGATAGAGTTTGTGACACACAGAGCTGGGGCGATGGTCAGCAGGTAAACATTTTGCCATGTTAGCACAAAGGCTGGGGTTTGGATCTCCGGGAATCCAGGTGAAAAGCCAGGGGGTTGTGTCAGCCTGTACGTGATCCCAGGGCTTGCCGGGTGGGACTGGGGCTTCCCAGAGCAAGCTGGCTTGGGTAGCAAGACTACTTGAAACTGGGAGATCCAGGGAACAAAAGACCTGCCTTAGCAGAGAAGGTGGAGAACAATCAGGAAGAATCTTGATATCAACCTTGGGTCTCCGTGCACGAGCACACGGGCACACACCATACTTTTTTTTTCCTGTCCTGGAACTAGCTCTTGTAGACCAGGCTGGTCTACATACTTTCATATGTAAAAGAAATAAAAGCTATGCTTAGAGGCAGCGGAAGGGCAGTTGCTGCACGGGACACGCCTACATAGGCAACATCTGTTTATTGAGCTCCTGAAATCAGACTTCTAGTTAGGTGCATATTGTGTTTTTGAAAGTTGAAGGCCGGGCGGTGGTGGCACATGCCTTTAATCCCAGCACTCAGGAGGCAGAGGCAGGTGGATCTCTGTGAGTTCGAGACCAGCCTGGTCTTACAAGATCTAGTTCCAGGACAGGCTCCAAAACCACAGAGAAACCCTGTCTCGAAAAACCAAAAAAAAAAAAAAAAAAGAAAAGAAAAGAAAGTTGAAGTGAAAATTGACTGTTCGTCTCTCAATGTACTTGTTTTTTTTTTCATTTATTATGTATACAATATTCTATCTGTGTATATGCCTGCAGGCCAGAAGAGAGCACCAGACCCCATTACAGATGGTTGTGAGCCACCATGTGGTTGCTGGGAATTGAACTCAGGACCTTTGGAAGAGCAGCCAGTGCTCTTAACCTCTGAGCCATCTCTCCAGCCTGGTACTCTGCTCTTTTTTTTTTTTTTTTTTTAATTTTTTATTTATTTATTTATTTATTTGTTTTTTTTACAATGTTCTGTCTGTGTTTATGCCTACAGGCCAGAAGAGGGCACCAGACCCCATTACAGATGGTTGTGAGCCACCATGTGGTTGCTGGGAATTGAACTCAGGACCTCTGGAAGAGCAGCCAGTGCTCTTAACCTCTGAGCCATCTCTCCAGCCTGGTACTCTGCTCTTTTACACCACACATTGTTCTAAGACAGGGTCTTACAGAATCTAGAGCTAGGCTGGCAGCTGACAAGCCTCAGTGACCCTCCTGTCTCTATCCGCTTGAAGTGCTGGGAGTACAGGAGTGTGAGCATGGTCATACCCAGCCTTTTACATGGATGCTTGGGATTTGAACTCGGGTCTTCATGTTTGTATAGCAAGTGCTTGTACTTGTTGGATTATCTCTCCAGTTTCTTATTTTCTTTCCTTTTGAGAAACTTTGCTGGTGTTGTAAGGCCCACTTCAGTTACTCTTCTTGAGGACATGTTGGGAAGTCTCCCTAAGAGGTTAAGGTGTCTCTTTATTTTACCCGTAGGCCTCTTCCTGCCTTCTGCAAGCTATCACAGTTATAAGGTATATATTATAAGCCTGTCTAAACTAGATTCTCAGGCAAGCATCTGGAGCCTGAATCCTTATCACTTTTGTACCCGCTGTGGTACCCACCACAGTGAACCACAATGGAGTAAGAATCAAATAAAATTATTATTATTTTTTAAATATTTATTTATTTATTATGTATACAATATTCTGTCTGTGTGTATGCCTGAAGGCCAGAAGAGGCCACCAGACCTCATTATAGATGGTTATCAGCCACCATGTGATTGCTGGGAATTGAACTCAGGACCTTTGGAAGAGCAGGCAGTACTCTTAACGGCTGAGTCATCTCTCCAGCCCCCTCGAATAAAATTATTTTTGACTATTAATAGCTATCCCATTTATTAATTGCCTGCTATGTGTAATTTTAAAAATTATGACTGATAAAGAAGACAGCAACAATTCTGACATGTGTCTTCAGAAAGGATGATGATGTCCCGGCTACCTGTCACTGTTGTGTGTGCCCTCAACTTCATCTTTCCACCTTCAAAGGTGACCCGAATGAAATCTGTTATGCATTCTTAAACTTTATGTACAAGGTGCGTATTGCATTCGGGCTCCTACATGAGTGAGATTTCTTTGCATATATTCTAATTTAATTGTTACTGTGACCAAAAGAGATGGATCTTAGCTCTCTGTTCCTAAATGAAGAGTCCTTCTGGGCCATGGGGGAACATCCCTTTAAGCCCAGCACCCAGGAAGCAGAGAAAGGCTAATCTCTGAGTTCGAAGTCAGTCTGGTCTACAGAGCTAATTCCAGGATAGACTCCAAAGACAGAAACCCTGTCTTGAAAAAACAAAAACAAAAAAAAAAATGAAAAACAAAACAACAACAACAAAAAACCTCAACAGAGTCCTGAGCATAGAAACTAAATAGTAAATTCAAGGTTATAACTAATAAGAGAGACTATATTTAAAAACCAGTTGTGGAGCTGGAAAGGTGGCTCAGCAGTTAAGAACTTAGTTCCTCAGACTGGTGAGTAGGTTCAGTGGTTAAAAGCACTGGCAAAAAAAAAAAAAAAAAAAAAAAAAAAGCTCTTCCAGAAGTCCTGAGTTCAATACCCAGCAACCACATGGTGGCTCACAACCATCTGTAATGAGATCTGGTGCCGTCTTCTGGCCTGCATGTATACCTGCAGGCAAAACACTGTATACATAATATATATATATGTAATATATATATATTCTATTTATGTAATTTTTCTTTTCGAGGCAGGGTTTTGCCGTAGTTTTAGAGCCTGTCCTGGAACTAGCTCTCGTAGACCAGGCTGGCCTTGAACTCACAGAGATCTGCCTGCCTCTGCCTCCCAAGTGCTGGGATTAATGGCATGTGCCACCACCAGCCAGCTATAAAATGAGTTGTGGCCCCAAGGCCTTAGCTGCAGACGTTGGTAGGCAAAGAGAAGCCCAGGTCATCTGATACCGTACAGCCTCTTGACACACTACCAGAGGCCTTGGAAGAGGCCAGGAAAATGCCACTTGTAACAGCATCTCTTGTATGTGTTGGTGCCTTTTCAGGGAAAAGGGATTCTTACTCCTCTTTTTTAATAATTCCTCCTTTTTTATTACCTGTTAGTCACTGGGAAGCATCATCATTTTCTGGGTATTCAAAGACAGAAGCAACAGAAAGAACACCAGGCATCCTTAAGTTTTTCTGTAGCCCAGGCAGGCTTTTAACGAGCATCCTAAATAGCTGGGGTTACAGGCCTGTGCCACAGGCCTGGTTTAAACTGTTAACTGTTGGTGTTTCTCTATTAAGCCACTTGAATGGATGCAGAAGCTTCCAAATATCTTGTTTCCTGCTAGCCTCAGCACCGACTTGCAGCTTCACGATGCTCACACTGGTGGGCAAGAGAACAGACAAGAAATGCGGGGCTTCATTTTTCTATAGTGCTGGATGCCAGTTATGGAAAATAAATGAGATCTCAGTTTGCTCAGTTGTTTTGTGTTCATAGAAAGGTTGTGTAGGAAGGGATGGAATTTCTTTGAATGTCCCTCAGGCCTGATAGTTTGAGCCATCCTACTCAGGACTCTGATGAGGGTGAGTCTCGAGGAAGCATCTCTGACATTTCATCTTCCCTGAGCCTGCCCTAATCCTTCCCAGGTCATCCTTTGTGGTCATGCTGTAGTGGGCACTGTTGAAAGGGCTTTGTGTTGGTTAGCTGAATATTGCCCTAACCTATGAGACACAGTTGTTTGCCACAGTCTGTGAAGTTACCTCTACGCCAAATGAAGAGATACTGAACCCCTCCCTGTTCCAGAAGGTTCCTTAAGGAAAGTTATGTTCCCGCGGAGCGAATTCACCAACTGCTCAACATGTAATCAACATGTAATCTTTCATGTGTCGGTTGAATGACAGCTCACTGTTGGTTATTAACATTGAATTCATGGGGAACAGCTGCTGTATGTCAGGTGTGCATGGGGCTTATTTAGCACGTCTTATATTGTTTTGTTTTATAGAACCCAAACTGATGCCAGGGCGTTGGTGGCGCACACCTTTAATCCCAGCACTCTGGAGGCAGAAGCAGGTGGATCTCTGCTTTCAAGGCCAGCCTGGTCTACAAGAGTTAGTTCCATGACAGGAACATGCTAGTTCCAGGG
Source organism: Alexandromys fortis (assembly GCF_014885135.2). Classification (NCBI taxonomy): domain Eukaryota; kingdom Metazoa; phylum Chordata; class Mammalia; order Rodentia; family Cricetidae; genus Alexandromys; species Alexandromys fortis. The sequence continues at coordinate 360,280 of NW_026068099.1, read as the reverse complement.
CTGTATCACAGAGAAGCCGTGTGTCAGGGAAAAAAAAAAAAAAAAAACTTAACAAAAAAAAGGACTCAAACTGACCTCAGACTTGCTGTGTAGCTGAGGATGCTCTTGAACTTTTGATCTTTCTGCCTCTACCTTCCAAGGACTAGGATTATAGGCCCACATGACCATATTTAATATATTCAATGCTGGGGCTCGAACCCTAGAGATTGTGCCATGTGAGACAAGTATCTATCACTGAACCAGCTCTCCGTACATACCCATGTATCTTCACATTTCAGTATCACCCGGGGGACATTCTAAACACCAGAGCACCAGTGAAAAATGCCAACTATGCCGCAATAAAACATTTCCCCCCTATTTTACTGGGTGGACTTTTGTGCCCGTGAGTTGATTGAGTTATGTGTATTATAGAAAGGAAAGTTGTTGCCAACACTCGAGCTAAAGCAAGAGAGTCAGGGTGTTGCCTGTCCAGCCTCAGCTGGGAATGTTCACCTGAGCTTTTGTTTCTCAGACTGCACATGTATGACTTTAAAACTATCAATTTTAGGGTTATAGGTAAATTTCAGTTTTTCAAATTCAGGTTCTGTGGCTAAGGAGCATCAACAAGCTAGCATCCACGCTTAGCTTTAGAAGAAACTGAGGCATAGAGCTTCAAGAACTTGCTGAGAGGCACGTATAGCTGAGTCGGGAGTCACATCCTGTTATAGTTTGGTGTCGCTGTGAGAGCGGAGCTCTTCCAGGATGCAGAGGGTACATCTCCAGCTGCTCAGAAGCTGTGTGCTAGAAATTGGGTGTTGAATATGAGAATTTCCTTGAACTGTGGTAGCCTGGGGTCCAGAACCCCAGCCCCTTTCCCTGTCCCAAGGCTGGAGACGAGGTGCCAGTATGCAGGGAGGACGGGGTGAGGGATCGTGGCATTTGAAGGGGTCATCCTCTGCTTAGAAGTGTGTCACCTCTTGCATGTGCAGAGTTTTTCTTTCACTTTACAGGCAGAACTCACACGACCTTCGAGTTGATGGAATCACATTCACCCTTAGTGAGGCTTATGAAAAGTTGGCAGGTGTGTTGATGTCGGTGAGAGATCTCAGTCTAGCACCCAGATGGCCCAATTTTCCTCTTGCAGCACGCTGTTGGATTTGCAGAGCCAGCCCTCAGCAGCCCTGACTTCCTGTGCTGCCTGTTACAGTCGGCCACAGCCCTAGCCAGAGAGTGATTCACAGGAGTTAGCGGAGATGCTCGGGGTCCCACTGTGGGACAGTGCCTGGATCCACGGTTCCCATTCTAGGGCTTTCACATTTACCTTCTTGAGACATAGAGCAAAGATGGAAAACGTGGGGCTATTCCTGGAACTTAGAGGCTGATGCTCTATAAGAAGTCAGCCATTCGCTAAACACAGGACATTTTTCTTTATGGTTGAAACACTTTTACAATATTTAATTCTGGTCAGCTTGGAACTTACTATGTAGACTGCGGTTATCCAAAACTCACGGGAATCCTCCCAAATGCTGGGTTTAGAGGCATGTTATAATTTCAATGTATGGTTGTTTTGTCTGCTTGAATGTCTGCGGATCACTTGTTTGGCCAGGAGGGCCAGAAGAAGACTTCAGATCCTCTGGAACCGTAGTTACTGGTAGTTCTAAGCCACCGTGTGGGGGCAGGGAACTGAACTCAGTCCTCTGAACTACAGTCAGTGCCCCTAACTACTGAGCCATCTCTCCCGCTCCCACAAGGAGGGCTTCTAAAGCTTTTCTTCTCTGGTAACCCACAACAGCATCCCTGTTCTCCTTTTGTGACGCTCATCAATTAGTCATGTGATACTGGAAGGTCCCTAGAAGGTGACATTTCTTCAACTACTCAGTTGATGTCCCTAGAAAGTGACATTTCTTCCTGTTGAGCGTCATATGATCTAGATTTCCTGGAACTTTCTAAACACCTTGAAGTGATCTTATCACTACACCTTGTGTAAAAAGTAAACTCTGCTTAAAATACTTTATTAGAGATGTAAGAATATTTAGCTAAGCTACTAAATATCTGGACTGGGGCATTTATATAACGTATATTCTTTTTTTTCCCTTTGGGAAAATAGTTTTGATGAGACATTGTATCTAAATAGTATACCTCTTTCAGTGTTTGGCAGGTATCCTGAATTCTGTGTCAAGGTTTTATTTTGTTTTGTTGAGACAAGGTCTCTATGTGTAGCTCTGGCTGTTCTGGAATCACTATGTCGATGAGGCTGGCCCCGAATTCACAGAGATCCATCTACCTCTGCCTCTCAAGTGCTGGGCTTAACATGTATGTTTAAATGATATCACAGAAAAAAGACATTTGGTATAAAGAACGGTACAGGGCACACTCCTGTAACCACCTATCAGGATAAGAGATGGATGTCACTACCCCCATCCCCCTCCCCGATTTTTTTTTTTTTTGTTTTTTGTTTTTTGTTCTTTATAGCCTTATCACCTCTCTGAGCAGTTGAAAGACCTGGTCTGGTTTTGCCTTTGAACTTCACCCTGACTGGGGTCAAACCCTGAGTGTTCTCACATGCCTCTCTTGCTCCACTTTGTAGAGTCAGTCACGCTCTGTGGTGAGCTCGCTTCCTGGTTCTTCCTGCTGCACGGTGTCTCCCATTGCACTCAGCCTTTCTATTAGTGGACTTCAGGGTGGTTTCTAGTTTCATGTTACTGTAGCATGTTTCTAAGGTCAGCACAGACCATGAAATTATTCACCCCCCCTCCTGGTTCTTTAGATATGCGAAACAAACCCTGGGAATCCCTCAGTGCTTCTTACCCTGTCTGGCTAGGACATTCTTTCTCTGGCTACCTGCGTGGATAACTCCCACTATTTCGCCATTTTATCAGACAGTTCTTTCCCGACTGCCATGCCCAGCCCTGCTCATTCACTCTTCTGAACCTCTGTGTATTTCTCTACAGTCCTGGCTGTCATCTGACAGAAACACATGTGCTTATCATCTGTTCCTCCCACAAGACTCTCAGCCTGATTTCCATCCATTTCATCAGCTGAGCAGTGTGAACAGTTCTCCGTGAGTCCCGTGGCTTGGATGTCGGCCTCATCTCTGTTGTTTGGAGGCCTGTGAACTTGGGGAACAAATGTTCAATAATTCAGCAAATATGTATTGAGTATCTGTTGGGTGCCAGCTGCTATGATAGACGCCGGCAATAAACCACTGAGCAAAACATGGGCAGAACCCCGGCCTCGTAGGTCCTCTATGGCGGTAAACAAAGGGCACAGTAGACAGTAAGTATAACAAGCAAAGTAGGAATTAGGTCTGTACTAAGAAAGGATAGAGCTGAAGAGGAGAGGAATGGTCACAGTAGATTGGTCAGAGCAGGCCTCGAGCAGGTGATGTGTGGAGGGGGAGAGGCTGCCAGCCTCTGGAGGAAACTGGGCAGGTCTATAGATCAGAGGGCAAACAGGGCCTGATTGACATTTTGGAAGAACCAGTTGCTCTCCAGCTGTTGGGTTAAGAACAGAAAAACCAGGTTGGAGAAATGGCTCAGGAAGAAACAAAGAAAAGAAAGAAAGAAAGAAAGAAAGAAAGAAAGAAAGAAAGAAAGCTTGCTGCTTTCAGATCCCATGCCCTTTTTCTGGATTATCTGGACACCAGATACACGTGTGGTGTAATATATACATACAGGCAAAAACACTTATATGCACAAAACATGAAAGGAAGGGAAGAATAGACTAGAAAAATAAACTCCTACAGGAATTCCTGTGGTTAGTGTGGTTAGTGGGGAGGTGGGTTTTATTTATTTATTTGTTTGTTTGTTTTAGTATTTCGAGAGCAGGTTCTCTGTAATTTTGAAGCCTGTCCCGGAACTCACTCTGAAGACCAGGCTGGCCTTGAACTCACTGAGCTCCACCTGTCTCTGCCTCC
>NW_026068099.1:349000-356353 GCF_014885135.2 Alexandromys fortis | reverse complement strand
CCCCCCCCCCCCAAGTGTTGGGATTAAAGGCATGTACCACCACTGCCCGATTAAGTGGGTACCAGTAGAGTTTTCTGTTGGACTGGAGACAGGCGTTGAGGGATTCAGGATAGCTTCGTGCTCTTTTTTTTTCTTGAGACAGGGTTTCTCTGTGGTTTTGGAGCCTGTGTCCTGGAACTAGCTCTTGTAGACCAGGCTGGTCTCGAACTCACAGAGATCCGCCTGCCTCTGCCTCCCGAGTGCTGGGATTAAAGGCGTGCGCCACCACCGCCAGGCTAGCTTGGTGCTCTTGACCTGAGCAACATGAAGCTGAAATTGCCATCATGAGAGTGGGGAGCCCACCAGCAGCAAGGTCCGTATTTAGGTCACATTGAGCTAGTGCTGTCTGCTAGGCATCTATTGGGAGAGAGGACGTCAAATATTTGGGACAAAGATTCAGGCGCTGCTCTGGGGATCCTCCTCATATGAATAGACTTTAAAGCCAGGCCACACAACGATCCAGCCAGGAGTCAGGGCAAGCGGAGGGGAGGAGGAGGCTGGAGCCTTAGCTTCCAGAGCCCTTTCTAGTGCCTTTCAACAGGAGGGAATAGAAACGGCGCTGCCCTGCTGGCTTCGCAGGGTTTGCGTACCCAGGTATACCACACTAGGGCCTGCTTCAGCCAAGGGGTGTGAAGCCCAAAGTGAGAGCACCCGTGTGGGGGACCGAAGCCAGGGACCTGAGGTTCTCATCCTTCATTTCCAGGGATGTCACAGCTCGAATACTGAAGGAAGTCATGTGTAAAGGTAGGTCAGTGTCCAGAAAAATCTCCACAATGTCTAAATGAACAGGGTTTAAACTCTGGGTAACAGATGTTTGTTTATTTATTAGAGACAGGGTCTCGTTCTGTAGCTCTGGCTATCTTGGAACTCACTGTGTAGACCAGGCTGACCTTGAACTCACAGAGATCTGCCCATCTGCTCCCTGAGTGCTGGGGTTGAAGGTGTGAGCCACTATGCCTGGCTTGGGTAATAGGTATTTAGCAGAGGCAGGCGGATCTCTGTGAGTTTGAGACCAGCCTGGTCTACAGAGCTAGTGCCAGGACAGGCTCCAAAGCCACAGAGAAACCCTGTCTCGAAAAACCAAAAAAAAAAAATAAAATAAAATAAAATAAAACCAAAAAAAAAAAAGTATGAAAAAAAAAAAGAAACAAAACAAAAAACCTAGACTGTTTTAGAAGAAATGAGGACAGGACAGAAGAATGAAGGGGAAAAGGAAGGAAGGAAGGAAATGGAGGGAGAGAAAGGGTGGAAGGGAATAAGAGAGGAGAGGGGCTGAGCAAAGTAGAGAGGAAGAGCTCTCAGAATCACCTGCTTCTTCACAGGGAAGTGGCAGTATAAGGGGCTGGCCAGCTCCTCCTGGAGAGTGGCACACAAGAAGGCTTGGGCAGAGATAGGAGAGGATCGCACAGCTTCTCAAGATCTGAGTTTCTAGACCCTCCACTGTCCATAGCATCAGTCACACATCAGCCCAGGACCAGAGCAGAGAGGTCACTGGAACTTCTGGCCAGCAGCCATCCAGTATGTGATGTCTTGTGGGTCTTTTCAAAATCTTTTTACACAGGGTCCTTGGCCATGGTGAGGAATCCCAGGTTTTCTCTGTAACTGACTTTCAGCTGACATGCTTTTGTGGCCATGTCCCCAGGCAGATATTTATTTTTATTTTTTTACTTTAAATACATTGAAAGAAGATTCCTGATCTTTGAGTCTTATGCCCTGAGGTGAGATTAGGGTGAAATGGTTAAGACTTCCCTTTTGGGAGGGAGAATAGCCTCTGCACGGGTTGTAACATCAGAGCGACTTCTCAAATGCCTGAGGTCCATAAAATATTTATCATCAGCAGATGGTGACCAGGGGCAAATCGGCTGCTCTCACTTTCTTTAGAGCCTTTTAGACGTGGTTATCTGAGGGAGGAAGAGAGAGGGCAGCTTCTGGTTGGGAACCCCCCTTTCTTCATGTGCCCTCCTAAGGCTCCTGTGGCTCCTGGCCACTCTGAATTGGGTTTACACACCTGCCCACTTCCTGGTCTGGGGCTCACACAGGTTCCCAAGCTGCTTTTTCTTGGGTTATTTTGCTTTATACTTTTTAGCCTGGTCTCTCCTGGCTGCTTTCAGGGTAAGGTGGCTTGATGTAGTTGCTGGATTCATCAAGACACCTGCCATGATCAAGACTGGGGACTCAACACTTCCGGTGTTGTATGGGTGTGTGTGTGTGTGTGTCCATGCACTTGTGTGGGTGCATTTGGAGATAAAGGGCGTCCTTGGGTGCCATTGTTCAGAAGCTGTCCATCTTTCTTTTAATTATCAGAACTGAACAGTGGTCTAGGCTGGGATTACAAAAGTCCTCTGTCGTACCCATGCTGCAAGAGTAACTTCTTTTCTCTCTTTAGCCCCTTGAATGTTTTTTAAAAAGTCATTGCTAGAATAATCACTTATTTAGAGGCAGGACTCCATCTTCTCTCTGCTTTGAAGGAAGATTTCTTAGTATTGAAGAACATGGCCACACAGGTCCTGCTTGGGAGACATTGGGCTGGGCGGTTGTGACTCTTCAGAGGTGAATGAATTCAGAAGGGCAAGGGGGTGCACTGGTGAACACCCCTGGAGAGGCCCTATTCACTCCTATTCACTCAGGGCAGCACCTGCTGGTTTTTTTTTTTTTTTTTTTTCCTGCTTTCCATTGTTCCATTGTCTCCTGAATATCAGTGACTAGGCAGAACTTGAGGCTCTTAACAGGCTAACTTCAAAACATTTAGGGCAAGCCTAGATGGGGGGAGAACTCAGGAGGGGGCATTTCTATGTGTGTTACATGTTAACCACTTGTTATGTATTTCCTGTTTACAGATGAAGTGACTAGCATTTAACATTGGATGAAGTTGTGTGTGTGTGCGTGCATGCACATGTGTACATGCGCGTGAGTGCATGTGCAATTCAGCTCCTGTGAGATGATTGCTGTGCCTTGGAGCTAGGGGCCTTCAGTTACAGTCATGTGGTAATTGATCCCACTTAGGGGATGATCTCATCCTGAGGTGGTCTGTCTCTGAGTGAAGCTTCAGTTTTCCTGGAATCCACGTGACCACAAGTCTAGGGAATACTGGACACTTCTAGGCTGGACTCCAGGGGATCCAGAGCAGGGTGACAGCTGGATGTTCCACCCAGTTGGAAAATACCTTATTTATCTTATCTTCACGCTTTTCGTCTTGGAAGGAATGAGATAGGTAAATTTAGTGCTGATCAACTCTGTCTTAACCAGTTTTTCTACAGACACTCCTTAAATGATTACAAGTCTGTGTGCAGACTGGAACAAGACAAAGGAGACCAGAAGGCAGATGCACCAAGCCTTGTCCCACTCCTGGCTACCCATTGGTTGTCTACAGGTCCCAGAGAAGGATCAGTGCTAGTAGGCAGAGCGGCAGTCTCTCAGTGCCTGTTATGACACAGTTGCTCAGTGAGTCCCTGCCAGGGACCACACTCAGAAAGGATTGCTAGCCTTTCCTCGGAGAAGTTTAGTTCTTATCTGTCTAATGGCATAATGCCCCAGCCCTCCCTGTCCCAGGTGGCTTTATAACTGGAGGGGTGGCCAGGCGTTGGTGGCGCACGCCTTTAATCCCAGTACTTGGGAGGCAGAGGCAGGCGGATCTCTGTGAGTTCGAGAGCTAGTTCCAGGACACAGGCTCCAAAACCACAGAGAAACCCTGTCTCGAAAAAAAAAAAAAATAACTGGAGGGGTGGAATGGGGGGACCTTAGATACAAGGATTGAGTCTATGGCGCTGTGGTGGCTTACAGGTTGCAAGAGCTAGTTAGGCAAAAAGAAGCTGGTTCATTGCCATGATGATCATGGATTGAGCCTGAAACTGTAAGCAAGTCCCCAATTAAATGCTTTCTTCTGAAAGAGGTGGCTTGCTCTTGGTGTCTCTGCACAGCAGTGAAACAGTGACTAAGACACACACTGCTCCTCATGTGACAGTCGATTGTGACACCACCCCAACCGCGCACTTTCCTCGTTCCTTCTCCAGCCATTGCTCTACAACCTTTTGATCTGACCTGCCATAGTTCGTGGTTGAAAAGCCTAGCGCTGTCTTCAGTCCGACATCAGCTCACCCCTGCTTCTTCACTCTGTGCCACTGTCATTGCAGTGTGTGTGCACAGAGCTTGGAATACCCCAGTCTGTGGGCACACGAAGCCTGTGCTGGCCTTTCTTGAACTGTTTTTCTGCCGGGGTGCTTTGCCCTTGCTCCCTCTTCGGGCGAAAGGCTGATGTTGTCTCCATAAAAACTCTTGAATTCTGGGGGCTGGAGAGATGGCTTGGCGGTGGCGAGCATTGGCTGCTCTTTCAAAGGTCCTAGTTCAATTCATAGCAACCACATGGTGGCTCACAGCCATCTGTAACATCCCTCTTCTGTTGTGTATGAAGACAAGTCATATACACATACATAAAATAAATGTGTTAAAGAAAAAGCGGGAAAAAACTCTTGAACGTCCTTCTCTTATGTAATCAGTCACTTCTTCCTTTCTGCTGTTACGTCATTTTGTGCTGTGTATTGTGCTTACTGAATTCTAAGGGTGAAACAGCCTGCTGTTTTTACCTATACAAAGTACAGCCATGAGTGACCGAGTGTGTTCAGCATCCTTATCGAAGCCTGCCTGCACAGAACACCTAGGGCACCTGGGGCACCTCTGGGCAGCTCTGCTGATTCCCAATCTGGTGACTGGTTCTTGTTTCCTGTTGTGCGATTTCCTGGTACCAGTTTGAGGTATGTCCCGTTTGTGGCTTTCTTGACATTTACCTCCAGCTTACTACTGGTCATTTCCTCTCATCCCTCCTTCCCAGTGCCTCCGTTTCTCTGGATGTCTTCTGTGTATTTTCGTTTGCCATACCCTGGTGTTACACACTCAACATATTTGTTATCCCGTGGCCACTGGGCATTCTTGTTCTGCCTCAAAATAGTGTCACTCTTTCTCCAGGTAAATGACTCAGATCTCAGAGTGGCTTTGCCTCCTCCCACCCCTCTGCGGCTCTCTTCCACTGAGTTGTCTTCAGCAGCCGATTCTGCTGTGTGCAGTCACGGATACCACACTTCCTCAGCTCCATATTCATTCAAATCCTGCCATCCGTCTCTCACTTGAGCTATCTAAATTGCTGATGCATGGACCTGTGCATCTATTCAAACCAGGGCCTCACACACCTCAATTACATCTTTGTTTTCTCCTTTCCTTCCCTCTTCATTTTCTTACTGTTATTAATATTGTTATTCTTTTTTAAAAAATGCTGCAAGATCCCCGCGGCAGTAGGCAGCAGAAATGCTGTAGGTCCCAAATGGTGGTAGCGGGCCATGTGGTAGCAGGCAGCGGGCTCTGGGAGCAGCCAGTCCCAGGCAGAAATGGCTGCCGGTCCCAGAGCGGTGGCCTGAGCGGTGGTGGTGGGTCATGTGGCCCAGACAGCGGGCCCTGGGAGCAGCCAGTCCCAGGCAGAGACGGCTGCTGGTCTCAGAGCGGTGGTGGCAGGCCATGTGGCGGCAGACAGCGGGCCCTGGGAGCAGCAGGCAGTGGGCCCCAGGCAGAGATGGCTGCTGGTCCCCAAGCAGTGGCTGGTCCCAGGCAGGGAGACACATGGCGGGAGGGCAGAAGACAGAAACATGGATAGATACGACATGCAGGGTGAGGTTAAATGTTTATTCAGGGGGTTATGGAGGAGGAAGGGTAAAGGGGGAGACAGAGAGAGNGGGAGAGAGAGAGAGAGAGAGAGAGAGAGAGAGAGAGAGAGAGAGAGAGAGAGAAGAGGAGAAAGAGACAGAGAAGGGAAAAAGCAGAGAAGTGGGGAGAGAGGCAGAAGCGAAGCTGCCTCTCCAAGAGGAAGATGGAAAAGAGTGAGCTCAGGCCAGAAGCTGGAGATCAGCCTGCCTCAGTGGATGGGGGAGGGAGCGGAGTGGGAGTGGGCATGGCTTGTCTCTTAAAGGGACCAAAACCATAACAAATATCATTATTATTATTATTTTGATTTTTCAAGACAGGGTTTCTCTGTGTAACAGCTCTGGCTGTCTTGGAACTCGCTTTGTAGACCAGGCTGGCCTCGACCTCACTGAGATCCACCTGCCTCTGCCTCCTGAGTGCTGGGGTTAAAGACGTGAGAGCCACCACCGCCCGACTCCTTTATGTATGCAGGGTATCTCTGTGGCACACAGGCTGGCTTCAAGCTTGCTCTGCAGCTCAGGCTGCCCTTGAATTTGTGATCCTTTGCCTGAACTTCCCATGTATTAGAATTCCAGGCCTGTTCCATGCCTAGCTTCTGAATTGCAAAGTTAACAAACCTTTAGAATCTTTTCCTGACACCTCAAGCATCCCCCACACTTCCCCTGGGAGGATCTTTGTAAGGTGTTAATGTTGCTCCTGTCTCAGTACAGTCCTGCCTTGCTCAGGGGTAAAGCCGTTCTAGAAAACTGTTAGGTGTGTGGCCCACGGAGCACAATGTTTAGCCCCCAACTGCCTTTCCAGCCTCCTTCATTTTTCTTACTAGTGTTCCCTTTCTTCCAAGGTACACGCAGAGTTTCCTCATTGGCCTCCCTTGCTGGCACCTCTGTTGTTAGCTGTCTCCTTATAGTTCTAGCGTGGCTTCTTCATTATACCTGCCTGATGGGCATATTGGCACATCTGTGACTGAGAGATAGAGTGACAGATGATGATCTGACATTAGTGTGTACCCACATGCCTGCACTCCCACGTACATGTATGCCTATTTATACACATACATGCAATGCCCCCCACAGACATATATACATTCAGTCACCTTGTCTTATACTCTTGCTTCATGAATGTTTCCTTTACACACAGCCTCAAAGAGGCTGGTGATGCAGCATGACACACAGGACATGCCTGTACACAGCCCTAGTTATCTTCTGAAGGACAGGACAAACAGGGCCACACTGGAGCTACTCACTGCCTCTAATAACACGTACGAAGCATGATAACACCTTTATCACGGGACTCAGTAAAACTGCAGGCATACGGACATGACTCCTGTTTCTGGTCCTCAACCAAGAATTCTTGGTCTGAACCAAGAATGGGAAATTCCTACTGAATGACCACTTGGCTATATAAATCAATTCTCTGATAAGCACTCTAAAGGAGGCAGTGTGAGAATACATCTGTGATGGCTAGCAGAAGATCCTAGCGGCAGTGGGCACACATCTGTGCCGGCTAGCAGAAGATCCTAGCGGCAGTGGGCACACATCTGTGCCGGCTAGCAGAAGATCCTAGCGGCAGTGGGCACACATCTGTGCTGGCTAGCAGAAGATCCTAGCGGCAGTGGGCACACATCTGTGC
>NW_026068099.1:342396-348766 GCF_014885135.2 Alexandromys fortis | reverse complement strand
TTTTTTTTTTTTTTTTTTTTTTTTTTTTTTTTGGACCCTGTCCTGGAACTCTCTTGTAGACCAGGTTGACCTTGAACTCACAGAGATGCACCTGCCTGTGCTTGGATTAAAGGCGCCACCACAGCCCAGCTGTTTTTTTGTTTTCTGTTTCCACTTGACTGGCCTGGAACTTGATAGGTAGATCAGTCTACTTAGCCTCAAACTCATTGAGAGCGGCCTTCCTCTGCCCCTTGAGTGCTGGGATTAAAGGTGTGCATCACTGTCCCTGGCCCCAATTTAAAACAAAACAAAGAAATGTATATGGGTATTTTGCCTGCTTGTATTTTATACAGCTGGTAGCCTTGGAAGCCAAACGAGTTTTCTGGATCCCCTGGAACTAGAGTTACAGATGGTTTTACGCCACCATAAGGATGTTTGGAATTGAACCTGGGTCCTCTGGAAGACCAGCCAGTGCTCTTTACTGCTGAACTGTCTCTCCGGGTCAGAATGTTTTAATATATCATTTAATATGGCCATCACTCCAGCCTGCACTTGAGATTCTTCGTCCTTATCATGCTTTTTGATCATGGAAAGTAATTGAGTGTGTATATTTGTTGTTTAGGGTTTAAAAATTTTTTTTGTGACCCTGGAGAGAGGGATCAGCAGCTAAGAACACTGACTGTTCTTTCAGAGGTCCTGGGTTCAATTCCCATTGCCCTCATGGCAGCTCACAACTAATCAGTATCTCCCGTTTCAGGGGATCTGATGCTGTCACACAGACACAAGCGTAGGCAAAAACAAATGCACGTAAAAGTAAACAAATAATATTTTTTCTTATTTTATGTATATGAGTCTTTTGCCTGTATGTATGTCTGCGCCACAAATGTGCCTAGTACTACAGAGGCCAGAGCCTCTGAAATTGGAATTAAAGATGGTTGTGAGCCGCCGTGTCCTCTGTAAGAGCCCTGGGTCCTCTGGAAGAGCAGTCAGTGCTCTTAACTACTGAGTCATTTCTCCAGCCCCAATTTTGTGTGTGTGTGTGTGTGTGTGTGTGTGTGTGTGTGTGTGTTGCTAGGGATCACACCCATGCCCTAGCACAATGCTCTCCCATTGTACTACAGGGTCAGCCACACTTCAAGTTTGTCCTTGACCTCAAAGCCAGTAAAAGTTGTGTTGGTTTTCAGTTGGGATACCTAGTGTTAAATTTCCTGTTTAGCTGTAGTAATCATTTCTTGTCTATATATGTGATTATAAGTTTTCTAACATTTTTATTATTTACTGTTTATCGATTTTGTTTTTATTTATTCTTGGTTTTGGAGGACAGAGTCTCATTGTATAGTCCAGGCTGAGCTTGAACATGTGATTGTCCTGCTTTGCCTCCCAAGTGCTGGTATTGTAGGCATGTGCTGCCATACCTGACTGTTCTATGTTATTTTAAACAGTGCACTTGTACAGGTCAGAGGACAACTTTTAGAGTTGGCTCTGACCTTTGTGTAAATGCTAGGGATTGAATTTAGGACATCAGACATTGACAGCAAGCACCTTTATCTGCTGATCCCTCTTATCATCCCTTTTAGGCAATTTTTTTTTTCAAGACAAGATTTCTCTGTAGCTTTGGTGCCTGTCCTGGAACTAGCTCTTGTAGACCAGGCTGGCCTCGAACTCCTAGAGATCAGCCTGCCTCTGCCTCCGAGTGCTGGGATTAAAGGCGTACACCACCACCACCCGGCCCCTTTTAGGTTATTTTTAAAGTGGCAGGTAGATCTTTGAGTTCAAGGCTAGCCTGATTTATGGAGCTAGTTCTAGGACAACCAAGGCTACACAGAGAAACCCTGTCTCAAAAAAACAAAACAAAGAAATAACAAAACAACAACAACAAAGAGCTTAATTTTGTTAATTGTATTGTGTTTATGCTTAATTATGAAAAATAACTTAGGTTCTTTTTGTTGTAATTTGTATTTCTATTTATATTCTAAAATACAAATATAAGATATAATACATGCATTTAACACAATTCATATGCTTTCTTTCTTTATTTCACAGTGGTAACAATCCGTATTCCTCATTTGGAGCAACTCTGGAGAGGGATGATGAAAAGAATTTATGGAGTATGCCTCATGATGTGTCCCACACAGAGGCAGACGATGACAGGATCTTGTATAATCTGATAGTCATTCGTAATCAGCAGACTAAAGACTCAGAGGTAAGCACTTTCTGAGATGTTACTATGTACAGCTGAAAGTACATGGTAAGAAATTGCCATTATAGGGCCAGGGCGGACCTTGGCTCTGCCAGTACAGAGCCTCTTGTGTGAACATAAAGACCCGAGTTTGATACCCTAGAACTCATATAAAAAAACTGGGTATGGCAGTACGTCCCTGTCATCTCAGTGCTGGAGAGGCTGAGACACAGGAGGATCCCTGGGTCAGTCTATTGACTCAGTGAGTTCCAGGTTCACTGAGAGGTCCTGTCTCAAAAGGTAAGGTGGAAGGGTGGAGAGATGACTCAGGGGTCAGGTGCTCACTGTACAAGCCTGTGGTCCTGTGTTGGAATCCACAGCTGCATTCCCACGAGTCTGTAATCGTAGTACGCCCCCACTAGAGGCAGGAGAACTGCCAGAAGCCCATGCACCAGCCAGCCTGGAATACACAGTGATGAGCAAGAAAAACCTTGTTTCAAGCAAGGTAGAAGTAGGGACCGATGCCAGAGGTGGTTCTCTGAGGCTATGGTGAGTGTGCTCATACATGCCCACACGTACAGAGCTAACAACCCTGTCTCAGAAAAACAAAACAAAAGAAGACCAGCTGGAAGGAAAGAATGGGCAGGACTACACGGTCGGTGGTTAGGCTGGAAAAGAATGGGCAGGACTACACGGTCGGGTGGTTAGGCTGGTCTTGAGTTCTTGTTCCTGCCTCGTCCTGCCTTGTGGTAGGGACTCAGCCTATAGATAAGTTGTGTGACATGAAAGAAAAGTATCTTAGCAGTGTGCACTAGTACTTGTTAGTTATGGTTAGTGTTGGTCGACTTGCTTGCCACCTTGACAGGACTCATTTTTAACTTAGTAGTACAGACTGCATATAAGGCAGTGCTGTTGGAGAACAGTGAGGATGACTTGAAGTCTTAATCATCTCTTATCTTTCCAGTTGTTCAACAAGCCACAGTCAGATAGTTCAGATAGTTTTGATTTGTGCTTTGATACAGGGTCTCAGAGCTTAGCCTCGGCTGACTAGGGAATCACTGTGTAGACCAGGCTAGCCCGGGGCTCACAGAGATCTGCCTGCCTTTGCATCACCTTGCCCAGCTTTTACGGGTGGCTTTAGAAGTGCATGTGTTCTGGTGTCTTGGTTTTGGTGTGGTTTGGTTCCTGTAGCGGATCCCAGGAGGTGGTTGTCTGCAGCTGAGCCCTGCAGCCCTCCTGGGAGGGACTCTTGTGCCATCTTCTATGTGTGTCTGAAATGACAGTAGAAGAGGCAACAGGTGCCGCAGAACACTTCCCAAGTGCAGCTTCCGAAGCGAGCCAGGTATGGATGGCCGAGGGCCACCTGGAGTTTTTTCTTGTTTGCTTGTTTTTTGTCTTTTTCTTCTTCTTGCTCAAGAAATGATGTCAAGCCGGGCGGTGGTGGCGCATGCCTTTAATCCCAGCACTTGGGAGGCAGAGGCAGGTGGATCTCTGTGAGTTCGAGGCCAGCCTGGTCTATACGAGCTAGTTCCAGGACAGGCACCAAAAAAACTTCAGAGAAACCCTGTCTCGAAAATCCAAAAAAAAAAAAAAGAAATGATGTCAAGCTTGACTCTCAGAGACTATCACTAAGAAAAATAACCAGAGAAATACCATGAAGATTTGATGGTTCCCACACATGAAGAGCTTTGGATATCTGTTCACAGGGCTTCCCATTCTTTAGAAAAATGCAAAAAAGTAATATGATTAATAAAAGATGGCTGTATCTTTCAACAGGTGAAACGAAAGCATATGAATTATTCATTTCTCACAGATTGGACTGTAGATCACATAGTCTTCTGCACCTTGTTTTTTTTCTGCTTCATGTGTTCTGGACACATTTCTATTTCTGTATGCTCACATTTTCTTTATTGTGTTTGGAGGCTTTCTGGTATTCTGGTGCGTGGATTTTTCTACTGTTTATTCAGCCAGTACATATTGCTGTTGAGATTTAATTCCTTTTTTTTGCTATTAGAAGTCATGCTGCATTTGACACCTAGGTGAGATGTGTCTTTCTCAGGAATTGCATTCCTGCATCACAGCCTATACATTTACAATGGAGCTGGAGGGATGGGCTCAGCGGTTAACAGCCCTAGTTGCTCTTCTAGAGGGATCAGGTTCAATTCCCAGCACCCACATGGCGGTTCACCACCACTTGTAACTCTAGTTCCAGGGAATCTGATGGTGTCTTCCGGCCTCCATGGGCACCGGGCACCCACATGGTGCATGTACATACATGCGGGCAAAGCACTCATACATATAAAACAAAACAATTTAATTGGGATCTAGGAAGAACACCTGAGGGTACAGAATGGAGGTTGAGATCTGAGATCGCCCCAGGGATTAGGTCTAAAGGGACATCAGTGAATGATGTAGTTCCCCTCCCTCCCCCACCCAGCACCCTGGATGGCATTAGGGACTCGTGCTGTCTCCACGGGCTCAGGTGGCTGAGCTCCAGACAGTTACTGCCATGCAGAGAATGTGGGCCCTAAAATGGTAGAACTTTTGCTTTTTACAGTGAAACTGAAAAATCTTCATTTTCATTATAAAATAGCCAGATTTAAAAAAAAAAAAAACCCTCGGGGCTGGAGAGATGGCTCAGCGGTTAAGAGCATTGCCTGCTCTTCCAAAGGTCCTGAGTTCAATTCCCGGCAACCACATGGTGGCTCACAACCATCTGTAATGAGGTCTGGCGCTCTCTTCTGGCCTGCAGACATATACACAGACAGAATATTGTATGCATAATAAATAAATATTAAAAAAAACCCTTATACTAGGAAACTTGCCAGCTAACCCAAATGTTAACAGATTGCTGATACATGAGGACATATAGAATGGCGTCCACTCTACTGTAATTATCCCTTTGTCCAGCCTGATGGCACAATGGACTCACCATTGTGTTTTAAGATGAGCTAGAAAGCTGGTAAGCTGGTATTTTAAGTCCAATTCTGTACTTATTACTATGCTATTTCCTCTCTCAAGAAGGATAGCTTTGGTACAGGTGTTAATAAAACAGACGATCTGGGCTTTAAAAATAAAATTCCACCTAATAAAAGGAATGCTAGATAATTTTCACATGTGTTGTTTGGAAGTTCAAACAGTATGTGAAGGGAGCTGAACAGTGTCTCTCCTTGAGTAACATCAGTACCGAAGACCCGGGAGCATTCATATTTAGCATCCTCTGAATAATGAAAAATAATTCCAGGACAGTGTGTGTGCTAGCTGCAGTCTCTGCACTGAGCCTGAGCTACTGCGGGAGAACAGCGTATAGTTAAGATCGACTTACTCCACATGGAAAGGCATGAAGAAAAGGCTCCCAACTTAACTGGCAGAGCCAAAAAATATGAAAAGTAACATCATTTGAATCTCACAGACAGAATTCACTTGCTTTTATGCAAGCCCTCAAGCGTTGATGGGAACCAGACTCTGAGCAGAAGAAACGACACACTGACAGCCCCGCAGGGAGTGAAAAAGCGGTTCCTTGAAGGATGCTGAGAAGTGCTTGCTTTCTGTCTGACTGAGAATGAGCAAACGGTCTCATCCTCATGTCAGGCAATCGTTGTCCTTAGAGGCTCATTGAACTGCTTCTGCTTCATATAGTGCTCGGTTCTAAGGAGCTTCATGATTGTGGTTTATTATTGAAGCAATTGATTTATTCGTTTATAAAAAGTAAAATCAGTAAGCACACTGATTTGTCCGAGATAACGATAATGAACCGTGTTTAGCACTAGTCCTCTCAATTTTGTAACTCAGGATGCCCTTGTAAGAACTCAGTGAAGCAAGCAATTGTTCTTGTTGCCACTTTAAACAACTTACCCAAGGCCACATACCTGTTAAGTTTAAAGTCAGGATTTGAATCTGAGCTTTATGAGTCCCAAGACACAATAAATAATGTGGAAGGAACACACAGCACTGGCGATTGAATCTAGATCCATTTTCAGAGAGCGTTGATGAAGTCTGCCCACAGCCTGCGTATGGTTTGGTGAAGCCAGTGGGTAAGAAAGGCATTTTTCAGTGGTGGTGCATGCCTTTAATCTCAGCACTCAGGAGGCATATCTCTGTGAGTTCGAGACCAGCTCTGGTCTACAAGAGCTAGTTCCAGGACAGGCTCCAAAGCTACAGAGAAACCCTGTCTCAAAAAACCAAAAAAAAAAAAAAAAAAAAAAAAAAAAG
>NW_026068099.1:325474-341262 GCF_014885135.2 Alexandromys fortis | reverse complement strand
CTCCCCCCCCCACCCTATGCTCCCAATTTTCTCAGGAGATCCTTTTAAGTAATTTTTAAGGTTTAATGAATTTTTGATATTCTGGGCTTACTTTCAAGTAATTCATGACCAAAAATATATGCAGTTGTCATTACAGGAACCTGCCACCTTGTCACTCAGGCAATATTCACATGTTAACAGGTGCCACATAGTCACCAGATGCTTGTGTGGATGGCTTAATCCTGCAGAAACCACAACAGGCCAAACCCCCAGGGGAACAGCTAAGTATTATCAGTATTTTTTTTAATTAGAACAACAAAATCATCGTATCAGGACTAGATTCTGCTATTGTGTTACCAGGCATAGCACATAGGCTTTGTAATGTTTAAAATAGTATCTGGCCTTGCTTGGAGCTATTTCTTGTGCTGGATTATGCACTCAGGATATCGTGCCCTTAATCTGAAAAGGAACTGCACAGTAAAGTCGATTGGGTATTTGCAGGGAGAAAGAAATGATGGGCTGAACTGGTCACCAACCACCCACATGGGGATCGTTGAAGCACCTGGAGACTTGGATGTTCTAGCGTGTTCTGCCTTACCACCCCAGCAGGTCTCCAGAGTTGGGCAAGCCTCACCCTTTTGCGGCTACCTGATTGCCTACAAAGGGGCCAACCTTGACTAGTGTTGGAGATAGGGCTGCAAGCTCACCGCAATCCAGAAGGAGCAAAGTAACAGTGAAAGTTTAAGCAGTTCTCCAGATAACTCTGGGTTCTCCCAGACACCTTTTGTTTGGAGATCCAAATAATCGAATCATGGAATTCTTTGTTTGTTTGTCTGAAGTGCTGGGGCTCAACCTGGGGCCTTGTCAACTTTTCCGCAGTCCTGAGCAGATCTTGTCTGCTGGACCGGGGATTTGAGGGCCTGAAAGAATGGAGTGGACTACAGTCTACTGCTGTAGGCAGCCTTACTCCAGTTTCAGTGCGCTCTTATACACAAAGGTAACAAAGAAGGCAGTGATTCAAGGAAGGTTGTTTGAGTTCAGAAAAACATATAATTTAAAAAAAGAATGCCAGTAAGCACATACTAAACATTGACAGAGTAGCCTTTTCCCAGAACTTTCTCAGGACAGACCAATCTTAACACAATTGCCTGGCAAGTGCTATAGATTATATCATGGAAAGCATGAAAGAAGGCAGAAGGCCATATCTTGTCTCAGGGTCCACTGACTAGATTGGGTTCTATAGCTATGTTCTGACATTCAACATGAATAAACATGTCTTACAAATTGAACACAGGAGACACGAAATCACGTCCAAGAACAAAATGCACCTGAGGTCAAAGGTCCTCTGCCTTTCTTCCTGGAGCCTCTCTCACGGTTCCTTAAGGCATTGTTCACCATGCGTCATCCTTCCGTCTGCATTCCAACAGGCCTTGTGCAACTGCTCCAACACTGAGCCCCGCCTCGGTCCCAAATGCACCTGCTCTTTAGTTTACTTTGCTAGGAACCATTTGGGTTTAGGTGACTTAGAGGGAAGTTCAAGAAGCATAGGATCTGAGGAGCCAGGGATCTTGCCCTGTGTTCTAGGTATGTGTTGGTGAAGTACTGTGCCGTGTGCTAAGCGCTGTATGTGTGGCATGCTGCCCCGATGAGTACTGAGTTCTCAGGAGCTTAGGGAGGAGGAGTTTCAACTGGTATGCCTAGGAAGCTGAGTCACCTCAAGGGTTGGAGGCAATGAGTGGAGTTACTGGGGTCCCAGCTCAGGTCTGTGACCCACAAATCTGTCTGACTAGACACACTCTTCTGGGCTGGGTGTGGTGGCACATGCCTTTAATCCCAGCACTTGGGAGACAGAGGCAGGTGGATCTCTGAATTTGAAGCCAGTTCTGTCTACAGAGTGAGTCACAGGACAGCTAGGGCTACACAGAGAAACCCTGTCTCGAAAGAAACCAACCAACCAAACAAACAAACAAAAAACACTCTTCTGGGCTTTCCAATAAGTTTGGGGAAACCTCTTTGGCTGCTTTTTTGTTAAAGCCAAAGTTGCCTGAGAAAATACTGACTTACTGCCTTCAGAAGACAGTGGAGACTTTGTGTGTGTTTGTTTTCGGGGGCAGACTTTATACAGGAGAATCACAGAGTGACGACTTTGATGATTGTGGGTGATACTGGTGACACGCCTTCGGTGGCATATTCTGGCTAGTATAGTCCCCTGAACTGTAGTAGGTCATTCTGCTTATCTGCCTTACTATCCCTTTTAAAAAGGGTAGCTCTTTCCAGAGGCCAACATTAGCATACCTGACATTTTTTACCTTACACGGCTATGTGAGCCTTGTCAATGGGCAAGTGGGGGAAGAGGGGCAGGATCCCGCCGTTAGGTGCACTGTAGCATGCTTAATGGTGAAGATTGTGGGCTTCGGAATCACGCGACTTGGAGGTAAGAGTTCTTGTCACCGTGTTCTTCAACCTTAGGGTGACTATACTATTTGTTTCTAAGTCACCAAGTCTTAACTAGGAGGAAAGAGGCTGTTTGCTAATGTCTCGTATATCTGGCCAAAACTATAATTTGAGACTTCCCTGGAGAAGCTGAGACATAGACCACCTTTCTTTTTCTTTCTTTGCTTTTTTTTTAAAATTGTGGTAAAATATACAGAAGATAAAACTTACCATTTAGTTATTGTTTTCTTTTTAAATGTGTACGTGTGTTTGTGTGTATGTAATTTGTTCGAGTGTGCACATGAACAAAGGACAACCCCAGGTGCTATTGTTCAGGTTCTATTTGAAATTACCTGGCCCAGAGTGCGAAGGAAACATGGAACTCACAACAAACCCGCTTAGGAGTTTATTAGAGGGGGCGTGCCCAGGCCTGGGAAGTCAGCGTGCAGAGAGAGGGGGAGATGGTGCATCCAGCTTTTAAAAGCTTAGCGCGTGCACATAGGGGGTTGACATGGCTACGACATACACAGATGACAGGTGGGGTGGGATGGGGTGGGTCACGCATGTGCGCAAGGGCTTAGCTAAGTCATATGTGGATCATGTGGGGGCCCTTTAACATGAGGGGGAGGGTCATTAGGCACTTCTGCCTGAGGGCTTGTCTGCACCTGCATGACCCCTAGAACCAGGAAGTATCAGCCTTATGTGGCTGAAACCATTACACTGTCCACCTTGTTTTTTGATACAGGGCTCTTGCTGGTGTGGAACTTACTAGTCTAGACTGGCTGGATCACAAGCTCTAGGACCCACCTGTGCCCACTCACTCAGCACCAGGATTACAAGCACCTGCCATCATTCCTGGCATACAATTATTTTCTTTCATTTACTTATCCCTTTGTTGGGGGGGGGCGAGGGGTGTCGCATGTGCCTACCATGCATTGGTTCTCCTGCTCCTCTGCCTTCTGAGTGCTGATACTGTAGGCATGCGCCATTATACCCAGATGTTGTTTCGTGTTTAAAACAGAGCACTTGTGGAAGTTCCAGGACAGCTTGTTGGAGTTTGGGATTGAACACGGGTCCTTAGGTTTGGCAGCAAACATCTTTACTACTGAGACATCTCACCAGCCTGTGTCTGCCTTTGTTTACATTGGTTCTGGAGGCTGAGCTCAGGTCCTTATGCTTGCCCCACAAACTGACATTTTACCAACTGAGTTGATTTGAAAGAAAATGGCCCCTTAGGCTTATAGGGAGTGGCACTATTAGTAAGTGTGGCCTTGTTAGAGTAGGTGTGGCCTTGTTGGAGGAAGTGTATCACTAGGGGGTGGACTTTGAGGTCTCAGATGTTTAAGTCAGGCCTACTGTGGCAGTCTCTTCCCTGTGGTTCCAGATGTAAAACTCTCAGCTACCTCTCCAGTACCATGTCTGCCTGCATGCCACCATGTTTCCTGCCATGATGACAGTGGACTCAACCTCAGAACTATAAGCCAGCCCCAATTAAATGTTTTCCTTTATAAGAGTTGCCATGATGGGCTGGAGAGATGGCTCAGTGGTTAAGAGCATTGCCTGCTCTTCCAAAGGTCCTGAGTTCAATTCCCAGCAACCACATGGTGGCTCACAACCATCTATAATGAGGTCTGGTGCCCTCTTCTGGCCAGCAGGCATAAACACAGGCAGAACATTGTATACATAATAAATAAATATTTAAGAAAAAAAGTTGCCATGATTGCCAGGTGGTAGAGTCACACGCCTTTAATCCCAGCACTCAGGAGGTGGAGGCAGGCGGATCTCTGAGTTCGAGGCTAGCCTGGTCTACAAGAGCTAGTTCCAGGACAGGCTCCAAAGCCACAGAAAAACCCTTTCTCAAAAAACCAAAAAAAAAAAAAAAAAAAAGGTTGCCGTCATAGTGTCTCTTCAGCAATAGAAACCCTCACTAAGACACTGACTATCTATCTCCCAGCTCATTTTTAAACTTCCTTGAGTAGTCTGTGTAGCAGCCATAAGGACATCCATTGTCTTTGAGCTGTTCCACCGTCAGCCTCCAAAAGATCTTTAACTTTGTTCCCTTTAAATGATGACTGTGAATTTTCTTCGTCCCTCAGCCCCTTTCTGTATATAAGCTCTATATATCTGTCTGCTTTTAGCACCTTATGCAAGGGGAATCCATATACCTGTTCACATGCACCGTATGTCACATGCAACCTCCACCCCCCAAAAGATGAAAGAATGAAAGCAATTAGACAGTCTATTCTGATTGAAAGAAAAATTTTAATGCTTCATTTTATTTTATGTGCATTGTGTTTTTCATGTGTGTCTGTGTGAGGGAGTCAGGTTCCTTGGAACTGGAGTTACAGACAGGTGCGAGCTGCCATGTGGGTGCTGGGAATTGAACCCAGGTTCTCTGGAGGAGCAGATAGTACTCTTAAGGACTGAGCCATCTCTCCAGCCCCGGAAGAAAAAGAAATGAAAAAGTCAAAGGTGGTGGCAAATGCCAGTAATCCTGGCACGAGGTGAGGACAAGCGATGTCTGGGCTTGCTGTCCAGCCAGTCTAATCTAGTTCGTTAGTTGCTAGCAGACTTCAGGCCAGCAAGGGAACCATGTATCAAAAACCAGGGTGGACAATGTAAGCATTACAGCCGAATGGAAAGGTATCCTGGCAGCTGAGAGCCAAGAAATACCACAGAGCCACACCGTACAGCAAACCTCATACAAGAGATTTATTGGGAGGGAAAAAACCAAGAAGGTGGGTACCTCCTCTTGGTTGCTAAACAGCAGCGAACTGAACAGGATAAATGGTTTATATAGAGTTTCTTGGGAGTGGGTGGAACTTCTCAGGGTGGAGATAGGTGGGATTTCATGTCCAGAGATTGGGCTTTTTACTCTGTAGGGTGGGGGCACGGCCCAGGGCAGTTAGAGCATTATGTAGATCATTATGTGGGTGGAACCTGGCCCCTTGTGTGTATGTGTGTGGCCCCAGGGACTTATAGACAGTACCTGAAGAATAGCATGTGGGATTGTGATATTTCACTTAGTCTAGTGTCTTCATCTGTGCTGTAGCAAGCGTTAAGATTTTCTTTCTGAAATCTGAGGAAGACTGTCGATTGCGTTGGGTGGGCTACTCAGTCTAGGGGTTTGTAACCCACCCGCAATCAGTTACTCCAGGGTCACGGAGGGGCGCTACCTGGAAGGGAATGAGCTAAGACAGAAGAAGGAGGCCAAGCAGATTTGTCAAAGCCTCCGTTTATTAGGGACGGGTTACAGTTTATATATGGTAAGGAATGGGGGGCAGGGTACGGGATCTCGCAGGCCGCGTGGTTCCGGTCACGTAGCTAGGTTACATTCAGACGGGTAGGCCAGAAGTCACAAGTTGCCACACCTGGTTCCCTGGATAGCTGGAATGTGAGGCGGGTTCCGCTAAGATTAGCAGTTAATTGGGTGTGGGGTTCTCTGCAGACCCCCTAGGGTGATTCCTGTAATGATTGGGGGGAAATGGCTCCTGACATATTCCCCCCTCTCTTATATAAAGGCAAGCAGTTATTAAGTGGAGGGCACTAAGTCAGAGTCAACCCTGGTGTCAGATTTAAAAGAGAAGGCACTGGCACGAGCAGAGACCCTCCTCTCGACTGGTGAAGCAATTTACCTCTCCTGGGAACAGAGGGGTGCCTGATGATTCTTAGGTCGAGTGGGGACCAGGTCTTTTTTCTTTCTTTCTCTTCCCAGGACCCTGTCTTAGGTTGGGGGATATCCTGCCATAAGTCACCTGTCCTTGGAGCTCCTCAAATAAAAAGTATCTAGCAGGATTAAAGTAAGCAGACCACAGGGCATCCTGTCTTAGGCTGTGTGGAGCTTTCCTCGTACCTGGCACCATGCCATGTTGAGCCGGCCTTTACAGCCTCTGTATGGTGTGCTATTCAGGTGAGGATCCACACTAACTCCCGTCATTGGGTCCCTGCGTCTATCATTAATGAAAAACTGTGAGGAGCTCCTCGAACAAAAGATATGATATAATTTTGGGCACCAATAACTCCATCTTCCAAACAAGAAGAAAGGGCTTTTTCCAAACCCAGTATTCACCTTTTAGTCTGGCCTAAGGTATCCTCCTTCCTAAATGCCTACTCCACATAAAATTATGAGTGCTGTTTGCCAAAAATTAGGGCCTTGGTTACATCTCTGCCTGTGAAGGCGGAAATGTTTTTTATTTTTAACCATTATCACTTGTTTAGAGTATAACTCTGGCCCTTGATAAACTTAAGAGGCCTGAATTTCCATCCTGAAGCCACACCTGGCAGCAGGAAAGAACCTCAAGCTGAAACATTCCGACTCCCACCCAAGAGCGGGCCGTACAAATGAAAAAACTTGTTGGATAAGAATTTTAAATCTTGAAAGATCCCCTACTTTCTTGCGAAAGCAGAAGAAACACAGCAAAAATGACAATTTCACTGAAAGCAGTCTACAGATTCAGTGTAAATGTCCATTAAAAATTATAGCAACATTTCTCACAGAACTCACATACAGATTTTATGTAAATGTTCATTAAAATTATAGCAAAACTTTTCACAGAACTCAAAAGAACAATATAGAACTCAAAAGAACAATCCTCAACCTTATACGAAAGAAATAAAAACTCAGGATAGCCTAAACAATTCTAAAAATCCTCTGAATGCATCACAATCTTTGATTTTAAAACTTTTTCTACAGAAACACAGTACTGAACTTAATCTACCTTAGATACAAACTTTTACACCTACAAACTAAAGATTTTTGACCAAGAAGCAAGATTTTTAAAATGGAAAAGAAGCATATTTACTGTCCTAAATGCAGCTGCAGCTTTTTGAGTCTTGACTCCTATATAGCAAACCTGGCTGTCAGCTTTCGCTCCACGTGGCAGGGTGTCTAGCCCTAGCAGCCAGCCTGCTTGGCAGACATAGCTGTGTGGATTGTACCCTAACTTCTCTCATCTCGAGGGACTCCCTTTTGAGTCCGCAAGCAAACACATAAAGCAAACACATAAATCTCTGTTTTTGACTCTTACTCCTCTGTCCCTGAGTGAATGCTTAAATTCCTGTATGAATTTCTCTTCCTTTGAAAGTGATTGTCTCACCCCTTGTGGGACGACGTGAACCTGCGCCTACCTCCTGTCCTGCCATCTGTCCGAGTTCTACAGCCGCAGATCTCCTTAAGTAGTTTCCACTGTACTTTCATCGGATAGATTTACTTTGTAAAACAATGTGATCAGAGGCCGGGAAGATGACTTGGGGGCGTGGTTTAAAGTGCCTGCTGCACTTGCAGGAGGCCCAGAGTCTAGATCCTTATCACCACATACAAGCTGGGCATGGTGTGTCAAGGAACCCAGTGAACCATAAGTGAACAGACATACGTAGAGTCTGGCCGCTGAGCTCCAGGGATCCTGTATCTCTGTCTCCTCATTGCTGAGCTCCCATGCACGCCATCCGCCCAGCTTTTTTTTTTTTAATTTTTTTTTTAATTTAATTTTTCTTTTTCGGCCCAGCTTTTAAATTGGGAGCTGGGACTCTGAATCCGATCTTCAAGATATTCTGGGGACTGGCAAGATGGCTCAGTGGGTGAAAGAGCTATTCACGCACGCTTGAAGATCGGATTAAATTTAAAAAAGTACAGGTTATCATATCACAAATAGCTGTACTAACTAGTAGGTGGTATGCAGCTTGACTGGCCATGAGATGGGAATATGGGTACTTCTGGGAAAGGTAGTTTTATTTGATTACTAGATGGATAAGTATGATTATCTCTTGAGTAAAAAAAGCATATAGATGATACTACACAGTGGAGACATTTACTTTTTGGCTTTGTTTTCTTACATTCTTACTGTTTGGATATATTTCAGGTGTGTTACTTTGTATGCGTGGATTTTATTTAAATAAAATTCTAAACTTTTGCTTTGCTGTAGGTGCACTGGGAAAGGGCAGGGGTGGGGGAGGTGCGTGTTCAAGGAGAGGCGGGAGCAGGCTTGTGGAATTCCCCCTACTGGACTAGTTTGAGAGTGCAGGAAGCCATCAGTCACCTTCCAACGCCAGACACATCATCCGAGCTTTGTTGTTGCCTTTGCCGCACTCTGCCTTGTAAACATCCCTGCCCGGACTCCTGCCCTCTGTTGGTCTTGCTCCTATTAGGATAAATGAAATTGGCTCTTAATTGCACTGGGACTTGCTGGAGTCAGTTTGACCCAGTTGTGGAATCATGCAAGGGTTCTGAAGAGCTCTCCATGAGAGCCTCAGGGCTCCTTTGCTGGCTTTGATCGCACCTGTGTGGACAATGAGTTCTGGTGGGGGTGGAGACCTGCTCCTCAGCCTTCAGCACCCCAGGGTGCTGGTGAAGGGGAGTGTCTGGGTGGGGGTGGGGGAGCTCCTGGATACCTGTTGTTCCTTCCGTGCTGGTTATGCATGGCGGTTTTGTTTTCAGCGCAGAAGTAAGCCGCGTCACTCTTCTGGGGTTGTGCAATTTAAGAAGCAGGCCTGTAGTCTCAAGAAATAATTGCCAAGTTTAATTATGTGTCAGGTGAGGAAAAGTCTCACCCCAGCTCTTTTTTTTTTAAAACTAGTTTGTTGTCATTGTTATCAAAGCACTTAACTTGGGACAATTTTCTGTGGCCCTGAGTTAAGAATTAGTTCCTTCTTCCCTAAGCAATGTGTCTTGTTGTCCTCTGCTGAGAGCTTGCAGGAAGTCTGCGTTGGGGCCACAGGTTGCTAGTGCTGCCTGTGCTGTGTTTGATTAAGATGGAGAACCAGGAGATCCACCCTTCCACCCTTGATGATTCCCTAGTACCTGGCCAGCTGTCCCCGAGGGCTGTGGTGGAAGCCGCCTTGTCTATAGAGTCACCACGTCTTACTTGTTCAGCTGCACAACTGGATGCGGTTCAGCTTCATTTTGTTACCCCGATTTTTTTTTTTTGAAGCTTCAGTTGACCTAACCAGAAAAAAAAAAATAGGTGCAAAAAGTATGGCTACAAATCTGTTGCATTGTGGTTTGTGACTGAATCTAGACATCCCTTGGGGGCGTGCAAAAAACTAAGTCGCATCATACTGTGCATGTCCTTTTTCTGTATAAAGTGGGTAAGTCTCAGTACTTTCTTAGTGGGGCTGGGGAGCTGCAGTGTGCAGTCATGCCCTGCTACTTCCTGTGTCTATCTGTCCTCAGTCCTCCAAAACCTCTGTGGCTAATTTGGGTCTGCCCTCTGATTCAAAGCAGACTTTATTAGCAGTCTTGGAAGTGTCAGAATGTGATCAGAATATCCCACAATGTAGGGCTGCCACTCGGCAGTTTCGAGAGAGGAAACTGAACTTGTTGTCCACATCCAGGTGTAATAAGAAGAGCCTGATCTGCTCAGTGCTTTCTTGCTGGGCTTCCAGCAAGAAACGTGGGTAACGTTACCACAGCAACCATGGAGACTTCTTTGGATTAAAGTTGAAACAGCTTCGCCACCTGCTTAACCCTGCCAGAAGCTTGGGGTCCAGGATTCCCTGGAATGGAGACCTGGGGTTGGAGGCTAAGGCACTGAGCAGAGACAGTTAGCATCCGACCGGTCTCTGGGGTGGTAAGAGAAGACTGGACAGCTCGGGGTGCCCAGGATGCCTTTCCCATCTGATAGACCATGCAGGGAATTTCAGGACTGGTGCCCCCCTCTCCTGCACCCACTCACCCCACCTGCCTCTCTGCCCCAGTTTCGAAAGGACAGTTCTTATCTTCTGTTCTTGTCTTCTGTTTCCGCTGCTTCCCACCGCTGCAGAAAGTTGAGGGCAGAGAGCTGAACCTCTGCTCAGGCCATTTGTCCTTTTGTTCTTTATTCCCCTTTGGTCCAGGACATCTCACCTGTATTTGTCTGTCCCCATCTTTATGTGACCTTCTCATTTGTCACACGGTGAGAACCTGGTCAGTAGGAGAGCATTGGATTCCCTGGGACTAGACTCACAGGGAATCGTGAGCTCCCTGATGTGGGTGCAGGAGGCGCCCTTTCTCTCCTGCTCGTGTCTCTCTCTCTCTCGCCAGCCCCATATGCTACCACTTTAATGGTTTAACCTCTGCCTGGTTTGCATCTGTTGCCTGTTTTTGGCTGTTTGGAGACTAGGAGGTGTGGTGTGCCTACTGAAACATTTCCGAGTGACACTTTCCCAGTGTACCCCTCCTTCCAGGTGTGGGTGGCCACGCACACTGTTGCGTTTTAGCCAGTTGTGGAAGCTGACACTGTGCTTCTGGCCTGACAATTAACATTCACTGTCTCTTTCTGTTTTCTGTTGCCAAACAGAATATCTGGTAATAAGCGAAAGAAAGAATTCTATTTGGGCTCATGGCTTGGCAGAGGAGGAACTCTGAGAAGATGGCACTGACAGGAGCCTGTGCCAATTGAGCTCATGGCAGTTTCAGAAGAAACAGCACCCGAGGGACTCCCTCACTTTGTAGTAGCCCTCTCTGAGGTAACTAATTGTGGTGGTTTGACCGAAATGCCCTTCACAGGATTGCTTCCCATTTAGCGGTGCTGTTTGGGGAGGGCTAGGTGATCCCCAGCGGGAGTTTTGAGAGTATAAGACCCATGGCCTCACCTTACTTCCTTTCCGTCTCTTTCTGCTTTGAACTTGCCGTTGAGGGTATGACCTCTCAGCTTTAAGCTCCTGCCGCCATACCTCCCCACTGTGATGGGCTCGTATCCCTTACGTGTGTTACCTTGGTGATGGCATTTTATCACGGTAACAGAAAAATAATTAATACTCGAATTCAGTCCTTTGTGATCCCTATTTATCCTTTCATGAGAGTGGAGCTCTTATGACATCACATTCAGAACTGTTGTTTCATTAGCAATTAAACTTCAGCGCAGCTTTCGGTGGGACAAACCGTATTGAGAACCATAGCACAGGCAGCATGCTTCTCACAGGATGCTTTCGCTTCTATACTGAGCTCGTAAAGGATGGGAACTGGCTCAGATCCAGAGCCCGTCTGTAACCTTTGCAGGATTGTTCTGCATCAAAGGCCGTGACGCTCAGTAAGAAACTTGCTGCAGAGGCCTGGTTTTTAAGGTAGGAAGCTCATACTGCACAGATGGGTTTGAGACACTTAGTGATTTCAGTGACTACATTAGCTCGCTGTGGCTGCTGTACAAAGTTTCTTTTTTTTTTTTTTTTTTTTTTTTTTTAAAGATTTATTATGTATACAACATTCTGCCTCGATGTATGCCCGCACGCCAGAGGAGGGCGCCAGATCTCAGTACAGATGGTTGTGAGCCACCATGTGGTTGCTGGGAATTGAACTCAGGACCTCTGGAAGAGCAGCCAGTGCTCCTAACCTCTGAGCCATCTCTCCAGCCCCCTGTACAAAGTTTCTTGAACTGGGTCTTTTTTTGTTTTTGTTTTTGCTTTTTGAGACAGTGTTCTCGGCTGTCCTGGAACTCACTTTGTAGACCAGGCTGGCCTTGAACTCACAGAGATTCATCTGCCTCTTCCTCCTGGGTGCTGGGGTTAAAGGCATGCATCAACACCACCCAGCCAAACTGGGTGATTTTAACAACAAAAATGTATATTCTCCCAG
Source organism: Alexandromys fortis (assembly GCF_014885135.2). Lineage (NCBI taxonomy): Eukaryota > Metazoa > Chordata > Mammalia > Rodentia > Cricetidae > Alexandromys > Alexandromys fortis. The sequence goes on along the minus strand of NW_026068099.1, from coordinate 329,303 downwards.
AGTTCTGTAGGCCCCAAGTCTGAGGTCAAAGGTTGGTTTCTTCTGAGGGCTCCTAGAGAGAATCTGTCCCAAGATCCTCTCCTCAGACATGTTACATGTCATCCTGCCCTGTGTCTTCCTTCCTCTGTGCGCAGCTCTGTGTGCTTACTTCCTTTTCTGTGTGGATATAATCTCATTGGAATAGGACCCTCCTGTATATACCTCGTTCCTATTTAGTTACTTCTGTAAGACATTGTCTTCAAATGAGGCCACACTTTAAGGTACTGGGAGTTGAGATGTCAGCATATGAATGTTGAGGAGACACAATTCAACCCAAGAGCTGGGCGGTGGTGGCGCACGCCTTGAATCCCAGCATTCGGGAGGCAGAGGCAGGCAGATAGATCTCTGAGTTCGAGACTAGCCTGTCTACAATGCTAGTTCTAGGACAGGCTCCAAAGCTACAGAGAAACCCTGTCTTGAAAACCCCAAAAAACAAACCAACAAAAAACCCAATAACCACGCCCCCCCCCCTAAAAAAAACCCAATTCAACCGATGATGGTGAGCATGCCAGTAAAATTTAACAGTCAGGCACAGACAGGGTCTGCTTTCAGGGTCTTATATTCTGCTAAGGGTAAGTGCAGCGTCAGGGCGTCACAGTCATTTTGAAGTCAGGAAGGGAGTAGAGAGTGACTGTGGCTGGGGAGTAGACCTGACCGAGGGGAGGGAAAGGGCTTTGTGCAGGGCCATCCTGACTGAGGGATCAGCCTGTCCAGAAGCTCCAAGGCACTGGAATGAGTGCTAGGAAGGGAAGGCCAGCCTGTGTGGCCGCAGCAGGAGAGCAAAGGACAACACAGCCAGGGTGAGGATTTTTAACTTTGTTCTTTGCAAATATTTGTTCTTTCTCACTAATTGAGGATGCACTGGATCTGGGAACCTCACATTCCGTGGGAGTCATGCGAGAGCTTAGCTTGTCCATCCAGGCATGTGACACAAGTCTTAGCCATCCCATAGGCAGAAGCACTGTTGGTCCTTTGTTTTCCGGGATCCTGGGCTGTGTTTTTTAGGACTGTGTTTTCTAGCTTTGGGAGGTGGAGGCAGGGCCTGCCTCTGGGACAAAAGGCAGCCAGGCTTAATGCGCATTGTAAAAAATTGTGAGTCCCTGAAATTTAGTGCCTTGTTGCTCAACTTTCCCAGTGCTGTGACCCTTTAATACAATTCCTCATGTTATGGAGACCCCTCCCCAACTAAATTATTTTTGTTGCTACTTCATATAAATTGTAATGTAAATACGTGTGTTTTCTGATGGTCTTAGGCAACCCCTGTGAAAGGGTCATTTCCACCCCCCCAAGGGGTCATGACCTGCAGGTTGAAAACCTTTTGTAAAGCAATGTGCTACATGTTCAGGTGTCTTGTCCCTTTATGCCACTGTGTAGACATCGAGGCTTACCGAGATGGTATAAACGTACTGATACAGGGCTGGTGAGATGCCCTGCATCTAAGATGCTTACTGCTCTGTAGAGGACCCTGGTTTCAGTTCCCAGCACCTACATGATGGCTTTTAATTAATTGCCTGTAACTCCAGTTCCAGGGTATCTGATGTTCTCTGCTGACCTCTGTGGGCTCCTGCACTCGCACGGTGCGCGCGCGCGCGCGCGCGCACACACACACACACCACCACACGCACATGCATGTATTAAAAAATGAATACGGGGCTGGAGAGATGGCTCAGAGGTTAAGAGCACTGGCTGCTCTTCCTGAGGTCCTGAGTTCAATTCCCAGCAACCACATGGTGGCTCACAACCATCTGTAGTGAGATCTGGTGCCCTCTTCTGGCCTGCAGGCATACATGGAGGCTGAACACTGTGTACATAATAAATAAATAAAAAAAATGGATACAGGAAGCTTGTACTTTTTTTTGTACTGACACCCCGAGACTGAGAGCAGAACGTCAACTTGTGAGCGGGAACACTCTGAGGGGCGTCACGTCACAGCTCTTTGTTTTTTCTTTTGAGTTGGGGTTTAATAAAAATATAAAGATATTTTAATATATAGTGAAGCATGAAGGTCAAGAGAAAGAGGCACACAGATGTAGGATATGCCTGAGAGTATGGGTGTAGGCTTCTGGTAGAGTCAAAGAAAGTGAGACGCATCTGAGAGAGTCACTTTCTTCTCTATACCTGACTCCCTTCAAGCGTCTTTCACGCTGTCTTTGAGATTGTGGCCACTGCCCAGTGCTTTGGTTTCTATTTGTGATTTGTGGTTTCTAGGCTATGTTTTGGTATTTATCTCTGCAGCTTTTCACCCCCAAATGAAACCTACCCCGAAACTGATAAAATGACAGCAGCTGTGGTTGAAATGGGGTCACGGCCTAGATTTCGCCATGTTAGGCAGCTCCCTAGAGATCATTGTGGAACCTGTCCCACTCGGTTCTAAAAACAGTGGTGTTGAGCCGCTAAGGGTCCCTTTAAAATTCAGGTCTGATACTCTTAGGAAAGAGCCTTGGGGGCTGTGGACCCCCAGACCCTGAATTTCTCATAAACAACTTGTTATGCGTATAGCTTCTCTGAGCAAAACAACTTGTTTTCCTGTGTTTGCAGCTGCTCTGAGAACGAGAGCCTGATGACAGGGAATGGGTTCTGAAGGGTCTGCAGCTGAAAGATCTGAGAGCTGGGGCGTGGCCAGAGCCCTAGAGAAGCTGCCCCTGAGCACAATAAAGTGGGCATTCTTGTTTCAAGGATGACCCGTATCCCCCTCTGTGTGTGTGTATGTTTTTAAATCTCCGGCCTAGTTCCTGGCTCACATACTGTCCCGTAGTGCAGGCACTACAGAAGAGAGATTATGTTTTAGGGGAAAAAATTAACTTATGTTTTTAAATCTCCAGACTAGTTCCTGGCTCACATACCATCCTGTAGTGCAGGCACTACAGAAGAGAGATTATGTTTTAGGGGGAAAAAATTAACTTACTGCTTATATTAATAGGCCAGTACAAATTTGGCATGGTACATGCCTTGTGCTTGGAGTGGAAGTTGGCCAACTTTTTTAATTAAAAATTCTTATTTGTATGTGTGAGAGTAGGTCAGAATTGGTTCTCCTTTCGCTGTGGGAACTGGGGGTTGAACACAGGTCATCAAGTCTGCAAGTGCTTTTATTTGCTGAGCCATCTGGTCCTCCCAGTTGGGGGGCGTCTTTTAGAGTAAACAGTATAGCACTGAGCATTGCTTGCTGTGTCGCCCTTCCAGTTTGCCAGCTGTTTTTGCAAACAGTCTTATCGAAACCCAGTCCCACCTGTTTGTTTCCGTACTCTCTGTGGCTGCTTTTAGTAGTGACAGTAGAGTTCCTGTGACTGGGAGCTGGAGCATTTGGTATCAGGCTCTGGCATAAGCAGAGCCAGCTGCAGCGCTCTACTTGAGGCTGCTTAGGCTTGGTGTTTTGTTTGGTGTGGGGCAGACTTGCCTGAATGATTATGTGATTTAATTTTCATATGAAAAGGTAATTTGGAGGGAAATTAGAATGAAAATCTTGGGATTTTTTCCTTTATAGTATGAAATGTTTTTCATTTACTGATTTTTTTCCCCTTTGAATAAACCCATGATACAATGATCCAGTATATAATATTAGTCCAAATTGAAAAACTAATATTTTAAAAAGATTTTAACCAGGTTGTGGTTGTGCATGACTTTAACCCCAACACTTGGGATGTAGAGGCAGGTGGATCTCTGTGAGTTTGAGGCCACCCTGGTCGACAGAGTGAGTTCCAGGACAGGCTCAAGCTACAGAGAAACCCTGTTCCAGGGGAAAAAATTTCTCTCTCTCTCTCTCTCTCTCTCTCTCTCTCTCTCTCTCTCTCTC
>NW_026068099.1:323443-325354 GCF_014885135.2 Alexandromys fortis | reverse complement strand
CACACACACACACACACACACACACACATGCACTCGCGCATTCGTGTTTTGTCTACGTGTATATCTGTGTGAAGGTGTTGGATCCTGGAGTTACTGACAGCTGTGAGTCGCCATGTTGGTGCTTGGAATTGAGCTCAGGTGCTCTTATTCCACTGAGCCATCTCTCCAGCCCTCCAAAAAAACTAATTTTTATTGTAAAAGCCAGAGGTGGTGGATGACTCCAAGGAAGCCTCATCTTTCAGACACAACAGGACCGACACATATAAACTCACAGAGACGATGACAGCCTGCCTGTACAAGACCTGCACAGGTTCAAGCCAGACCCCAAATCCCAGTTTTGAGAAGGGGAAGTAACAAAACCTCATTCCTAACCAAGAAGCTATCTGCAATTGGTTTTCCCTAGTGGAGCGTCACGGGAATATCAACCACACTCCAGGACAAGGCCCAGTCCTGGGAGTGGTTGGGCAACACAAAATGGACTCCTTATTTTTTGGTTTTTGAGACTTGGTTTCTATATAAAGCTGTCCTGGATCTCACTCTGTAGACCGGGATGGCCTCAAACTCGCCTGACTCTGCTTCCTGGATGTTGGGATTAAAGATGTTCGCCACTCCTGCCTGGCTGGGACTCCGTGTGTGTGTGTGTGTGTGTGTGTGTGTGTGTGTGTGTACTTTTTGTTTTGTGTTGGTTTTTTTTTGCCTTACTGATTTTTGATTGTTAGTCTGTTTTCAATTTTTTTTGTTATTATTATTTTCCAGAGAAAGAGGGGGGCAGTGAGGGAGGAAGAAAGAAGATGAAGTTGGGTCGGTAGGGAGGTCAAGAGGGTCTGGGGAAGGGAAAGAATATAATCAAAATATTGTATGAAAAAATCTAAAAGTCAATAATCTTTAATTCCCAAGTATATTAAAATGCACTCCATCTTAGGTTACTGTGATTCCCACCCTTGTCCCTCATATCTCTGGGATCTTAAATCCACAGGAACTGTCTTACGGGCTGTGAGTTAATGAGAACCAACCGTGTTGACAGAAAAGCAGATAACTGACCAGGCAAAGGTCTTCTGGACTAGACGTGGCTGCGGCTGCGTCTCCAGGATCGGGTTGATAAGGAGCCCACAGCTGTCTGTGTCAGGAACTACGCGGGTAATGATCAACAGGTGTTCTAGCAGCGAATTCCCAGGGGAAACTAGTACTGTCACTGCTTACATGGTTCTTTTACTTTTGAGCTGGTAGTGCCACGTCCGTCTTCAGCTTGGTAAGGGGATGCCCTAAGTACCCGAGGTCATATGCAAATGCCACACCGATCTCATATGAGGGACATGAGCATCTTCAGTCGCTGACATCTGTCAACAGTAAACATACGATTTGAATACATCTTCCAGTATACTTTTTATATTGCCCTGATCTGTAGCTCCAAGTGCTATGGAAGTAGCCTCCCACAGTCCACCATACATTGAAAGTCTTTGAAGTGGCCTTTAGCATGGTCCTTTTTTTTTTGGTTTTTGGTTTTTCGAGACAGGGTTTCTCTGTGGTTTTGGAGCCTGTCCTGGAACTAGCTCTTGTAGACCAGGCTGGTCTCGAACTCACAGAGATCTGCCTTCCTCTGCCTCCCGAGTGCTGGGATTAAAGGCGTGCGCCACCACCGCCCGGCCGGCCCATTTTTAAATCTTTTTTAATGTACTCTTTTATCTTTTAGATTTATTTTTAAGATATATATATTTTTATGCATCATTGGTGTCCTGCCTGAATTTGTGTCTATGTAAGGGGGTTGGATCCCCTGGAACTGGAGTTATTACAGACTACTATGAACTCCCCTATGGGTGCTGGGAATTGAACCCCGGGTCCCCTGCAAGAGCAGCCAGTGCTTTTTTTTTTTATGTTTGTTTTTTCCAGATGGGGGTTTCTCTGTAGCTTTGG
>NW_026068099.1:309247-317447 GCF_014885135.2 Alexandromys fortis | reverse complement strand
CAGTGAGGGAGGAAGAAAGAAGATGAAGTTGGGTCGGTAGGGAGGTCAAGAGGGTCTGGGGAAGGGAAAGAATATAATCAAAATATTGTATGAAAAAATCTAAAAGTCAATAATCTTTAATTCCCAAGTATATTAAAATGCACTCCATCTTAGGTTACTGTGATTCCCACCCTTGTCCCTCATATCTCTGGGATCTTAAATCCACAGGAACTGTCTTACGGGCTGTGAGTTAATGAGAACCAACCGTGTTGACAGAAAAGCAGATAACTGACCAGGCAAAGGTCTTCTGGACTAGACGTGGCTGCGGCTGCGTCTCCAGGATCGGGTTGATAAGGAGCCCACAGCTGTCTGTGTCAGGAACTACGCGGGTAATGATCAACAGGTGTTCTAGCAGCGAATTCCCAGGGGAAACTAGTACTGTCACTGCTTACATGGTTCTTTTACTTTTGAGCTGGTAGTGCCACGTCCGTCTTCAGCTTGGTAAGGGGATGCCCTAAGTACCCGAGGTCATATGCAAATGCCACACCGATCTCATATGAGGGACATGAGCATCTTCAGTCGCTGACATCTGTCAACAGTAAACATACGATTTGAATACATCTTCCAGTATACTTTTTATATTGCCCTGATCTGTAGCTCCAAGTGCTATGGAAGTAGCCTCCCACAGTCCACCATACATTGAAAGTCTTTGAAGTGGCCTTTAGCATGGTCCTTTTTTTTTTGGTTTTTGGTTTTTCGAGACAGGGTTTCTCTGTGGTTTTGGAGCCTGTCCTGGAACTAGCTCTTGTAGACCAGGCTGGTCTCGAACTCACAGAGATCTGCCTTCCTCTGCCTCCCGAGTGCTGGGATTAAAGGCGTGCGCCACCACCGCCCGGCCGGCCCATTTTTAAATCTTTTTTAATGTACTCTTTTATCTTTTAGATTTATTTTTAAGATATATATATTTTTATGCATCATTGGTGTCCTGCCTGAATTTGTGTCTATGTAAGGGGGTTGGATCCCCTGGAACTGGAGTTATTACAGACTACTATGAACTCCCCTATGGGTGCTGGGAATTGAACCCCGGGTCCCCTGCAAGAGCAGCCAGTGCTTTTTTTTTTTATGTTTGTTTTTTCCAGATGGGGGTTTCTCTGTAGCTTTGGAGCCTGTCCTGGAACTAGCTCTTGTAGACCAGGCTGGCCTTGAACTCACAGAGATCTGCCTGCCTCCACCTCCAGAGTGCTGGGATTACAGTGCTACCACCACTTCACTCAGACAGTGCTCGTAACTGCCGAGCCATCTCTGCATCCCCTCATGGTACATTCTTCAGGTAACTGTGAAGTGGCTTATTTCTACCTTGCTGGAAATATTGAGTCTTCCTCTCCTCATGGTGAGCAGGACTTTAGCCTTATTCTTTGCCTTTGGTGACCGCAGCAGTCACTGGAATCTCGGAACTCTGGGGATGGTTCCGAGGAGCGGCCCAGTATTCATGACTCCTGGAAAACACTGCTTCCCCTGGCAGCATCAGCTAAATCACATTCTGGGCTGGAGCCCTGAAGCCTGAAACCCCACCTGTTAGACAAAACGAGCTAGCTTAGGGTTTCCTTTCCTTGGCTTTGATGGCATACTTGGGTAGCGGTAAGAGCTACCCTTTGGCTTAATCTGATTAAAGACAGATAAGGCATTAGGTCTGAGGCCTTGGACCACAATGCTGTGTTTCCAGAGGAGGTGCAGGGAGTAAAAATAAACAAAGGGAGTGGGAAAAGCCCTGCTCAGCATTTGCCTTTGACCTTTCCTAGGTGGAAGCGGTTGGATACAGGCAGTGTGTGACTGAACGACTAGGGCAGGGTGTACCATTGCATGGTGTTCCAAACCAGTAACCCCGAGCCTCTGAATGGCATGAGTACATCCTGCTTCAGTTTTTCTTTCTTTATTTTTTTAAAATATTTATTTATTTATTATGTATACAATATTCTGTCTGTGTATATGCCTGAAGGCCAGAAGAGGGCACCAGACCCCATTACGGATGGTTGTGAGCCACCATGTGGTTGCTGGGAATTGAATTCAGGACCTTTGGAAGAGCAGGCAATGCTCTTAACCTCTGAGCCATCTCTCCAGCCCCCAGTTTTTCTTTATTAATTTTTGAAGGGTGACATTATTTTGGGTGGACCTCAGGGCCTTGCTGGTACGGCAGCGTGCAAGACCTAGAGGCCTTCAGTGCTGAATTCTAGTAAACTATGGTGCTGTGTGATTTTTTTCCCCCCTGAGGAGATGTAAGTAAATGTTTGTTTATTCACCCTAGATAGAGAGGGCACCGATGGACCAATGAAGGGATTCCGTCCAAGTCCTGGTTGCTGGACTGATGTGTTTATCGGGGTTAATTACAGGAGATGGGTAACTCCGGTAGGCACACCACTAGGAAAACACACCCCAGACAGTTGTTTTCTTCTGACATAGTCACAGCTGGAATGTAAGGGAGAAGAGCCTTATGAGTTTTACGAGAGGACTCTTAAGCCTGTCCCCTCCCTCTAGGAGAAACGTCACAGGCCCGATGTCACGTAGGCACTCAGCTACAAGGTGGTGGAAGGGGTCAGGTTCGACTTGGAAGAAATAGCTGTATTCCACCAATTTTCCCTTTTTGTTCCTAAATTAGTTATTCATTGGTTAATTGTTTTGTGTGTGTGTGTGTGTGTGTGTGTGTGTGTGTGTATGCCATGGTTCATACCTGTGTGGAGATCAGAGGACAACCTCCAGGAGTTGGTACTGTCCTTCTGCTCTGTACCTTCCAGGAATTGAACTCTGATCATCAGGCACAGTGGCAAATACCCTTACCCACTCAACTGTCCCTCCCAGGGAGCTAGTTCTGGAAGATCAGTAGTGAGGACCAAAGTGTTACCAAACCAGGTTCGTTTTGCTTGCCATATAGCATGTCAGTCACGGAAATAATGAGGGCTTTGTTTGTGTGTTTTTCCGATAGGTTCATGCAACTAGTCCCAGTGCCTGGCAGACCTCATACATAGAAGCAGTCATGCTGCCTCTTCTTTTAGTGCTGGGATTATAGGCATTCACTCTATGCTTGGATTAAAATGATGAGCTTTCCTTCCTTCCTTCTTTCCTTTTTTTTTTTTTGTTTGTTGTTTTTCTAGACAGGGTTTCTCTGAGTAGTCCTGGTTGTCCTGTGATTCGCTGTGTAGACCAGGCTGGCCTCAAACTCGGAGATATCTGCCAGCCTCTGCCTCCCACGTGCTGGGATTAGAGGTGTGCACCACCACTCATCAGAATGACGAGTTTTTCAAAACAGAAAAGGTTTATTCATGAGAAAGCCAAGTGCGTGGAGTCAGGAGAGCAGCCCTTAGCCATTTTTTGTTCAAGGATATGGTTTAGTATTTATGATTAACAAAGCTGGGTGGTCTGGGGTATGGGAAAAAGTGGCTAGAGGTAAGGAAAATTGAAAAAAAAATGGCGTTCTGTATATGTATAATCAAATTTCTTGGCTCTTCCCATTCAGAACATGGTGATGTTAGCATGCTTTGGGTCCTCTGACTCTGACAGGTGCCTACCAGGCACTTGTAAAAGCCCACAGGAAGGGTTAGCAGTATCAACCATTTTGAGCCACTCACAAATTCCTAAAAAAAACCAATGCAGGCATTGTGCTGCTATGGAGAGGTTTTAACTGTAAGCTCATGAGAATGCATCCCTTAGCTACTCAACATCTTCAGGTGGGTGTGAAACTGGCCATCTGGAAGACAGCGAGGCTAGAAGGCTTGTCTCCTGAGCTTCGCCAGGGGAAGTTCCAGCATCAGGAACTGCCTCTGTCCCTGAAGGAGGGGTCTGCTGAGGATAGCAAAGCCTTCATCAGAAGTTGACCTACTCAGCTGAAAAGGCTCATTTCTCTATCAGCTCTGGTTACCAGCAGCTAGGCGCTCCTTTCTTAGACTGTGTCCCATTGTAATAACATCCTCTGGTTAGGCCCTAACGCCAAATGTTGAGAGCTGTTGGGGAGACAAGTCCTGGAACCCTCATAGGCCTAAGTGCCAGATCCCTGGACACTGACCCCTCTTGGACTGAATTCCTTGGCAAGCCCTCCTCAGAGGTCCATCTAAGCTGATGCGTATCCTTTGATGTACTGGGTTTCTGTGTTTTGTCATTTGAGCCTGTCCCATTTGGGGGGAGGCAGAGGGGCAGATGGCTGTGAGTGCACCTGCTGTCTAGGAACAATGAAATAGAATCCGACCCCCCCCCCCCCATGCCACATCTGGTGGACAGAGAAAGCAAGCCTTGAGAGCACCAAGGGACAACACTCCTTCTGCCCAGGTGGTCTTGACACTGGCTAGTGCAGGGATCTGATCTCTCTTTGCATAATTGACTGCCTGACACCCTCCTTCCTCGACAGATCTCCCCAGTGTGTCCCTCGGAGCAGGTTGCATGAGCTTTGGTTGCACTGACCTTTCTGTTGCTGGATAGTGATGGACAGCAGACAACAGAGGAGGACCACCCTTCGTTCTTATTTTATTTTTAGTTACTTATCGGTGGTTTTTTGAGATAGGTTTTCTCTGTGTAACAGCCTTGTCCGCCCTAGAACTCTTGTTCTGTAGACCAGGCTGGCCTTGAACTCACAGAGATCTGTCTTCCTTTACCTCCCGAGTGCTGGGATTAAAGGCATGAACTACCACCGCCCAGGTTTATTATAATTGTTTTGTTTTGGTTTTTGGTTTTTCGATACAGGGTTTCTCAGTAGCTATGGAGTTATTATTATTATTATTATTTTTATTCTCAAATANCTCTTGTAGATCAAGGCTGGCCTCGAACTCACAGAGATCCGCCTGCCTCTGCCTCCCGAGTGCTGGGATTAAAGGCGTGTGCCACCACTGCCCGGCTATTATTTTAAATTCTTCTACGATATTGCATCCTGACTGTCATTTCGCTCCCCTCCCCCCCCAGTCTCCACCCCCAGACTCTTACTCCCCGCCCCCAATAGAGGAGGGCCACACATCTTTCTTTTCCCAGGTGACCAGACCAGAGAACATCTTTGGGAAGTTTTACATTCTAGCTAATTGAATTCTCATTTCCATTCCACAATGGTGATGGAGGAACAATAGTGCGGGCTAAGTTTGGGTCTGATTGAGTGGCAGCTCTTTGAGTAATAAGTAATCTGGGAAGCAAGTAGTCTTGGACTTTTTGTGGGTTTCCTACTTAATCAGCTGAGTTGTTTACTTCATTGATTCTCACCTACCAGGTTTCTGCTTCAAATCCTCTTGGGTTTTCTTATGAATGTGATGCCGGCTAGTCAGGGCCCGCCTGTCACACAGTGTGTCCTTGATAGTTCCAGTTCTGAAAGGGACAGTGTTGCCGCCTTGGGTGGGTCACTAGTCTAGGGGTTGTAACCCACCCTGCAGCTAGTTATTCCAGGGTCTCGAAGGGGCACTACCTGGAAGGGAATGGGCTAGGACAGAAGAATGAGGCCAAGCAGATTTGTCAAAGCCCCTGTTTATTAGGATCATGGTTGCTGTTTATATAGCCCCTGAAGGGTAGGGAAACGAGATTCTTGCCACGTGTTCCAGGTCATGTGGTTCAGGTTTGTCACGTAGGCCAAGAGGTTACATTTGGACAGGTAGGCCAAGAAGTCACAGTTGCCACACCTGGTTCCCTGGATAGCTGGAATGTGAGGCGCATTCTGCTAACAGATAACAGTTAATTGGGTGTGGGGCAGATTCTGTCAATAGAACATAATTATGGGTGTGAGGTTCCCTGCAGACTCCCCAAGGTGATGGTTCCTGTAATGATTTTTAGGGGGGAAATGGCTCGTGACAGGACAGGTCTGGACAGTAGCCTTCAAATCTCAAATGCCTGATTAGGCACAGAGTAGAAAGGTTAATGGATTATTTGGTTTTATTTCATCTTTATTGAATTCATTGCTTCTCAAATATATTGAGTCAAAATTCCTTCTTATATAAATCTGCCTCGTTCAAAATAGGAAAGGAGAATATAGTACACACTTTTTTTTTTTTAACTTTTACTTATTGCACATGTGTGCGCACACACACTGGTGCTACCAGTGCACATGTGGTAGTCCAAGGACAGTTTGTGCGAGATGGCACTCTTCCTCCACCACTGAGTCATCTGGCTCACCCATACGTAGCTTTTTTAAGAGGATGTAGTGTTATGTTCTAGCTTTAAAAGATACTCCATCACCTTCAAAACTTGGCTTCCTCATGCGTCTTATGTGCAGTTGAACTCAGCAAACCCACTGTAGGCTGCACCGTGTACAGAGTACCACATAGGATATGGTTGAACCCAGGTTCTAGTGTCCAAGGCAGTGAAAGAGACCCTGCACAGACCAGTGTAGCAATGTATAGACAGTAAACCTACAGCACTGTTTATAAAGCTGCTGAGGGCGTTCTAGGGGAGAAGCCAATACTTTCAGTGAAGCTGAAAGAGGTGGTGGCGTTTGAGTTGAATTTTGAAGGATAAGTATTATTTAAATGTAGAGCAGTGGTTCTTAACCTTCCTAATGCTGAAATAGTTCCTCATTGTGGTAACCCCCAACCATAAAATTACTTTCATCGCTGCTTCATAACTGTAACTTTGCTTCTGTTATGAATTGTAATGTAAATATCTCTATTTTCTGTTGGTCTTAGGTGGTCCCCATGAAAGGGCCATTCGATCCCCAAGGGGTCATGATCCACAGGTTGAAAAAGTGATGTATACAAATGAGGATGCTCATTCTTGGTTAAAGGCCCAAAAGCAGTAGAGAACAGTGTGTCTCAGCTCTAATTTCAACACTCAGGAACTCAGAAGGAGGAAACCAGAGGATTGCTAGTTTCAAGACAGCCTGGGCTACATAGTTAGAGCGTGTCAAAAACAAAACAAAGGGTGTGTGCGTCGGGCAGGGGGGGATCCTGCCATTCTAACAGTGTGGGTGAACATGGAGGTTATTGTTTTAGGATCTAAATGGGATAACCCTGACACTGAAAGACAAATGCTGCCTGATTTCACCTTTGTATGGATTCTAATGTGGCAAATTTATACAAGCAGAGTGTAGAATTGTGGTATCAGAGGCTGGAGCTGCTTGTTAGAGAGTACAGTGTTTAAAACTTTGTAAAATTTGTTTTGATGTGTGAGTGTCCTGTCGGCGTGTATGTCTGTGCACTCTGTGCACACCTGGTGCCCACAGAGTCTGATGAGAACAGAAAGTGCTCTTAACTGCTAGGCAAGCCCTCCAGCCCTGGATATACAGTGCTTTGATTTTGTGCAGGAGAAACGGTCTATCTTAGTGTTTCTGTTGCTGTGAAGAGACACCATGACCATGGCAACTCTTTACAAGACGTTTCTCTGGGGCTGGCTTACAGTTCAGAGGTTTAGTTCTTTGCCATCATGGCAGGAAGCTAGCCAGCGCTCGGGCAGACATGATGCTGGAGGGGTAGCTGAGAATTCTTCATCTTGATCCACAGAGAGCAGGAAGAGAGAGTGACATTGGGCCTGGTTTGAGCCTCTGAGACTTCAGAGCTCAGATCATCCTCACAGTAACACACTTCTTCCAACAAGGCCACACCTCCAATAGTGCCACTCCCAATGAGCCTATGCAGGCCATTTGCATCCAAACCACCATGTGGTCTGAGGAACTGAAGTCAGTGCTCCTGTTCACAGCCAGCTCTTGGCACTCCAGGCTGGAAGACAGTGACATGAGATTTCATTTTGTTCCTTTCTTCCATGTTGTCGCTTCAGCCTTCATATCAATTTGTTCTAAACGGATTTGGCCAACAACTGAAGAGGAGAAACCAAAAAATGAATAGTTATGAACGTCTCTAGGTGTTCATTTCACACAAATTTTCCATTTGACTTGGTTCCCAGGTGTGTTTCATGGAATTAATTCCACATTATTCTTGTGGCCAGATCTTTGCTAATATTAAATATTACTCATTCTTAATATTTAAGGCTACTGCAGCACACTGACCTCAGTATACTGTTTTGGAAATTATAGGAAAATAAACACAAGCTAAGGAAATAAAACTTAATGTTTGGTGCTTAATGGAACAAAATTCTCTTGTGAAGCTTATTTAGCTGATCTTGAATTTTTATTTTCAAGTTGTTTCAAGCTTAAAAAGTAAGTCATTAAAATTTAAGTGTTACAGAAGTATGTCAAGAACTTGCTCCTTCCTACCACGAGGGAATAAGTCTTTTCAGTTATGTAGAGATGCAATTGGAGAGGCTTTTTATGCCA
>NW_026068099.1:304284-305965 GCF_014885135.2 Alexandromys fortis | reverse complement strand
TCATTGGTGTTTTTGATTTTAGCCATTCTGACAGGTGTAAGATGGTATCTTAAAGTTGTCTTGATTTGCATTTCCCTGATCGCTAAGGAAGTTGAGCATGACCTTAGGTGTCTTTTGGCCATTTGAACTTCTTCTGTTGAGAGATCTCTGTTCAGCTCAGTGCCCCATTTTATAATTGGGTTGATTAGCCTTTTACGGTCTAGTTTCTTGAGTTCTTTATATATTTTGGAGATCAGACCTTTGTCAGTTGCGGGGTTGGTAAAGATCTTCTCCCAGTCAGTGGGTTGCCTTTCTGTCTTAACGACAGTGTCCTTTGCTTTACAGAAGCTTCTCAGTTTCAGTAGGTCCCATTTATTTAATGAGGCCCTTAATGTCTGTGCTGCTGGGGTCTCCTGTGCCCATGTGTTGTAGAGTACGTCCCATTTTCTCTTCTATCAGGTTCAGTGTGTTTGGACTGATATTGAGGTCTTTAATCCATTGGACTTGATGTTTTAAAGTTTTTTCCCCCACCGAACTTTAGGTATTATTATGTTAAAAAAGATAATAATCTATGTGTGGATGAATGGATGTGTGAAAGTTTGATCCTACTAAGCTTTTTAAAAAAGTTTATTTATTAAGTATTCAGTGTTTTGCCTGCATGCCAGAAGAGGGCACCAGATGGTTGTGAGCCACTATGTGGTTGCATTGAACCTGTGGAAGAGCAGCAACCAGTGCTCTTAACCTCTGAGCCATCTCTCCAGCATGATCCCATTAATCTTATATGCAGGTTATTTACAGAAAGGGAGGCTGGGATACTAGGCTGTGTCACCATTCAGCTGGCAAGGATCCTTCTGCTCATGAGTAGATTGTGGGTAGGTAAGAAGTTAGTTCCTAGTAGCCTTTATCTTCAAAGTGTTTGGCAGCAGTAAGAAGAGTTGTAGCAGGCAAAGGGAAAACATGTGACTGTCCCGGTACAGGACCCAGGCAGTCGCCAGCCACAGCTCAGCCTGGGGTTTGAGACTCTTGCCTTTGAAAACATGGCTCTCTGGAACCGTTGTGACCAGGGCCTACAGCTTGTCATCTTTGGCCCTTTTAGTTTTTTTTTTTTTTATGTGTATGGGTGTTTTGCTTCCATGTATGACTGTGTACCATGTGTGTGCCGTGCCCTCAAAGGCCAGAGGAGGTCATCAGATCCCCTAGAATGGCAGATATTAACTGCCATGTGGGTTCTGAGAACCAAACCCAGGTTTCTGCTAGAACAGCAAGCGCTCTTAACCACTGAGCCACCTCCTAAGCCCATATCTGTCCTCTTATATGGACTTTTATGTTGAGGACCAATTACGGCCTTGCATAAATTGTAGTTTCTTTACTGGGGGAATTGTCAAATAATGCATAATGGACAATAGAAGAAAGTGGCAGGCACCTGAATGATCCAAACAAAGGCTTTCTCTTCTTGCCGCCCGCTTATCAGTTATTTTTCTATTGCTAAATATCAACACTGAATTTTATATGAATCCATGCAATTTCAGTGCCTCTAACTCTGAAAAATAAAACTTTTTGTCTATACATGGAAAGGGTCATGTCAGGGGCATCAGCACTAGACAATTTAGCAGACCTGCAGTCACAAGTTAATGAAGCCACCTAGTGGTTTGTTGCATAAATTAAGGTTCTGGGCTCTTGTAAAGCAGCTCTTTTAAAGGTT
>NW_026068099.1:302365-303887 GCF_014885135.2 Alexandromys fortis | reverse complement strand
CACCCAACAAAAGGCTTATTTTTTATTATTTTTAATTATGAGTGTGTGTCTGTGGGTATGTGTACATGCGTGCAGGTACCGTGGTGGCAAAGGCATCAGACTCCCCTGGAACTGGAGTTACAGGCAGTTATGAGCCATCTAACATAAGTGCCGGGAACCAAACTCGGGTCCTGTGCAAGAGCAGTGAGCTCTCTCTGCTGCTGAGCCATCTCTGCAGCCCATCAGTATTGTTTCTGAATTATATCTGCACTGACTCGAAGAAAGATGTGTCCTGATTTCTGTTTGAAGGCCATCGAAGCAACTGACCCTCACAGTAAGCTGTGTGGTGTAGGCAGTGTTACAGCCGTATTGTAGATGATGCGTAGGCAGTGAGGTAGCCTGTCAGTGGGGCTGGACCCAAACCTAGACAGTCTTATTCAGCAGTGTATGTTGTACCAAACGGTCATCTAAGTACTGTAAGGTCTTTCCACCGAAAAGGCCATTGCTCGAGTTTTTCCTTTGCTATATATCCAGTCTGGGGCAGGGGTTCGCCAGGTATGCTTTAATATGATGACAAGATGAGGCCAGAATTACATATTATTTATTTTTAAAAATAAAAAAACCCCCATTATTTTAGGTGTATCGGTGCTTTGTCTGCTCGTATGTCTGTAGATCGTGTGCATGAAGTGCCCCCAGAGTCCAGACAAGAGTGTCAGAGCCCCTTGGGACTGGAGTTGGAGGTGGTTATGACCACTGCGTGGTGCTGTGCTGCACACCTGGGTCCTCTGGAGGAGCCTTGCTCTAACTGTTGGGCCATCCCGCACCTTTGTGAGTTTCCAGATGATTTGGTTACCCTCACTCCCTAGGTCACAGTCAAGGACTTTGTCTTTGACCCTAGGCATCACACACTCGTGCCTGTGCCCGTGCCTTTGGCTGTGTCACATCCCATGCCTTTGACTGCGTCACACACTCGTGCCGTGCCTTTGGCTGCTTCACACACTTGTGCACGTGTCTTTGGATTTTTTTATTTTTTTTACTTTTTTTTAATTTTTTTAGTTTTTCGAGACAGGGTTCCTCTGTGGCTTTGGAGCCTGTCCTGGAACTAGCTCTGTAGACCAGGCTGGCCTTGAACTCCCAGAGATCCGCCTGCCTCTGCCTCCCAAAAGAGTTTGGATCTTTTTACTTTTAATTTTTTTTAAGGGAATAGGAAATCCACAATTTCCTGTCTTAGAGAGGGTAGCAGAAAGCCTGCTCTCACCAGACTGAAATCTCAAGGTCCAAATCAGGAGCAGAAGGAGAGAGAGCACGAACAAGGAACTCAGGACCGCGAGGGCTGCACCCACACACTGAGACAATGGGGATGTTCTATCGAGAACTCACCAAGGCCAGCTGGCCTGGGTCTGAAAAAGCCTGGGTTAAAACCGGTCTTGCTGAACATAGCGGACAATGAGGACTACTGAGACCTCAAGAACAATGGCAATGGGTTTTTGATCCTACTGCACGTATTGGTTTTGTGGGAGCCTAGGCAGTTTGGATGCTCACC
>NW_026068099.1:292974-296053 GCF_014885135.2 Alexandromys fortis | reverse complement strand
TTTATTTTGTTAGCTTTTCTTTTTCAAAGTGGTATCTTTTGGAGCGTGTGAATGGCAGCTAAATCTATTTTTTTTTTTAAAAGATTTATTTATTTATTATGTATACAGTGTTCTGTCTGTATGCTTGTTGGCCAGAAGAGGGCAACAGATCTCATTACAGATGGTTGTGAGCCACCATGTGGTTGCTGGGAATTGAACTCAGGACCTCTGGAAGAGCAGTCAGCGCTCTTAACCTCTGAGCCATCTCTCCAGCCCCCAAATCTATTTTTCTTAACTAGGCATGCAAGTCGGAAGGCAATCTGCAAGGCAAGTGTGTTTTGAAGGGAGTTTAGTAGGGAATGAATGGATCCGTGGAACGTTTTCAGTTACAGGAGTCAAAATATTAAATAGCTTATGTTATTCCATCCAACATTTAAAATGATGTTCTCTAAAGCCGTGAGTGAGGACAGGTGTCTTTTCTGAGAAAGGAAAAGGTGTTCACTGTAAGATGATTGCAAATTCCTGGGACGCCTTCAGAGAATGCTTAGGCCCTGGAGACCTGCGATTCAGCTTCTGTGTTAGGATCTATATGATGTTGTCTATCTGATGCCAGTATCACCCGAAGGCTGGTAGAGGACTTTCAAGAATGGAAACTTTTTAACGACTCCCTGTGTACCTGAGCAATTTACCCTGCCCAGAGAGTGATGCTAAGATACGGTGTGGGAAACACAGCTCGGAATCAGGGTGCTTGGGGTTCCTAGATCTGTCTGTTTATCATTCTAATAACACACTGAGATGTAGAGTCTCACTTTTTTTTTTTAATGAGCTTTAGAATAAAACTTAGGTTCAAACACCACTTTTGATTTCTGTTACCTGGAATATGTTAGATTCATCATGTAAATTATTTGAGCCTTAGTTTCTTCATCTATAAATTGCCCCAATATATGGATTTTATTAGGCCTTTATTGTAGGCAGGCATTGACTTATCTTTTTCTTATGTCTGTGTGTTGTGTGTATGTACATGTGTGTGTGGTGCGTTGTATGTGTGCATGTGCATATGTGCTGATATGAGCAGTCTCCCTCAGTCACTCTACCTCATTCATAGTACAGGGTATCTCAGTTGAAGCCAGAGCTAACCAATTTGGCTCGTCTAGCTATCCAGCTGGCTTTCAGGGACCCCCCCACCCCATATTTCTGTCTCTGAGTTCTAGACAGACCTCTACACCGACTGGGCATTGGGTGCTGAGGATCTGAACTCTGCTCCTCACTTTTGTGTGGCAAGAACTTTACTTGTTGAGACAACCCTTGTCCTAATATTTTATACTTTAAGTCTTGACAGTAGTCTTACGTGGAAACTTTGACTATTGCTAACTCCGTTTTTCAGGTCAGGTCACTGCATGGAGAAAACTGATACTCAGAGAGTCTAAGTAACATGTCACCCATGAAATGATATCACCCAGAAAGGGACATATTCTTCAATGGTGGCGGCAGAGGACATTCTTTCTTGTCAGCTCCGTCTCAGCCACGCCTCCTTTTCTTTTAGGATCGTGTTTCAGATTAGTGAAGAGCAGAACCACAGGTTTAAGCAACATGCATCTCAGAAATGAGACAGAGGTTTTGGGCCAGAGGTTGTTAGTGAAAGTGGATTTTTATCTCCTGCAGGAGTGGCAGAGACTCAACTATGATATCTACACGCTGCGACAGATTCGCAGGGAAGTGAGAAACAGATGGAGGCGAATCCTCGAAGACTTGGGTGAGTGTGAAAGGGACTGTGAAATGGTGGAATGACTACTCACGTGGTTGCTTCTCACCGCTTCCACCGTGGCTTCTGTCGGCCAGTGCTATTAATGACTATTAAACTGCCTTCTACTGATTCGTTCTTCAGCTTTGCTTTTATGCTCTCAAGTGTAAGCCTTAATATTTCTGTTCTCCCCAGCTCATGTTACTTGGCCATATGTTCCTTCATCTGTCCCCAAGTCTGAGATAACACAGAGTAGTGAGGTCATGTGGGTGTTACCGTTTACTGCTTTGTCATTATTTATTGGTTGAATTAGCGGGGGTTGACTGAGCAAGTAGTAATAGCTTTCTGGATATGGCAAATTGAAAGAAATAGTGTTTGTAAGAGATAGTTAAACACAGCAGAAAATTCTAAAAGAAGCAAAAGGAAGAAAAGTTACAAGGTTGGGGAAATACACTTGACATTATGGTAGACACTGAATAATGTCAATCTTAATTTTGCTGCGGTTGAATAACTGTATCCCCACATCATATAAGGTTGCTTTAGTGTTCAGAAATGAACAATCACCTTTGAAGTCCTTGGTCATTCTACTTTGAAATAACCTGACCCGTGGCATTAAAGATTTTCAGAGGTGGGATACCAGGTTGCTAGCCCTGGTTGGCTAAGTTGGGGAATAGCGGGGTAAGGTGGGCACTCTGCCCTCTTAACCCATTCAGTATTACTGTGGGTTGGGAGTTTGCAGGGTAAGTCAGCCTGAGCAGGTCTCATCCTTTGATTCTTTTCTATCTTTAGGAAAATAATTTTTACCATGAGGAAGGAGATCAGGGCTTTAAGGTGTAGCAACCTGGAGGTGACGTCACTACAGGCCGGGGAGAGGTGCAGGATTCCAGAACAGTACAGTGGCAGGTTCAGTGAGCAGTCAGGGTCAGGATGAGTTCCCTCCTAGAGGGAGAAGGGAACAAGGAAGAACCAGCAAGGACAAACATGAAAATAGAGGTTTTTCTCTCTTTCTTTTTTTTTTTTTTTCTGAGACAGCCCTAGCTGTCCTGGAACTCACTCTGTTTTCCAGGCTAGCCGTGAACTCAGAGATCTACCTGCCTCTGTCTCCCAAGTGCTGGGACTAAAGGCATGACCACCACCGCCCTGCAAAGATAGTTTTAAGTAAAGAGCCTCCTGCTTACACAGAGCTGGGAAGCAGCATTTTTTTTTTTTAAACTGCTTGCTCTTCTGAGGGCCTGCCATCCAGCTTTCAAATACATACTCAGGAGACTTATTTCTACTTACAAATGCCTGCTTTTAGCTTGGCTTGTTTCTAGCCAGATTTTCTAACTTAAATTATCCAGTTCTCTTTTTTTTTTTTTT
>NW_026068099.1:287271-289094 GCF_014885135.2 Alexandromys fortis | reverse complement strand
TCTCTCTGTCTGGCAGCCTTGCCTATCCCTCTCCTGCCTATCTATTGGCCATTCAGCTCTTTATTAGACCAATTAGGTTTTTTTAGGCAGGCAAAGCAACACAGCTTCACAGAGTTAAACAAATGCAACATAAAAGAATGCAACACATCTTTGCATCATTAAACAAGCGTTCCACAGCATAAATAAATGTTACACTTCTTAAACTAATATTCCACAACACTCGGTAGTGCCTCTGACTTTAGTTTTTACTGTACAGAATCCACACTTGGATTCCTTCTTAATAATCTCAGCAATAGTATCGTGGGATGGCACTAGTGATGACTTCAAACAAGGGCTTTGTGTATCCACCCTAGGTTTTCAAAGGGAAGCCGACTCTTTGCTGTCAGTGACCAAACTCAGCACCATGAGTGATTCTAAAAACACAAGAAAAGCCCGAGAGATGCTGTTGAAACTGGCTGAAGAGACCTCCATCTTCCCAGCCAGCTGGGATCTCTCTGAGAGGTATCTCTTGGTTGTGGTAAGTGGATGCCTTTCCTCATGGCCCCGTTTTGTTTCCTTTTCTGTTATTTCTGGAACCCCCACATCACAACCCCACCAGCTCCACCAGGACAGGGTGGGGAATGGTGATGCCACTGTAAGCACCCGTGACGGATGGCTCCAGAGCCACCTGGACAGCTTTGAAGAGAAGGATTTCCAGATCCCGCCTAAAACTGTTGAGACCCGCGTTGTGGCCAGATTGTTTTTCATATGATTTCTGCTGTGTGGTTAAAGTTTCAGCATTCGGTCAGAGTTGCTATCCTGCCTAAGATGGGAAAGGTTGGTGGAAGGCTGGGTGGATAGTTTAGTTGGTGGATGCTTGTTGTGTAAGCACGAAGAGCTGGTTTTTTTTCTCCAGCACCCACTTTGGGAGCCTGACACGGTGGCACTGCTTGTGATCCCAGGGCTGGGACACAGAGAACAGACGGACACCTGAGGCTTGCCGACTGACCACCCTGGCCGAGTCAGGTGTGCACGGCTCCCAGCGAGAGAGAGTGCAACAAAGGTGGGGTGGTTCTTGAGGAACAACACAGAAGGTTAAACTCTAACCTTTGCACGCGGTGTGGATACCGGCCCACCTGAACACATACATGCTCACACACACCTGCACATACATATACTCACACTCACAAATTTTTGGTGGAAACATCTCTTGGGTAAGTAAAAGGGTGAGGTAAGCCTCGGAGTCTTGAAATTTTTAATGACTGTTTTACTTTCTTGGTATTATTTCTAGGGCAGGCTAATAAAATTTCTCATCCATGTAGCTCAGTTTCCAACTTGGTGAGCATCTTCTTTCATCTTTCCTCTAACTGCAGGACCGTCTCATTGCTCTGGATGCTGCTGAGGAGTTCTTTAAGATTGCTAGCCGAACTTACCCCAAGAAGCCAGGGATCCCATGCCTGGCAGACGGCCAGAAAAAACTGCACTACCTTCCGTTTCCAAGTCCCTAAAGGATGGCCTGGAAGAAGATCAGAGTTCTTTCACCATGACACCGCAATTTACCAAAGCTGGACCACCACCTGTGGTTGCAAGTGAGCCAGGTGATGGCTTTCTACACTCAGACACAATCCTGAATCCTACAAAATACACGGTCTTCCTCGGGGCCTTAGCCTGAGAATGCTCTGGTTACATTAAAACACCTGACAACTGTTCATCGAGAAAGGAAGTTAAAGCGTTGGCTGGTGCATAGTTTTTCCTGGCTGGTCAGATTCCAAGAACTCATCGCCTCCTTGGCTGTATAAGCTACCCTCATCCATCTGTGGAGGACTGGTGTTTGTTTGTTTTTT
>NW_026068099.1:280970-282798 GCF_014885135.2 Alexandromys fortis | reverse complement strand
TTGTGGAGACTAGCTTCTGTAAACTGGAATGTCTGACCTCTGCTTCCTGTCTTGAGCCTGTTTCCTACTTATCAGCTGAGGGTGGTACCTGCCCAGGGACCTTGTGGTGCAGACTTGTAGCTATGCAGGCGGTGACATATTGACACAGGTCACCACTGGGTCTTCCATCGGTCTGAACATGATTTTTCAGAATGGAGCCATGCTAACAGTGCAGCTCGCCCACAGGAAGAGAAGCCCAGTTTCCCAAGAGCATAAGCAAGGAGCTTGCCAAGAGTTCATGGTTTATTTCGTTGAAAAGCCTTTAAAGACTTGTAGGATTTATCAATTGACTACTGAGAACAGTAGAAATATTTTTATTTTTTAACGATTTTGCACTTCTAACTTTAGGTTGAAAACAAATTTGTATAGTCTGTTCAGGGGGTTGTGACTTGAATAATTTCATATGCTGAGAAGGCGTTTTTGCTTACGTACTCCATGTTTAAAATTTACTGGGAAATACATGTCCTCCGTTCAGTAATGCATTGTAGACCAACTCAACAGTTCGTTTCCAGGGAATTCGCCCTAGTTTAGTAAGTAAGTTAAAGTTTTATTTTTTTTTTAATATTTACTGCTTAATCTCTGTCTCATGTTGTTTGAAATTCACCCCTTGGATATTTTCACTCACTTCTGTGGGCCTTTAAAAAATAAGCAATAAAATAAACAAAAGAAATTTTAGAACATTGTGTTGTTTTAATGTCTGTACTCAAATCTTGTCATTTTTGATGTCAAAATAGATGAGCTTGTCTGTGCCTCTGGATTATAAACCACTGCCATAGTTCTTAATTTTGGCAACGCACAAATAAGGGTAAAATTATTTCTGTGGTAATTAAAATACATGAAATTATCCAGGAATGCTTCTCCAAAAAATCAGAAGACTTCCGCATGGGCTTTAAGTTGAATGCGTGTTATAGCTCTGACAAATGAGAAGGGTTCCTTCCATGATCCTGTAAGTTATAGGGCAAAGAAGCTGAGATGCAGGCTGGTTTAAGAACCTCCTGCCCCCTTCAATCCCAGACAAGGAGTGGGTTTGTGCTAAAAATGAGTAGTCACTGCAGTGTACGAGAGGCTCGGACTGACTGAAGTGGGTGGGCCCTTCAGAAATCACAGGGTTCTCCGCAGGCCCAGGGGCAGCAGATGTGTTAGGAGGGCCACAGGGTTGTTCTCCTTCAGTCATCATCCCTCCTGGACCACTTCAGCACTTCTCAGAGATTCAGCTCTGTGTGCTGGGTGGCGTTAAGTGGTAGATGGGAACACATTTTTATATTAAAATTATTTATTCTCGTGGGCATCAATCAGGGAAAAACCCTGTAACTAGCAAGTCAAATATTCAAGTTCATATTTCATGCATGGTATTGGATAGGACAGTAAAGTATTAAATTTTCTTTAATTTTGTTTTTTTTTGATTTTCAGGACAGGGTTTCTATGTAGAGCCTTGGCTGTCCTGGGAATCCCTGTGTAGACCAGGCTGGCCTTGAAATCACAGAGACCTGCCTGCCTCTGCCTCCTGAGTGCTGGAATTAAAGGTGTGCGCCACCATCAGGTGAATGCACCAGCTGAATTTGGTTACTTTTCAAGCTCATAAGCTATTGACCAAAAGATAGGGCAGCCCCCCCCCCTCCACCAAAGAAAAGGATGCGTGATGCTGCGATGGTGGCGCACGCCTTTAATCCCAGCACTCGGGAGGCAGAGGCAGGTGGATCTCTGTGAGTTTGAGACCAGCCTGGTCTACAGAGCTAGTTCCAGGACAGGCTCCAAAGCCACAGAGAAACCCTGTCTCGAAAAACCAAAA
>NW_026068099.1:270622-275982 GCF_014885135.2 Alexandromys fortis | reverse complement strand
AAAAAAAAAAAAAAAAAAAGTTTTTTTTTCTTTCCTTGATTCTGTGGTCATCTGTGCTCACACATGCACATGCCTACACATGAACAATTAAAAGCTTTTTTTTTATAATTTATTTATTTATTAAAGATTTCTGCCTCCTCCCATTTCCTTCCCCCTCCCCCGATCAAGTCCCCCTCCCTCATCAGCCCGAAGAACAATCAGGGTTAATTAAAAGTTTTTTTAGAAAACCAAAGGCAAGATCTGGAGATCAGCGGTAACAGTGGGGTATATGTATGTATAATGTCCTATTAATTCTCCTTGCCATTTTTCTTGAGAAAATATAGGCACCAGACTTCTGGAGGAGATACCTGTAGATTTGGCTATCAAAAGCAAGGGGATCCGTGGAGTGTACAGGGCTGTAGCAAAGACTGTGCACTACTGCCCAGCTCTGGGTCTTCATAATGGACATTCTTAGTCCTTTAGCTACTAGCAGTACTGCTGTTTGACCCCTCAGCTAAGATTACACTTAGCTGATGGTAGCTGCCTTGTCCATAGTTATCGTATTGGATAGTTTTATGTCTAGAGTTATCTAAAAGGAGGGAACTTCAACTGAGAAAATGCCTCCATAAGATCTGACTGTAGGGCATTTTCTTGATTTACTGATTGATGGGGAAGGGCCCAGCCTGTTGTGGGTGGTGCCATCTCTGGGATGATGCCCTAGTTCTATAATAAAGAAGGTTGAGCAAGTCATGATGAGCAAGCCAGTAAGCCACAGTCCTCCATGATCTCTGCATAAGCTCCTGTCTTTAGGTTCCTTCCCTATTTGAGTTCCTGTCCTGGCTTCCTTTGATGATGAACAGTACTGTGGAAGTGTAAGCTCTATAAACCCTTGCTTCCCCAACTTGCTTTATGGTCATGGTGTTTCGTCACAGCAATAGAAGCCCTAAGATATGTACTTTGCCTCCCCGGGGGCATCCTACATCTATCAACTAATAAACATCTTGCACATCAATCTCCATTTCAGAATGTCTTCTCTTGGGAATCCAGTTATGACAGTATTACCAACATGGTTGAATGAAAACATAAATAAGAAGGAAGGACATGACTGCTCTTAGGTATGGTATGGTGGAGGAGAATGTTTATTGTGGACTAAAGCAGAGCGTAGCCAGAGGCAAAGACATCTGGGAGAGGCCATATGAGGGGTAGGGGTGGAAAGAGGGGAACCTGGAACAGCAGCCAAGAGGATAAAAGGTAAAAAAGGGGTGGTAACCAAAATGTCAGGGTTATATAGGGAAGAGCCTCTGGGGGAAGGGCAGTCCAGCCCCTAGTCTGGAGAGTTCAGGGTAGAGGGCAGGGTATGCCAGCCACACCCTGTAACAGGTAGGGACTGAGGGATACTGGGAGAACTTGGCGGCCAGATCTGCTTTGATATGTTAAATAGGCACCTCAGCCATTTGTCCCCAGTGTTTGGGACTTAATGGTACCTGTCTTAGTCTGTGCACCATTGCTGTGAAGAGACACCAAGACCACAGCAACTCTTTTTTTAAAAATATTTATTTATTTACTTACTTACTTATTTTATTTATTTATTTATTTATTATTTATTATGTATATAACATTCTGTCTGTGTGTGTGTCCGCAGGCCAGAAGAGGGCACCAGACCTCATTACAGATGGTTGTGAGCCACCATGTGGTTGCTGGGAATTGAACTCAGGACCTTTGGAAGAGCAGGCAATGCTCTTAACCACTGAGCCATCTCTCCGGCCCCCTTATTTACTCATTTATTTATTTATTATGTATACAGTATTCTGATTGCTTATATGCCTACAGGCCAGAAGAGGGCACCAGACCTCATTACAGATGGTTGTGAGCCACAATGTGGTTGCTGGGAATTGAACTCAGGACCTTTGGAAGAGCAGGTAATGCTCTTAACCGCTGAGCCATCTCTCCAGCCCCACAGCAACTCTTATAAGGAAAACATTTAATTGGAGTTGCTTTACAGTTTCAAAGGTTTAGTCCATTATTGTGTTGGTGGGAAGCATGGTGACATGTAGGCAGACATGGTGCTGGAGAGGAGCTGAGAGTTCTATATCCGGATCATTAGGCAGCAGGAAGAGAGAGAAACTGGGTCTGGCTTGAGCATTTGAAACCCCACAGCTTGTCATGCGGTGGTGGCACACCTTTAATCCCGCACTCTGGAGGCAGAGGCAGGTGGATCTCTGTGAGTTGGAGGCCAGCTTGGTCTACAAGAGCTAGTTCCAGGACAGACAAAGCTGCAGAGAAACCCTGTCTTGGGAAGGGGGGACACAAACAAGCCCCAAAGCCCACCCCAGTGACATACTTCCTCCAACAAAACCACACCTAATCCCTGTCAAGTATCACCACTCCCTAATGACCAAAAATTCAAACCTATAAACTAGAGGGCCATTCTTACTCAAACCACTGCTCATACCTACACTTACAGATACCACATTCACAGTGACTCTACATTTGATTTAGTGTAAGGATCCCAGTTTTACTGTAATTTATCTTTTGAAATAAATAACTGAATCAGTTTTTGAAGGTCTTGTATTAGGATGCTGTATTAGAGCTCCCTAGAGGACCATAGCAAATTGAATCTCTCTTATCTATCTATCTATCTATCTATCTATCTATCTATCTATCTATCTATCTATCTATCTATCCAATCTATTTATCTAAAGGAGATTTCTTAGGTTGACTAAGAATGGCTGTGTTTACATTAGAGAGACTGAGGATCCGGTAGCTGCTTGGTCCACAAGGCTTGACCTCAGCAGGCCCAATCTGGCATTGAAGGCCAGATGGATTTCTGGAGAGCAATAGTCTGTTAGAAGGCAGAAGAAGCTGGGATCTTGTCTTAGTTAGGGTCACTACTGCTGTGATGAAACATGGTGACCAAAATAAACTCAAGGAGGACAGGGTTTATTTGGCTTACATTTTCTTTTTCTTTTTTTCGTTTTTAAATTAGATGTTTTTTTTACTTGCTTTTATTGAACTATATATTTTTCTCCTCTCTCCTCCATTCCTCCCCCTCCCTTTCTATTCTCTTCCATGATCCCCATGCTTCCGATTTACTCAGATTTTGTCTTTTTCTACTTCCCATGTAGATTAGATGGCTTACATTTTCACATCACTGTTTATCGTCAAAAGAAACTCAAACAGGGTAGGAAAAGCTGATGGTGATACCATGAAGTGTTGCTTCCTGGCTTGCTCAGCCTGCTTCCTTATAGAGCGCAAGACCACCAGCCCATGGATGGCCCACCCACAGTGGGCGGAGCTTATCAGTTACTTTCAGTTTAAAAACCTCTATCTTAATGATGTGCCTCTTGCGATTCCACAGTCAGGGGATACCAGAGCCCAGATGGATGTCACATGCCCTTAAGTTATTTCTCTTATTGCTGGGACAAATACCTGGCAAAAAGCAACTTAAGGAAGGGTGTCTTTGTTTGGGCTTAGGAGTTGAGACTTTAATCCGTCCTGGTGGGGAGCACATGGCGGCAGGAGTGTGAGCTGGCTGGTAGCTGGCCATGTCACATCTGCAGCAGGAGGCAGAGAGGGATGAATGTTGGTGCTCAGCTCATGTTCTGATGTTTTTTCTTTTCTTTTTATTCACCCTGAGATATAAGCCCGAGGGACCCTGCAACCCACACTATGAGTAGGTTTTCCTTTTTCAGTTAATTCCCCGGAGACATGCCCACAGATATTTCTTATATATGTGTGTGTGTATTTACATATATGTGTATGTATATGTATATATGTATTGACAATCACTGCCTCATGTACATATACATATATTTGTGTATACATACATGTGTGTATGTGTATATATATATGTACTCATGTGCACATGCATACACACACGTGAGAAGGCTGCCTGGAGTAGTACTAGATTAAAATTGATAACACATCAATTTGCCAAATGGAAGAGTTGGGATGATTCTTATTCATTTTTATGTTCTCTGATAAACCATAAAATTTCAACTATGAAGGATAGCTTCTGTTTTTTTTTTTTTTAGTTTAGTTTAGATTTAGAAGATAGACTGCTTTCATAATCCAGGGAAGTTCCTTTGTTTTACAGATTTATTTTATGTGCATTGGGGTTTTTGCCTGTGTGTGTATGTCTGTGTGAGTGTGGTGGATCCTCTGGAACCAGAGTTACAAAAAGTGAGTTGCCATGTGGGTGTGGGGAATCGAACCTAGTTATGCCAGCACCATTTTTGAAGATGCTTTTTCCCCCCATTTTATAATTTTAGCTTCTTTGTCAAAAATGAGGTGTTCATAGGTGTGTGGATTGATATCAGGGTCTTTGATTCAATTTCATTGGTCCTCCTGTCTTTTTTTTAAATTGATTTATATTGAGCTCTACATTTTTCTCTGCTCCTCTTCCTGCCTCTCCCCTCCCTTTAACCCTTCCCGAAGGTCCCCATGCTCCCAATTTACTCAGGAAATTTTGTCTTTTTCTACTTCCCATGTACACTAGATCCATGTATGTCTCTCTTAGGGTCCTTATTGTTGTCTAGGTTCTCTGGGATTGTGATTTTTGGCTGGTTTCCTTTGCTTTATGTTTAAAAATCACTTATGAGTGAGTACATGTGATAATTGCCTTTCTGGGTCTGGGTTACCTCACTCAGTATGATGTTTTCTAGCTCTGTCCATTTGCCTGCAAATTTCAAGATTTTTATTTTATTTTGCTGTGTAGTACTCCATTGTGTAAATTACCACATTTTCTTTATCCATTCTTCATTCAAGGGGCATTTATGTTGTTTCTAGGTTATGGCTATGATGAACAATGCTGCTATGAATATAGTTGTGCACATGTCTTTGTGGTATGATTGAGTATTCTTTGGATATATACCCAAAAGTGGTATTGCTAGCTCTTGAGGAAGGTTATATACAAAGAACTCAAAAAATTGTTCATCAAAGGAACAAATAATCAATAAAAAATGGAGTACAGACCTAAACAGAGAACTCTCAACAGAGGAATCTAAAATGGCTAAAGCACACTTAAGGAAATGCCCAACATCCTTAACCATCAGAGAAATGCAAATCAAAACAACTCTGAGATTCCATCTTACACATGTAAAAATGGCCAAGATCAAAATCACTGATGACAACTTATGCTGGTGAGGTTGTGGAGCAAAGGGAACACTTCTGCACTGCTGATGGGAATGCCAGCTGGTACAGCCCCTTTGGATGTCAGTGTGGTGATTTCTCAGAAAGTTAGGAAACAACCTCCTGTCTGTTTTTATGCCAGTACCAGGCTGTTTTCAGTACTCTAGCTCTGTAGTTTAAAGTCAGGGGTTGTGATGACTCAAGAAGTTCCTTTATTGTACAGGATTTTTTTTTTTTTTTTTTTTTTTTTG
>NW_026068099.1:267661-268993 GCF_014885135.2 Alexandromys fortis | reverse complement strand
TTTTTTTTTTTTTTTTTTTGATGAGGGCTGAGGTCTCCACTTATCTGCGAGTGTGTCTTAGGTAGGTTCTATGGCTGTGAAGAGACATCATGACCACAGTGTATAAAAGAAACATTTAATTGGGGTGGCTCACTTACAGTTTCAGAGGTTTAGCCCATCACAGGATGGCATGCAGGCAGATGTGGTGGTGTATCCTGACTCAGAAGTGAAGGACGTCAACTGACTGTCACACTGAGCGAAGCTTGAGAAGAAACCTCAGAGCCCACCCCCACAGTGACACACTTCCTCCAACAAGGCCACACCTCCTAATAGTGCCACTTCCTTTGGGGTCCATTCTTTCAAACCACCACAGGGTGTAAAGATAAGCATTTAGAATATAGTTAGAGATTATGCTAGTTTAGTAAAATGTTGATTGCTGATTCCCCTCTAAGATCCACGACTTCACTCATCTGGGTAGTCAGCTAGCTTTCCAGTACCAGGCAAGACCCAAGTTTTGTTGACCAAGGTGTGCTGAGCACCATTGCACCCTCAGGGTTCTCACACTCTGCTGTATGCGCTTCACTGTTGTGGATCACAGGCATCAGAGCTGGTTGCTTTCCTTCTTTGGAAGCATGCATGGTCAGTTTCGGTTCAGAGGCCTCTGTGTCTGAAGTACGCAGTACTGTTTTCAGCAATAGGGAATTGACTTCTACCTCTGGGGAGAAACCAAGAGTTACAGCAGAAGCCTGCCATGTTTTGGGAATCTCTTGGAAGCCCCTGATCAACAACTCTAAAAGAAGAGTCTCCTGCCTGGTATTGGGGTTTTTGGTAGGTAGTCCAATAGCTCTTGCGGGGAGCATTGCTAGCCCAGATGGGAAACTTTTGTTTAAA
Organism: Alexandromys fortis; assembly: GCF_014885135.2. NCBI lineage: Eukaryota > Metazoa > Chordata > Mammalia > Rodentia > Cricetidae > Alexandromys > Alexandromys fortis. The sequence goes on along the minus strand of NW_026068099.1, from coordinate 268,123 downwards.
CTGTATATGTATAGACAGACTTACATGTATTATATATAACTTAAAATAGATATTAATATGATTCCTTATGACTTTTTCAGACATTGTTATTATTATTATTATAATTTGCTTATTCTACAAAATTTCACACATTTATACAATGAAATATGATACTATCTACTACCACTTCCCTACTTCAACTCCTTGTCCTCCAGACCCCTCACCTACTGGTGGTGCTCCACCACCACCCAGTTTACTTTTTTTTTTTTTTGGTTTTTCGAGACAGGGTTTCTCTGTGGTTTTGGAGTCTGTCCTGGAACTAGCTCTTGTAGACCAGGCTGGTCTCGAACTCACAGAGATCCGCCTGCCTCCACCTCCCGAGTGCTGGGATTAAAGGCGTGTGCCACCACCGCCCGGCTTTCTCTTTCTTTCTTTTCTTTCTTTCTTTCTTTCTTTCTTTCTTTCTTTCTTTCTTTCTTTCTT
>NW_026068099.1:247189-261948 GCF_014885135.2 Alexandromys fortis | reverse complement strand
CTTCCTTCCTTCCTTCCTTCCTTCCTTCCTCCCTCCCTCCCTCCCTCCCTTCCTTCCTTTCTTTCTTTTTTTCTTTTTATATTTATTTATTCATTATGTATACAATATTCTGTCTGGGTGTATGTCTGCAGGCCAGAAGAGGGCACCAGACCTCATTACAGATGGTTGTGAGCCACCATGTGGTTGCCGGGAATTGAACTCAGGACCTTTGGAAGAGCAGGCAATGCTCTTAACCGCTGAGCCATCTCTCCAGCCCCTCTTTCTTTCTTTTTAAAAATTTTTATTATTATTTTGTGTGTGTGTTCAGTTCTTTGAGACAAGATTTTTCTATGTATCCCTGGCTGTTTTTTAATTTGCTATGCAGACCTTGAACTCATAGATATCTACTTACTTCTGCCTCCAGAATACTGGGAATAAAGACGTGTGCCACTGCACCTGGTCTCTGCAAACTTTTAACACAGAAGTTAAAGATTAGCCAGGTAAATGTATACTTACACTCATGGCTTCGAAAGTACCAATTTTCCCACGATTACCTACTTGCTGCTTCCCTAAGTCTTACCACCTCCGTTTCACAGATAATGAACTTGAGGGTCTGAGACTAGGCAGCTGGCTGGTTCATACAACTAGTTGCATGGTCTGATTTAAACATGTCTTTCCAAGTGTGCTTTTATGGCCTGACTCATCTTCAGCTCGATTTCTGCTGAATCTGTGTGTATAGCTGAAAACCATATCCTTTTGAAGCCTGGACCTATTTTTGCATTTCAAAAGCTTTTGAAAAGTATCTGCAGGAATCACCTAGAAAGTAAACAAGTTGTAAGATTTAGTGGTAGCCGAGTTTATCATAGCTCTGTGTGCATTGTATGTATATACACACACACACACACACACACACACACACATATATATATATATCTCCAGGCACTTTATTCTACAGAGTTCAAAACTACAAGAATGTATGTGAAATCACTTGGAAGCTGGAAGCTGTCACGCAAGAGATGTCATACATGACAGAGGTGGTACGAGGTACTGTCTAGCTCGTGCCTCCGACCTGGTAATCCTCCTGTAAGGATTTCTGCAGAAGGGTGGACAGTGAACCGCCATGATAGAAAATTTGCTTGGCATGTGTGAAGCCCTTGCTTTGAAATTCTCTGGACATTTTACTATGTTTACAGAACTGAGATATTTCCGATTCTAAACCACACTGACGTTCTCTTTGTTGTTTGTTGCTGTCTGTCTTCCAGACTGACAGCCACTCCTTGCTCATTAGTTACAGAATTACAGTTGCTTACATCCCTACCACTGTGGCCATGGGAAGCCATCAGAGGTCAGTCTCCCTCCTCATAGGGTGGAGTCTGAGATGACATTTTAGAAAACTTGTCAGGTCCCTTTAGCGCTTCATTATAGTTATTTTTAAATTAAAAAAACTTAACTATTTTTTACTTTCTGTGGATTCTTGCTATGTTTATGTGAGGGTGCTGAATCCCCTGGAATTGGGGTTACAGACAGTTGTGAGTTGCCATGAGGGTGCTGGGAATTGAACCTGGGTCCTCTGGAAGAGCAGGTGGTGCTCTTAACCACTGAGCCATCTCTCCAGCCCCTCATTATTGTTTTTGTTTTAAACCAAGCACTGAGGGATACAGGTCAGTTGGGATGTACTTGTTTCAGAACCCCAGTGATCTACTGATAGGTGGCAGCGGGGATTTTTTCTTTCCAGAGGTGCTACAGGCTGCTGAAAACAAAAAGAAATCACAAAAATAATTTGGAGATCCTCACTGGTTTGACTAAGAATGGCCTCCATAAGTTCATGTATTTGAATAGTCATCAGGGAGTGTCACTATTTGGGAAGGATTATGACACATGGCCTTATTGGAGGAAGTGTGTTATGGGGGCAGCAGGGGTGGTGGTGAATCTTGAGATTTAAAAGCCCAATCTCTTCCTCCCCCCCCCCCTTTCTACTTGAGAATCAGGATGTAGCTCTCAGCTGCTTTTCCAGCACCGCACCTGCCTGTCACCATGCTGCCTGCCGTGATGATCATAAGGACTTAAGCCCCTAAAACTTTAAGCAAGCCCCCAGTAAAGTGCTTTGTATTATAAGAGTTGTATTGGTCATGGTGTCTCTTCACAGCAACCAATAGAACAGAGACTAGATCCTTTGCTACATTTTAGTCCTTAGGATTTTCCCTGATCCTCCCAGAACCACTATGACTCAAAGGCTGGTCTATCTTGGCTATGTGGCTTAGAACATGTAACAAATTGCATTAATATGTTATATTCTTCTGCTTTTATCCCCCAAGACAAGTGGGCCTCCTTGAGGGAAGTCTCAAATCCTTGTTCCCCTGTGTCCCCATGTTCTGAGGTTTTCACCGAGTTCAAGAGTCTTTCTTCCTACTCCCCCTTTTGAGACAGGGCTTCTCTGTGTAACCCTGGTTTTCCTGGAACTCACTCCATAGACCAGGCTGATCTCGAACTCAGAGATCAACTAGCTTCTGCCTCCTGGAATTACGCTGAGCTGCAGGGAGTTTTTCAATCCCAACTTTGTGTCAAAATGTCTTTGGAGGGCGGGAGAGATGGCTCAGTGGTTAAGAGGATTGCCTGCTCTTCCAAAGGACCCGAGCGAGTTCAATTCCCAGCAACCACATGGTGGCTTACAACCATCTGTAAAGAGGTCTGGCGCCCTCTTCTGGCCTTCAGGCATACACACAGACAGAAAATTGTATACATAATAAATAAATAAATAAATAAATAAATAAATAAATAAATAAATAAAATGTCTTTGGAGTCACGTATTCTCCTGCTAGGCCTTTGGAGTCAGACTCTTGAGACGGCATGACCTGGTATGATGCAGGGATGACAGCTATAGATGCTCATTCCTTAGGACATCTTTGTGAAGACCCTATGCCCTAATAGTCTGTTTCCTGATGCTCACTTAGTGGACATGTGTAAAACCTTTCCCAAGGATGGGCCAAAGCAATTCATTCTTCAATGTTCTGCCTTAATTTTCTATAAAAGTGAAACTGTTTGGAGAATATACATGAATTGACAGCTTCTTTGCGTCCTGACTCGGGAAACGTGACTCAAGGACTTGGGCATTTGACTTTGGAAAACCATCCAACAGAGAGCCACACCCAGAAGAATGTCTCTTTCATGCATATTATTTGCTGACAAAGTCGAACAAACTTACAATCATCTCTTTGGAATTTTGTGCAAAGGGCATTCCAAGATGTTGAAGTCAAAATAAGATGCCAAGAGACTGGAGGAGTGAGTCAGTGGCTAAGAGTGAGCACCCCTCCTGCAGATGACCTGGATTTGGTTCCCAGAACCCAGGTCATAACTGTCAGCTCACAACCACCTGAAGCTTAAGTTCCAGGGGGGGGGGGGGTGAGACTCCATGGGTACCTCCACTCATGCGACATACCCATGCACAGACACACATATATACACATAATTAAAAATAAATAAAAATAAATGTTTTTTAAAAAGACAATGGGAATTTTTTTTAATAAAGATTTTTTTAAATATTTATTTATTTATTATGTATATAATATTCTGTCTGTGTGCATGTCTGCAGCCAGAAGAGGGCACCAGACCTCTTTACAGATGGTTGTGAGCCACCATGTGGTTGCCGGGAATTGAACTCAGGACCTTTGGAAGAGCAGGCAATGCTCTTAACCACTGAGCCATCTCTCCAGCCCCTGGGAAATTTTTTGCAATATATCCTATAATATGTATTGAAGTGCTATAACATTACTGATAGTATGTTTGTTTTCTATGCGATTGTTAGTGTGGTAGTGTAGTAAATAGGATTTTTCTTGGGTCTACTGGATCCTTGATCTAGCTGCCTAAAAGAATTTCAGAATGAACCAGAGCAAAGTGGAGTTGGGAATTATTATTATTATTAGTTTTGTTTTTCAAGACAGAGTTTCTCTGTAGCTTTGGAGCCTGTCCTGGAACTAGCTCTTATAGACCAGGCTGGCCTCGAACTCACAAAGATCCACCTGCCTCTGCCTCCCAAGTGCTGGGATTAAAGGCGTGTGCCACCACTGCCCGGCACATGTTGGGGATGTCTGGTCTCCTGGAGCTGGAGTCAGAGGCAATTGGAAGCCCCAGGATGGGTGTTGGGGACTCAACCCATTATGACTCTTAACCACTGGGCTATCTCTCCAGTCCCTCTTTCCGTGTGTTTGTAAGGTAAGATAATTTCGATCCATTTCTTATCACTATGTAGCCACCATAGTTTAAAAATAAAAGTTGAAGGCATAAAGGCTGCACCCACTTTCCACCTGCTTCCATTAGTCTTTGGTCTTCCTCCAATGACTTCCTCCTTTCACTTCCTCCATGAACTGACCTAAGCCACACAGGAAGACTCAGAGCTCAACTGTCCCCAACTCAACTGAGAAAACTTGGCAACAGAAGAAATTGGGTTTTCACGATTTCATAAAGATCATTTTTGGACAAAGTTATGTTTTAAAAAGATAATTAAAGAGAGATGAGGGGTCAGAGCCCCAATGAACTGGCCACTCATACAGGAACTCCCAGAAGTTCACACTGTGTCAGCCCAGTTATGTGACAGGAACAAGGAATGAAGTGAGGTGAGTTGAGGTGACTATAGGACTCTCCAATAGCTAGCCAACAGCAGTGACAACTACTTGTCCCCTCCACCTCTTTTTTTTTGGTTTTTCAAGACAGGGTTTCTCTGTAGCTTTGGAGCCTGTCCTAGAACTAGCTCTTGTAGACCAGGCTGGTCTCCAACTCACAGAGAACCACCTGCATCTTGAGTGCTGGGATTAAAGGTGTGCACCACTGCCTCCTGGCTTGTCCCAGTTCTTAATCTCCTTTTGATATCATTGTCTCAAGTTCCCATGGACCCAGCCTGGGATGCCCTGGTAACACAAATAAACATTGATCTTAGCAGAGACACAGGACAATGGGAAGGGAAAGGACTTACCTGCTACTGGATCCATTGTCCCCTCCTGCCATCCCCTACACAGCCCTGAATGTGCCCTGAGCCAAGGAGTGTACCACCTCTGAGCCTCTGGGATGTTCAGAGAGAACTCTTTCCAGGTCCTTCAAAGAGGAGAAGAAAGAAAGTGAAACCCGCTCAGCTGTGACATACTTGGCTTCATTCACACTTGGTTTGGTCCCCTTGTGTCTGGCGGGCTTCCCCCCCTCTGCCCTTCCCCCTCACTCTGCACTCTCCCCATCCTGCCTCTGGCCAGTATCTTCCCCAGAGGGGAGGAGTAAAGAGAACTCAAGTTTCTAGAAAACTGGGATCCCTGGTTCACTATAAAGAAAGGTGGGAGAGTCTGACAGCTCAGGGCTGCAGAAAATGGGAAGGAAGTAGCTCCTTTGTCCTTTTCTGGGGTGGTGCCTCGAAGGACAAGGAAGACTAGGTTGTCCACATCTCTCAGACCTGTGGCTATCTTGGCCACCTAGTAAGCCAGATCTGTAGAGTTGGACCTGATATTTGAGCACCAGGCTAGGAAAAGTCTGAAGGTATAGCCCCCTAAAGTTCTTGGAGCTTCTGAATGTAGGCAGAAGCAAGAAAACCCTCTCTCCTGCCTCCTCCAACCGAGGGCAGTTCAGAGAATCCAGTCAGAATAGGTGTTCAAGTGTGCCCTTGACAGCTGGGCAACAAAGGACTTCAGCTATTTCACCTAGTTCTTGAAAACTAGAGATTTCTTGTAGGAGGTGGTAGGAGTTCATAGCTAGGGCTATAGCCCCTCAAGGACAGGACCGATCTGAAGGATGGGTGGTGTGGGAGAATTGTCTGTATTCTGTCAATCATAATTAAAATAAATGCTGATTGGCCAGGCAGGAAGTATAGGTGGGACAGGTGGGGCAATGAGAACAGGAGTTTTGTGGGAAGCCGGAAGCTCCCTCAGCATTTCTGCCCAGACCAAGGAAGAAGCTGGATGTGTCCTGATCTTCTGGGAAAGGTACTGTGCCACGTGGCTTACATAGATAAGAATAATGGGTTAATATAAGATACAAGAACTAATAAGAAGCCTGAGTTAAGAAGCCAATCAGTTTATAACCTAAGGAGACCTCTGTGTGACTTTCTTTGGGATTTGCCTGCTGTGGAACTGGGCAGGACAGAAACCCCAATAAGCCTGGCCCTCATGTTACTGGGCTATATAATTTATAAGAGCTAATACAAAGCCTGAGCTAATGGGCCAATCAGTTTATCATTAATATAGACTCTCTGTGTGATTTTCTTTGGGACCAAAAAGCTGTGGGACCTGGTGGGAGGACAGAAACCCCAATAAGCAGTACCTCATGCTACAGAATGGCACCCATGTAGATAACTGCATCTATAGGAAGCCTGAGAAAGGTTGGGAAAATAATAGAGTAAAGCATGTTTTCTTGGTAGCAGCAATTTCTCGTTTCTGCTCTGCTTGCTAGAGGGAAGCAAGTGCTCTCATCTAAGAGAGGCTTCCCAACTCAGCTTTAGCTGCAAAACCCTGCAGCTCTTTAAGAGATCCTACAACAAAACACTTAAATGGTGTTGATGAAAAGCTGACCACATGGTTTTTGGTTTTTCAGCCATAGTAGGAAAAAAGCCGTGCCATTTGAAAATGCTGGCCATCCTGCCAGGACACACTCTGAATCATTCAGGCAGGCAATGGGATTGTGTATTATTTGACTGTGGTTTGTGAGGATACTGCTGCAGTTTGCTTGCTGGCGGGACCTTGAAAGGCCATAGAGTTGTGGCAATAAACATGACTATAGTCACTACCTCTGTCATGAGGCTGAAATCACAGAAAGCTAAGGAATGGGCTGTATCCAGCCATCAAAGCCACGGCTTTAGTCCTACCCATATTGCTTGGTAAATTAAAAACTCATGTAGTCAGAAAAAGAGACAGTAAGGAGAGATTGAAAGATAAAGAACTTATACATGCTTTACTGTGTTTAAAAATATATGCAGGCTAAAGCTTAAGGTCCTTAAAAAAAAGAGAGTAGTTTGGTGTGCTAGTACACACCTTTAATCCCAACACTTGGTAGACAGAGGCAGGCAGACCTCTGTTAATTCAAGGTGTGGTGGCACACACCTTTAATCCCAAAGCTTTTAAGGCAGAGGCAGACAGATCTCTGAATTCATGGTGTGGTGGTGCACACCTTTAATCCCAGCACTTGGGAGGTGAGGCAGGCTGTCATCTGTGAGTTCAAGGACAGCCTGGTCTATAGAGGGAGTTCCAGAACACTCAAAGACATACAGAAAACCTATCTCAAAAAGTAAAAGTTAAAAATAAAAGCCACATAAAGATGCAAAATACACAGAGAATCTGGATACTATATGTTATTATGTTCTCTATGTTTGAATGCTGAGAAAGGAGCAACAGCTGCTCAAATATATTAGCTCATTGATGCTGCTGAATTAATCGAAGGTAGGTATTTTGAAAATACCTTGACTTCAAAATTGAAGTCAAAAGGTATGTTACTGTTACTGAAGTAAAGGGGGGCAATGAGAACAGGATAATTCTGGTACGGAAGAAGCAAAACATGGCATCAAAGACAAGGTAGATGGGGCTGAAGTCCTGTGCTGAATTCAAGGCTCAGCCCTCTGTTGCAGAAGAAAATTTCTGACCTTCAGCAACAGGTCCCAAGAGTACAGCGATGAGCAAACAAAACCAAAAAGTACATTTAAAATATTTATTTATATGACATTTTTATATCAAACTTAGCTGTGTAACAGTCAATCTGTGGTTACCTGGAGCTGTAGTCCAGGAGGGATTTTCTTGCCAAGAAGAGGTTTGTTTTTTTTTCGGGGGAGGGGCACAGGATTGGGGAGATGACCTGTGTCTTCATTTTGGCATGATTTTATTTTGTGAAATTCACCAAAAGCATCGCTTTAGATGAATACATTTTGCATATCTATAAAACTGTGCTAAAATATATAGTCTTAGTGGGTTCTCACTTGGTGTGAATGAGCAGGCGAGGTTTTAGCATTATTACTATACTCTTGAGTGTGTTGGTATATAATGACGCCTTTTGTCCTTATTTATATCTGTCTATTGGAATAGCTTTTTTTGCTCTAAAGGTTTCTTAGGGTGGGGCATTTTTCTGGCACTCAAGCCTGCCCTCATGTCCCCACACACTCTGCATGAACTTGAACTTGCCTTGTTCCCCCTCCTCTCGCAGTTCCCATCCCTGGGAGAGTCTGGGTCAAGCCTGCAGGAATGTGACTATCCGTGCCCCCACAGGAAGTGCAGAGGGGCTCTCTCTTGTGTGCACTAGCCATGGTCCAAATCTAAAGCTGCAGAATCCTGGTGGGTGTCCTGGCAGGAAGTTCTCTGTGGGTCAATACAAGAGTGTTACACAGAACTCTCAGTTGAAGTTTTCTCAAAGATCCTGGTTCAGGTTCCTCAGGGATCTTCAAAGGGCTATGAAGCACCATTCTGCCTGGTTTCACCGCTGGGGATGGGGTGGGGGTGGGGTTCTCTTCCTTGCCTTTTATTTTAGTTTCCATCTTAGTTATCCTGACAAACTCTAGGCATTTCAAACATGTCAGCTCTGGTTAGTGTTATTGTATTTTCCAATTTGACGATTTTTAGCAAATTTATTCTCAGTCCAGTTTGAGAACATTTCAGTGCTCCACAAAGATTAAAACGAGGTCACGAGGGAAGTAGAGACTGATTGATAAGGAGACAGTTGAAACCCCCTTCTCATGTTCTCCAGGACCCGTGTCTGTCACTACACTCCAGAAGGACCTGGATTTGCAGTAGTGCTTCTGTAACTCAAGCTACTAACCCTACTGAGGATCCTTACCAAGCTTGGGGGAGGAGAGGGGAGGGGGCAGGTGTCAGACAGAAGTGGCTTTTCTCTTCCTGATCTGTGAGCTGAGATCACTTTTGGTTTTCTTTTCTAGAAATCCAAGGCACCGAGGCCAGGGCAGCAAGATTTCCCAGAAGGCGTCTCCAGGCAGGGTCCAGGATCTCCTTAAAGGATCCCTGGCCGCTTTAGTGAACCTAGAAGACAGGTGACAGCCCAGCATCCAGGTGCATTCTGCTCTTGGGCTCTGCAAAGCTGGAGTTTTCGTTCTTGGGGATTAGCTTTTATCTGTTGGACCTTAAGGTCCTCAGTCTGTCTCTTGACAAAGTAGTGATTTCTAGAGTCCTGGAGCAGGTGCCTAGGACCTACTAAGGGGTCGATAAGGGGCAGGGAGAGGCGTGCAATGGAAGGTAAGACAGTTTCTTTTCTGAAAGTTAAAGACTGTTGAGGACAGTTTCCTGTGCTGCCTTCTGAGGTTGAACCCTGCATGTGCCCATGGTGGGTGGTGCCTTCAGCATCTACCAGGCATTTGCCTTATTTTGAAGCTAATGAGAAAGAGAAAATTACAGAGGGTTTCTGTAGCCTGTTATGAGGTTTCAGGTTGATATTTTGGGGGGGTGTTTTTTTTTTGTTTTGGTAAATTTATGTTTATTTCCTTGAAATACATTCCTGTGCATGAAAATTCAAAGAGATTAGTATTTTAGGGTTCATGATACTGATTACCAAATGAGGAACGGAACCCATGAGCTGGTTTACCTTTCTACCATTATCAGGGATTATGACTACTGTTTTCTCAGTAGGCTGTTTTGATATGACTATGTACTGTCAAGTCGTTCCCACTTCCTGTATTTTAAAGCACTTATTGTACACATGGCTTGTTTGCTCATGTTTAGGCTTTGTCTGTCCTACTGTGTTTGTCTTTTCCTAATTTATTTGTACGACCCTTTAACATAACAAAATTTGAATGCAGGTATCTATGAGATACAGTATCTTTTTTTTTTCTTTTCTGTTTTTATTTGAAGACAGAATTTCACTATGTAGCTCTGGTTATCCTGGAACTTACTATGTAGACCAGGCTCACCTCAGACTCCAGAGATTATGAGCCATTTTGTCAGGTTTGAGATACAGTACCTTGCACAGAAAAAAAAAAAAAAAAAAAAACCCACACACAAAATATTAGCGCCAGGCAGACTCTGTTGTACCATTGATTTCCTTGGGCTTTGTTACTTAACCCCTCTGGGGTCTGGTTTTCATCATTTGGAAACCGTGGCAGGTGACAAATGAGAACACTGTCACTGTCTTACTCTGAATGCTGCCATGTAGTAAGTCATCTTAAACAGAGCCCAGAGTATTTCTCCACTCTGACTCCCCTCTCCCCACACGAGCTTTGTCAACTACTTTCTCTCACACCTGTCCTCAACTGCCAGAATTTTCTCAGGACTGAAGGCTGCTGATGGTACATCGTCCTGCCTTCCAGTCCTGCAGCAGGTGATGATGTTGCTGCTCCTCTTCCTCTTTTCCTTCTTTTTTCCTTATTTCTTTTCTCTGCCAAGGTTAAGGAATTTGGAAATTAGTAGAAATGAACAGGACTGCTTAATTTGCCAATGGGATTAAATCCCTGGAAATACTCATTAATTACAGTTTACTATTCTATTTAACAAAAGATGAAAGGGGGGATCCTTGTTTGCTTTGTGTTTAAAAATAAAACAAAATAATCTTCAGTGTTAGCTGGGGACATAGCTCAGTGATTACCAAAGAAGCACAAGGGCTCAGTCCTCAGTACTGCTGAACACCAAGAGCTCCCCAGATGATGGCACTGTTTACTAGGGCTTCTGCTTTTACATCGCTTTGCCAATGCTGTGTCATGTAAGAAGTTTTGGTCCTGTTACAACTGGTTATTTCCTCATGATCTGGAAGTGGTCGGTTTTTCTGACTATCATATGGGTAATGGGAAAAGGCACAGATCTGTCCTGAAGAATGAAACGGATTTATAAATCCAAACGGTGACATCACTTTGACCAATCCTATTTTTCACACCCTTCCTGATTTTATTTTGTGTAACCTTTTTGTGTCAAAATATGTGGTTCTTTTCAGTGTCTAAATATGGCCAGGTTTCTAGCTGCCCACATTTGTCGGTCCCTACTCTTGAGAACATTGTTACTGGAAGGGCTCAGCTGCAGTGCGGTGAACTGTTCTAACCCTGCTCAGTGTCAAGCACCCATTCAACTGTAAACCAGCAACCAGAATGTCAGGGTTTAGTACCTACTCAGCCCTGTCCACATTGTATCATCTAGCATGAAAGTTATCCCACCTTGTCTGCATTGGAGCTTTCCATAGCTACGTAGTTGCAATGACAGTGAGCATCTTGCATACTTTGTCAACTCAGGAAGTTACTACCAGTGAAACCCTAAGAACAAAGGCTGGACATGACAAACACTCAGAGAAAAGCAGATATTTTCAAAAGACACTTCATGATAGAAAATGCTTTTGAGGGTGGTGGCATGCTATTGTCTGTCACTCTCAGCCTCTGTGGTCGCTGGGCACTGCCTTTGTTTTCTTTTTCTTTTTCTAAAGATTTTATTGATTTATTTTATGTATACGAGTGCTCTATCTGAATGTATGCCTTTATGCCAGAAGAGGGCACCAGATGTCATTATAGATGGCTGTGAGCCACCATGTGGTTTCTGGGAATCGAACTCAGGACCACTGGAAGAGCAGTCAGGGCTCTTAACCACTGAGCCATCTCTCCAGCCCTGTTTTCTATAGACCGCTAAGGGATGCTGGAGGACTAGGATAGCTACCTTCAAGTACAAGTTCCAGCAAGAGCAACTCCCCATACTCTGAGCAGCCTCTGCCTCTGTCTCCTCAGCCTGCATCTTTCCCCAGGATGTTATTAACTATGCAAAGACCGTTGAGGAGGTTCTTTTCAAGCACTTCATTCAGACAAAGGTGGACATCGCCTATGCCATCAAGAAGCCTTTCCCTTTCTTTGAAGCCCTCCAAGACCACCACTTCATCACTGAAGAAATGTACAAGGTGAGGCCTGTGGACCCTCCACAAGGCAATCCAATTCCCACTAAGTATGCTCCACTATTGAGATCTAGGCCTATAACCCACCAGGGCTCAATAGAAAACATTCAAGATCTGACTCTTTGTCTCCTAAAATTAAAGGCAAGTGTCATCAAGCCTGGCTTCTTTTTTTTTTTTTAAATTACAATCATGTATTTGTTTGGGGGTGGAGGTGGGCAATGCATGGTGTGGGGGTTGAAGGACAACTTGTAGACTCTGTCCTTTCCTTCCATGATATGGATCCTGGGGATCAAACTCCTGTCCTCAGGCTCGATGGCCAACACCTTCACTTACTTAGCCAGCCTCAGCAGCCCAAAGTAGCTTCCTTACAATAGAGAAAACCACAAATAAAGAGTTCTCAGCTCAATGAAGAACCATTCAAACTAATCCATCCTTGTTCCACTCTTTGAAGGATTCTCAGGAAGCCTGTGATAATCTGCTCCCTGTACCCAGAGTGGTGTACAACGTTCTCAAGGGTCTGAAGCAGACTTTCCACCCTTCACTGCTACTGACATTGTTCAGTCAAGTCAACCTAAGCGAATACCCCAGCCTAGGAGCAGTTTTCAGAAGCTTCGAAAATGGTAAGGTAGTTTCTTCTATATACTTTCCATGTGCAGTGTTACAATATTAAAAGCCTGGGTTTGTTTCCAGTGTGAAATATGCATCCCAATGCCTGTTCTTTCTGAGAAAAGGTAAGCCACACTCACTCACAAAAGCAGCTGGAGGGGGCAGCCTTTGCTGCCTTGATCTCGGTTGTCCCAAGGTGAATTTTTATAGGACACAGATGTTTTTGTTGCAGCTACTCAGTGAATTTTCGTTCTGGTATAACTTTGTGACAGGGTCTCATGATGTAGTCCTTCTGCCTTGGCCTTCTTTCCAAGTGCTGGTGTTACTGATGTGAGCCTGCCACACCAGTCTTGAAAATGTCAGGTACCGGGCCATCTCCAGGGAGCACCTGAGGTGACAGAAATGCCAGAGGCCAGATGTGGAAGAAAGACAGGGAGCTCTAGAGATGGAGAGGGGGAAACGGGTTCAATGTGCTTCTCTCTGAGACAGGTCGGTTTCGCCGCACAATTTGCATGATCATCTTTTGTGTCCTTAAAACAACCTGTGACATCATTGTTAACTGCTCTTGACAGACAAGGAAAGTTTGGCGGGAACTCCCACAGTCATTTGTTTTAGAAGTAGGACTTTGAACACCTATATGGATTTCCCAATACAGAGGCCAAGATAGTAACCACTATGGCAACAAAGCCAGCAGGAAAGCAGCTTGTAAGGCTGGAGGAGAAAGAGAGCCCGCAAAGATGAGGGAGACAGACACAGACATGGAAAGAGAGGGTAGGAGAAAGAACGGAGCATGAGGTGTGATGGAACAGGAAGAGCTGGGACGTTCGTCAGAGCCCTATCTCTGGTGCACAATGCCCGAGATAATTTAGCTTACAATGAGGAAAAGGGTTTGGAAGGGCTCGGGCCTCTCATAGGTGAAGCCTGTAGCAAGGCAGTGTGTCACAGCAGGAATGTGTGGCAAAGTAGAACTGCTCACTGTGTGCTCTGAAAATGAAGAGAGATGTGGATTCCATAATCCCCTTCCAGGGACCAAACAGGGCCACTCAGTTCACCACTTTAAGTATCACCCTTTCCCTGCAGTGCAGTGATTCTCAGCCTGACTTCCTAAAGCTGCCATCCTTCAATATAGCTCCTTATGTTGTGGAGACCCCCAGCCATAAAGTTATTTTCATTACTCCTTCATAACCGTAATTTTGCTACTGTTATGAACCATAATGTAAATATCTGATAAGCAGGATATCTGATATTCAATCCCTGTGAAAAGGTCATTTAAGCCCCGAAGGGGTTGAGAGCCACGTCTGTAGTGTCACCCTGGGATCCAGACCCTAACACCTAAGTTTTGAGGGGATATTCGACATCCAAACTATCACACCTGGATAAATAAAGGAACAGAGAGGGGGGCAGAAAACAGGTCTGGCAAGTTGAGGTGGGAGTAAGAGGACCACCAGGCAATAAAACCACTGGAGACTGGAGAGAACATACCCAGCAGAGTCCAAACACAATCACACTGCCTTGTGACACTGTCATCGCTGGGTCACTATTGATGACACTTCACCATCTAAAGGCTCCTCCCCAGAGAACAGGTGATTCCTTAAGCTAAGAGAACAGTGGAAGGTAGGCTTCACCAGAAAACCAGAGCAGCTGCCCAGGCATCTGGCCCCAGCGAGGCCAGAAGAACACGAGCTTCCAGTATACACTGAGCTCATCCTAGACCTGACTGGGCTCATCTTCCTGCAAGTGCAGCTCTGTGATTTTGTTCTGAACCTTGTTTGTGTCCATGACTTTTCCCAATTCATTGGTGGAGGCATCTTTATTTCTGAAATAAATGATGAAGAACAGTCTTAGGAGAAACCAGCCCCAATCTATTAAAGGGAACAGTGTGTGTGAAACCAAGGGCCTGGTGTTGCTATGGAAAGGAAGGTCATAGGTCAGTCCCACTGAAGTGGCCAGGCCATAGGGTGCAATAGGACCTGCAGGAATGGGCAGAAACCAGAAGATCAAGGTCTCAATACACTCTGCTAAGAAGACCTTGTTTCATTTACTACTCCAGGGAGATATATTTATCTATTCAAATAAGGACTTTTGTTAATATTGCACAATTAAAATAGTCTGTTAATATTTTACACAATTGACTAAGGTCTATAAAACTAGAATTATCCCTGGGTACAAAATATCCAATTTTTTGTTTCAAAACCCAGTTTTGCTTAACTTTCTTCTATTTATTTATATACTTTTGCTGTCTTTTTCAAAACCTTTTCCATACATTT
The DNA here is from genome assembly GCF_014885135.2 of Alexandromys fortis. NCBI lineage: Eukaryota > Metazoa > Chordata > Mammalia > Rodentia > Cricetidae > Alexandromys > Alexandromys fortis. The sequence continues at coordinate 247,276 of NW_026068099.1, read as the reverse complement.
GGTCACATCCTCCCCTCCCTCAAGTGATCTCAGCTCCTCCCACTCTACCCACCCCACTTCATAGTCTCTCTCTCTCTCTTTCTTTCT
>NW_026068099.1:186640-245403 GCF_014885135.2 Alexandromys fortis | reverse complement strand
ATTTATTATGCATACAATATTCTGTCGGTGTGTATGCCTGCAGGCCAGAAAAGGGCACCAGACCCCATTACTGATGGTTGTGAGCCACCATGTGGTTGCTGGGAATTGAACTCAGGACTTTTGGAAGAGCAGGCAATGCTCTTAACCTCCAAGTCATCTCTCCAGCCCCCATCAACAGGCTCTTATTGGCAGGTTATGGAGAGTAACCAACAGCACTCGCAATGATCTGTAATGTTTGGGGCAAGGGAACCTCTGGTACTCCTTTGGCCAATGACTCATAAAGATGTGACACATTCCTGGAACCAGGCATTTTATTTGGTAGCATATGATATCTTATCAGGGCATTGTCTCCTCTGTTGTATAATGATTTTGTTTACATTCCACTTATATTTTTATACATTTGAGGGAGCTTCTACAGTAGTAGGTTTCTATATGGTCAGCCCATTTTTTTTTTGTGATATAGCAGAGACTAAATAGCACTGAGTGTCCAAATGAAATAAAAGCCAAAAGCAGCCACAGAATGGACATGGGTGGTGATGAACCCGTTCTGTGCACATGAGGAAAATCAGTTACTCTGCCTCCTGTGCTGTGGGAAAAGATGCACTATGCAATCCCATCTGCCATATAACTTCCAGGGTCTTGATGTGTGTTCCTTTGCTAATTCCAGTTGTTACTGCCTATGAAGAGAATAAGAAAAGTCCACAGACCCTACCCCCACCACAACCATCTCCATCAAACCATCTGTCCTCTTTACCAAGAGTTGGTGAGCTGCAAGCAGGCTCACTGCAAATCAATGAGATCCGGCATTAGCATCCCAGTCCTTCTCACCCAGCTATGCCTCCCCCTGGTTTCATCCAGGAAGGAAAGACTACTCCAGGCAAAAATCATTTGGGGGGAATGTGGGCATACTTTTCTAGGCTACTTCCTGCTGATTGGGGGTGCTGATAACATTATGGGGACCTAAAGAAAATTTAGAATTATGATCAAGTCCTGATTTGAGTATCTTGTGAGGCTTGATTATCTCAGGCAGCAGTCTTGAATCTGTTCTGGATGTAGAACTCAGACATCTGGGCCATCCACTCCTATCAGATTTCTCAGGGGGTCTTTTTTGATCAAACCTGATTTTACTTGACCCAGAATGAATACACAACCTCTCATTTCCTGTGGCAACAAAAGCAAAATCTCTTCTCCAAAGTAACATCCATTTTGAGTTCAATTTTGAAGTCAAGGTATTTTCAAAATACCTATCTTGGATTAATTCAGCAGCATTTAATAAATATTAAATATCTTTTAGGAGCTGTTGCTCCTTCCTCAGCATTCAGACAGTTCAAAGAGAGCATAATAACATACAGTATCAAGACTCTCTGTGTTTTCCATCTTTGAGTGGCTTCATTTTAAACTCATTTCTTTTATTTTTATTTTGAATTTTTGGCTTTTTCAGACAGATTTTCTCTGTGTATCTTTGTCCTGAAACTCACTCTGTAGATCAGGCTGTCCTTGAACTCACAGAAATCCACACGTCTCTGCCTCCCAAGTGCTGGGATTAAAGGTATGTGCCATCACACCCAACTACTCTTTTTTTCTTTTCCTTTTAAAGACTTTATCCTTCTTTGTTTCTTTCCAAAGTCTACATATATTTTTAAACACACTGTAAATTGTTTAGAGGCTTTTTTTTTTTGCCTAAAACTATCTTTATTGTATCTCTTTTTCTGTCAAGTGAGTCTTTAATTTGCTAAGTGATATGTCTAGGATTAAAGCCGTGGCTTTGATGGCTGGATCCAGCCCATTCCTCATCTTTCTGAGATTCTAGCCTCATGACAGAGGCACTGGCCAGAGCCATGTTTCTTGTTACAACTCTATGGTGTTTCAAGGTCCGTGCAGCTGCCAATTACCCAGGTCTGTCTGTTTTCTCACTCCAGGAATGTCCAAGGATGACACTTTAGATTTTCTCTTTCCTACACTTCTTGTGACCTGTGGGAAGGCCAAAGGAATTTTGTTCAAGCAGAAAATGAGGCAAGGTAAGTGCCCACTGTTTTGATTCTCTGGTTTCTGGAGAGGGCTAAATGGGAAGATAGTGCCCTGTTCACAGCTCATCAGGAAGCAAAAACAAAAAGGCCTCCCTGGAAGGCGTTTTTTGGAGTTTTCCATAGGTGGAGCTAGAAACCAATGAGTCATTTCAGGCCTCTATGATTATGCCCCGCCCCTTCAATATGTTGGAGGGTTTATGGAGTCCTGAATCTGAAAGAGAAACCCAGATTTCCCCACCTCTGCTTCTACCCCTGAAAAAAATCCCCTCTTGACCTGGGAAGGAGGAGAATCACAATGGGGAGGCTCAGAGGGTTTTGGTAAATTCACAGAGAAGCCAGGTTGATCCTGTAAAGGCCTGTCTTTTTTTTTTTTTTTTTTTTTTTTTAACAGGATCCTCAGTAAAATGCATTCAAAATCTATCAGGTGATTGGCTCACTCCAAAGAAATTTTTAAGGGAAGGGAAAAGGTCCAAGTCAAAAGACTGGGAGAGGGATATACAGTGCAAGCAGAAGACAATGAGATTCCTGGAGCAGGTATGCTAATGGCCAAGGGTGGTGGATTCGAATCCTGGAAGGAGTGGAAATCCAATAGCAAAAATGTGTACTAGGCAGCATGGCTTACAAAGATCTGGGTGTTCAAACAGAAAATGTTGTTAAGTGAAAAAGTCAGAGGTGTAGGTGCCCATGAAGACCTTACACATAAGCAAATAGACCGAGAATTTTAAGGCAGGCCAAGTTTTTTTGTGATCAGAGGTTTAAGAATCTTAGCCTAGGCAAATGGATAGATCTAGACAGCATTATATTGAGTGAGGTAACCCAGACCCAGAAAGACAAACAAAATATTCACTCATTCATAAGTGGTTTTTAGACACAAACCAAAGAAAAACCAGACTGCAATTCACAACAGCAGAGAACCTAAATAACAATGAAGACCTAATCTATATGGAAAGTCAAAAAAGACAAGATCTACTGAGTAAATTGGGAGCAAGGGAGAGGGTAGAAGAGGAGGGGGAGGAAGGGAGAGGAGCAGAGAAAACTATACAGCTCAATGAACACAATTTAAAAAAAAGAAAAAATGTGAGGTGACAAAAGTTAAAAAATTGGCCTAGTGGGTTTGGGTAAGAAGTTAGGTTGAAACCAGAGCCAGCCAAAGAAACCCACCCTGCCCTGAACCCAGAGCCCATCAACGAAACACAGTTAGGCCCTTTTTACTTTACATTAACTGCAGGCAAAGAATTCCCTGTGTCCTCAGTCTAGTAAGCCTTTACAGAAGGCACAGTTCATGCACCCCTTTGAGACATTTTGAGCCAAAGAAAAACCAGACTGCAATTCACAACAGCAGAGAACCTAAATAACAATGAAGACCTCAGCTGTGGCAGTGACCCCACCAAGGCACCTCTGAGCACTCTCTTTCTAACCTGTAACACCTGCAGAAGGTTTGAGTTGCTGCGATTCCTGGACAGAGCCTCCCAATAATACTCAAACTCTTATCACAGATGGGGGTGCTAGTGAGAACAATGGGTAAAGCCACTTTTTGTGCAAGCCTTGCAACCTGAGTTCAATCCCCAGCACCCATGTAAATGTGGAAGGAGAGAACAGAATGCACAGAGTTGTCCTCTGACCTCCAGGTGTGTACTATGGCACAAGTTCACACCACAATAAAGCTTTTTGTTCTAAATAAACTTCAGACATTACAGGGATGGATGTGTAAGGGTTTTACCTGAAGGAGAAGAATGGAAAGAGAGATTGGGGAGAGAAATGAGACTGGAGAGCTTGGGACTTGGGTTTAAGTAAAGGAGAAAATTATTATATCACTAAGGGGAATTTAAAAGAGGAAGCCATTTGGCCCTAACCTTTAGGAGAAGAAGCCCATTTCTCTCCCCACCCTGTGGGTTTCATACCTAGTCTGATATCTAAGTGTGGGTATTTTCTAAAATGGGGGAACCTCAGTGTACCCTCAAAAGAGCAACTTCCCTGATAGTCTCTCTCGTCAACATTTTCTCTTTCAGAACGGACTTCTCTGAACCTCCAATAGGAACTTCAAGAAGAGCATGACTAGCAGATGAAATCCCGATACATGCTCAGCTGCTGTGTCACATACCGAGGCCTCTGATCTTTGCCTTCAAGCTCCCTCATGTTCCTGCTCTGAGGCCCTTCCTGTTCGGGCAAGTCAACCCATCACAGCTGGTCCAGCACTGGGGTACCAGCTCACAATGCTGTACACATTGTTCACAGGTGATTTGCAATGGAAAAGTACATGCATCTTGGAAATTATAGACAAAGCTGCTGGTGTCTGTGTGCCTTAGAAAATGATGTTGATATTAGGATGAGTATAAACTAAAGGTGCAGAAATAGAAGGATTTAATGCAAGGAGCAAATATGCTCAATGCTACACACTTATTGCTTGTAGCACCCATGTCAAGTGCAGTGCTTCAAATGAGCTTTGTCTGCAGTGCCTCCCTCCCACTCCAGGGCAAATGATAATCACCTGTCAGCTGCACCAACTGTCTCCAGGTTAGAGTTCTTCACTTTGGTGTTATCTGCGAGCTCCTTTCAGATGAGACCTTACAGAGGCGATGCTTTTTCTCCTTCTAGCCCAGGATACTGGCCTGACCCTTGGCTAATTTCATTTAAAGTTTAAAGCAAAGGTACCCAGTGCCACTTATAACAGAAACCGTACTTCTTCCATGCTGATTGAAAGACACTGGGGGCTGGAGAGATGGTAAAGAAGACTGGCTACTCTTACAGAGGTCCTGAGTTCAATTCCAGCAACACCATGGTGGCTCACAACCATCTGTAATAAGATCTGGTGTACTCTTCTGTACTGCAGGATACATTCAGTAAGAGCCCTGTATACATAAAAATAAAAATCTCTTTTTAAAAAAGGATGCTTATTGTGAAGTTGCTACCAAATGCCACTGATACTATAAAATATATTGTTACAGTTCCTGGGTAAACTTTTAAAATACATACATATAGAATTCCATAGGCATTGCTGTGGTCTTACCACCAAGACCTATGCTGAGATTGAATCTCTATCATGAGTTAGTAAGAGAAATGCTTAATCCACTTATGCTATGTTGAGAACAACCTGTGGGTTGCGACCCCTTTAAAGGTCAAATGACTCTTTTTTTGGGTTTACCTAAAACCCTCAGAAACATCAGATATTTACATTAATAACAGTGTCAAAATTACAGTTATGAAGTAGCAATGAAATTAATTTTATGGTTGGGGGTCACCATAACATGGGAAACTGTATTGCAGGGTCACAGCATTAGGAAGGCTGAGAAATACTAACTTATAGTAGTTGGAGGTAACTAAGGATAATGAGGTTGTGAAGGTGGGGGTCCTCATCTGTTAGGACTGCCTGAATAAGAAGAAGAGAGCAGGCCAGGTTGGTACCCCATCCATCAGTCCCGCACTTAGGGAGCTGCAGGAGCTGACTTAGGCCCTCATTAGTAAGTGTAACTGCCAAGAATCAATTAAAAGAACAAAGTGATTTCCTGATGTGGTGAGCATCTGTGGAGGAAATCAAGAGTCTGATAAGGAGAGAGGGAATGGGGAAAATCTAATTAGTGACACAAAGACCATCTCCTGGATACTTCCAGAACATGGGGAAGAGCACAAGGTAATGGTTACATCTGAGAAAGTGACATGCCCAGGAAAGATGTGGGCACTGAGTGACCTGTGGACCAAGGGTCTAGGTGGGTGTGAAAGGTGGAGGTGGTGTGGCCGAAGAAGTCACAGATCAAGAACAGCAGGAACTGTATCACACCCAAGGAAAGCACAAGCATGGCCCATGTAATCGATGGGGCTGAGGCTGAGACCCAGGGACAGTGAGCAGCAGTGACAGTGTGTGAGGGAGCTGGCTCTGGCCTACAGATGCACCAGAGTTCTCTGTGTCATTCAACATGCCTTAGAGGTGGCTGACCACTGGGGGAAGAAGAGTCATTTTTCTTTGGCATGTGGCCACTAGTAGGTTGTCCTTGTTCAAGTAGATGGCCCCACAGACACAAACTCATGGGTAGCACTAACTGGACTCAGTAAATTGTATGCTTTAAAAAGTAAAAGACCAGTTTATGGATTGAGAGAGTGATGTGTTGGGGAGGTCTGGGTTGGTTCCTAAAAGCTACCTAGGGAACAGGAGAGCTCACATCTTTGGCAACTCCAACTCCATGATCCTACACTGTCCTCTGGCCTCCCAGGTTCCTGCATGTATGTGTGTATGAAAGCATTCACACAAACACACATGCACAAAAGGGAAATCAAAGGCAACAAGGTAACCCCCCCACCCCAGGGTGAAGACTGGCACAACCCTTTAAAGACCCCTAATGAGCCTGAACCAGGATCTTTAAAAAGACTTCACTGGGAGTTCTGTGTCACCCTGTCTAATATTTTCCAAATGTATTTGACCCCCAAGAGCCCCCACCCAGGGCACCCATGAGGACTCTGTGGTTTTAGATTTGTACCAAGGCTAGACCACAGAAGAGAAACCCCCTCTGCACCTCCTGTGGAGGCACCGATAGTCCCTTTCCAGCCAAAGACAATCAGCAAAGCAGGCTTGACCCAGACTGTCCCAGGGATTGGGGACAGAGTGAGGGAGGAGGGGAACAATGCAAGTTAATGCAGGGTATGTGTGTGTGAGTGTGTGCCACATACTCATGTGCACCAGGCTGAAAATGGCCACCCTGATACCTCACTACACCTTAACACCATGCTAATGGGGAGGGGACTGTTTAATGAAAATGTCATACTGTATTTTCTGAAACCCCTCCAAAAAATCTAGCACAGAATTCCTGGACATCCTAGGAATATGGCAGTAAGGACTTCCTTTATCCCTTTACAAAACTGTACCAGGAAATACCATTCCCCCACCACCAAAATAAATAACTATTAAAGCAGGAAGAATTATTACAACAGACAGATGTAAGTAAAGTTGAAATGTTTGTTCTAAGCCACATATACCCAAGCTTACAGAAAAATGATTAAAATTGGTAATTTATATCTAAATGATCTATATAAAAGCTTATTAAAATCATGTATTCATTATTCATACAAGAGGCTAGACTTTTAGAACAGCAGAAAAGAGCAAAGGGAATTGAGATTTCCCAAGATCAAATTCTAGGTGAAGGACTTTTTTTCTGATCCTCTGAAATAAGCTAATTATGATGAACACACCTTATTCATATGTACTTCAGCAGCCTTAAAGGCTTGGGACAGGGTTCAAGACCCAGGACAGAGAATGGAATCATATATCAGAGTTAAACAGGGTCAGAGAGAACCCTTTAGTGACTTTTTACAAAGACTAACTAAAGCTGTACAATTAGGGATATCTGACCCAGAAGCAAGACATATAATTATTGAGTCTTTGGCTTATGAGTCTGCCAATATGGAGTGCAAAAGGATCTTGGGTCCTTTAAAGATCAGATCAGCACCCTTGGATGAATGGGTCTTGCATACACTGAATGTTTATACATTTGACTATGGCACTGAAGCATGGGTAGAAGAAGCAATTTCCAATGGTAAAAGAAGGCATCAAGATACCAAATGTTTTAATTGTGGCAAAATATGAAAAGGAATTGTAGACAATGGATTTCCAGAAATGCCTTTTCTAGAAATAACAGAAATAGAAGGACCCAGCCTTCAGGTTTATGTAGGAGATGTGGGAAAGGCAGACATTGGATGAATGAGTGTAAGTCAACAAGAGATAGACTAGGCAACCTGTTACAATCGGGAAATGCAATGGGGGCCTCTCACAGGCCCCCATGGCGGATGTGGTCCAGTCATTTCCGGTTATTGCAGAGAACGTGCCTCATCAGGAAAATTAGAAAGCCCATGCCTGCTGTTACAAGCAATAATGCCCTGAAGGATGAGTTACGTGTATTTTGACAGACTTCTATAAGTGATCAAAGACCAAAGCTAAGAGTGTGTAAATGGCATTTTTATTACTGGCCTACTGGACACAGGCGCAGATGTAAGTATCATTACTCCAGAATCTTGGCATCCGTATTGGCCTCTTCAGGACGTAAATGTTCAGTTCCTGGGAATTGGAACCCTATCTCAAGTAGGGTTCCAAAGCACGAGATGGATTGAATGCATAGGACTAGAAGGACAAATAGGAAAACTAAGGCCATATGTAGCCAATATTGCAGTGAATTTATGGGGCAGTGACCTATTACAGCAATGGAATACCCAAATTAACATTTCTGCTGTTTCTAGAGCCTATATTTCTGTGGAAAATATTAAAAGACAGTAGAAACTGGCCATTTGGGCTGTACAAGAACACAAAGCAATTGATGCCCCTTCAGAGATACCAACAGCCCTGCCTCTGAAATGGTTGACTGAGAAACCAATATGAACAAAGCAATGGCCTTTAGCTGAGGAAAAGTTACAGGCTTTAGAACAGCTGGTACAAGATCAATTAGATGCTTGACATATAGAAGAATCTACCAGCCCTTGGAATTCTCCTGTATTTGTGGTTAAGAAAAAATCTGATAAACAGAGAATGGTGACAGATTTCAGTACTATCAACAAGGTTATTCAACCTATGGGCCCTCTGCAATCTGGAATTCCATTGCCCTCTTTATTACCAAAAGGATGGCCTCTCATAGTTATTGATTTAAAAGATTGTTTCTTCACTATACCTTTACAAGAAAAAGATAGAGAAAAGTTTGCCTTCACAGTACCTACTTATAATAATTCTCAACCTTCGAGGAGATACCAGTGGGCCATCCTCACCCAGGGCATGTTAAACAGCCCCACCCTGTACCAATATTTTGTAAATCAACCATTGGAAATAATATGCAAGCAATTTCCCAAATGTATAATTTATCACTACATGGATATCTGTTATCTGATTCAAACATGGATACCTTGAACAGACTGTTTGAAGAAATAAAGATAGTTTTACCTAAATAGGGATTGCAGATTGCTCCTGAAAAGATTCAGAGAGGAGATTCTGTTAATTATTTAGGCTATAAAATAGGTTTGCAAAAAATTAAGACACAAAAGGCACAAATTAGGAGAGATCGGCTACAGACTCTTAATGACTTTCAAAGACTGTTAGGAAACATTTTCAGCCTACAACCAGCTATTGGGATAACACCTGATCTAATAATTCATTTGAACAAAACCTTGGATGGTGATAAAGACTTGAACAGTCTCAGAGAATTAACAGCTGAAGCAGAAAAAGAACTGACAATGATTGAGGAAAAATTTCAAGAGGCACATGTGGACAGGGTGAATCCAGAGCTCAGTTGTATTCTCATCATATTATCTTCCAAAATTTCTCCTACAGGATTTTAATGCAGAGAGATGCTATTATCTTGGAATGAATCTTTTTACCACATAAACCAAGTAAGAAACTAAATACTTATGTGGAAAAAGTCTCTGAATTAATTATAAAAGGCAAATTGAGACTTCATCAACTAGCAGGCATAGACCCAGCAGAAATTATAGTGCCTTTCACTGCTGATGAACTAAAAAAGTTATGGGAAGATAATGAACCATGGCAAAGATCTTGTGCTAATTTTTTTTGGGAGAAATTAATAATAACTATCCAAAAAGCAAGAGGTTTAACTTTATAAAGAGAACTTCTTGGATTTTTCCTCGAATTGTCGATGATTCTCCAATAACCGGAGCCCACACATTTTATACTGATGCTAATAAATCAGGGAAGGCACGTTATAAATCAGATGAGTAAGGTGGAACAAATTCCTTATGATTCTGTCCAGAAGGCAGAATTATTTGCCATTCTTATGGTGCTAAGGGATTTTAAAGAACCTCTTAATATAATTACTGACTCACAATATGCAGAAAGAGTTATCTTACATATTGAAACTGCTGAATTTATACCTGATGATACAGAACTAACCTCATTGTTTATCCAGGTACAAGACACGATCAGGAACAGGCTTTGCCCTATGTATATAACACATATCCGATCCCATATGGGTCTACCAGGTCCTCTAGCACAGGGTAATGCAGAAATTGATCGATTGTTGATTGGTAGTGTGCTGCAAGCCTCTGAATTTCATAAAAAACATCATGTCAATAGCAAAGGCTTGAAGAAAAAGTTTTCTATTACATGGCAACAAGCTAAGGAGATTGTAAAGAAATGCCCTATGTGCTCTTTCTATAACTAAACACCACTGCCTGCCGGGGCTAATCCAAAGGGCACTCGAGGAATGAAATCTGGCAGATGGATGTGTTCCACTTTGCAGAATTTGGCAAATTAAAATATGTACACCACACCATTGACATTTATTCAGGTTTTCAATGGGCAACTGCTTTAAGCTCAGAAAAAGCTGATTCAGTAACCACTCATTTATTAGAAGTTATGGCCATCATGGGTATACCTACACAAATAAAGACAGATAATGGTCCTGCTTGTGTCTCTAGGAAAATGAAACTTTTTTTTGCTTATTACAATATTAAGCATGTTATAGGTATACCATACAATCCTATAGGTCAAGCAGTCATAGAAAGATCAAATCAGACTATAAAGGATATGTTAAAGAAACAGAAAATACCCCCAGAAATAGGTTACATAATGCTTTATTAATCTTAAATTTTCTCAACGATAATGAGAAGGGGTCAACGGCTGCAGAAAGACATTGGATAATGGAAAAGTCTGCTGAATTAAATCAACCAGTTTATTTCAAGGATGTGCTGATTTCACAATGGAAGCCAGGAGATGTTTTATATTGGGGAAGGGGTTTTGCTCTTGTCTCCACAGGAGAGGAAAAATTGTGTGTACCATCTGATGGAGGAACGTCATTGGTTAAATAAAGAAACTGCCTTGGCCCTGATAGGACAGAAAATTAGGTAGGTAGAGTAAACAGAACAGAATGCTGGGAGGAAGAGGAAGTGAAGTAAGACGCCATGCTTCTGCTGTCCGGGGCAGACATGATGAAGCAAGCCGCCAGGTCAGACATGCTGAGTCTTTCCTGGTAAGACTACACAGATTATTAGAGATGGGTTGATCGGGATATGAGAATTAGCCAGTAAGGACTAGAGCAGTGGTTAAAAGAATACAGTTTGTGTGTTGTTATTTTGGGGTATAAGCTAGCCAGGCAGCCGGGAGCAGGGTGGCAGGAATGCAGCCCGCAGCTCCCTTCAACAACCATCAAAATTAATAAAGGTTCGGTTTAAAGAGGAGAAGCCCCTTGGAAAAGAAAAATAACAATTCATTCACAAGGATGATGACCATCCTGATGGTATGAAAAAAAATATTGGTTGGGGGCAGGGTTATTTTCTTGTCTCCACAGGAAAGCACTCATCTTCAAAGAATTTAAGGGACCCTGGATATTTAAATACTGATGGATGGACACTAGTTAGAACCCAATATGGATCAACATGAAATCTGAATAGGTTTTAGTACATATAAACATTATGTGTGTGTGTGTGTGTGTGTGTGTGTGTGTTTATTACTAAATCTGTAGAGCTGGTTTTGGAGTTGGACTATGGCTCAGTCCCTCTTCAATTCCAAGCCTGTTGATAAGAGATATCTCAGAGTTTCTGTCTCAGGTCAGGAGCCATGATATGGGACAGAATAAGAATAATAATATACCTGATAAACTTTCTTTGCCTTTCTTCATATCTGTGTCGGTCTTTATATGTCTGTATATGTCTTTGCAGTTAATGTTTAAATTTCCTGTAACAAACAACAAATTTTCCTACAGTAATCTTTGAAGTTTCCAGGATGAAGATGGGGCCCCACAACCTCAACTCCACCTGGTTACTATGACATCATGATTTTGATAGCGCTAAAATTAGACCTGTTTTTTGGTACCAACTGCATAAGACAGTTTCAAATGGTGCACATTTTTGACAACACTCTGGTCGGACCTCCTCAAAACACTCAGAGGCTAGTTACAATTTTCTTAGACCAAATATTAATCTGGGAATTTTACCATCATTTGCTTTTACAGGACCTCCTAAGAAGAGCGTTGCCCCCATGTCAGCTGGAAGCAATCTTATAGGACAATGTCCCCTCTCCCAACAGAGTTTGCCTTCAGGTTTAAGGACATCATTTAGTGGTTGGTATAGGGCTGAGGGGATGGGGGAGGTATTTTATGGGATTAGGGGTGCTTATTTGAAAAAAAGGGATTAACTGGTTTGATGGGATGATTGGTATTTGTGAATTATTGTTTTTAGAAAATTATATTGGTGTTGATTCTTGTATATTGATATATTGAATATGAGTATGCTTCTACCTCTATTCATTGTATGAGAGTATGTTTATACCTCTGTTTCTATTTATATGCAATGTACATTTCTACCTCTGATATGACATTGTTTACATTTGGAGATCATTGTCATCATAATTTGCACAGTTGTTTAATCTCTTAGTCCTCAAGTTAGATAGATATCATCTATCTATAGATAGATGAATTATAAATCAATAGTCATATATGTTTGTCATATTTATAGTTAGGATAATCAGGTTCTTTAGATAAATAGAGACTATATTTAGTATAGATAGTATAATCTTCAACCTCTCCGAAGAGCTGTAGAAAATGGCCTTTAATCTAACCTAGGATTCCGTGCCTACGAGACACAATCACTCCTGGCAACACCGCTCTACTCCTGAGAGAACGTTGAGCACCAAAGACACTCCACTGGGAGCTTGTCCTCTTCTTGGCACAACTGGCCTTTGGGCAAAAGAAAAGCCCATACCTCGACTACTGACAAAGATACAGAATATCCATAAGTGGATGAAACAGGATTGTCTTATCTTGCCAAGACAGGGTAGGATAGTTCTAAAAAAGTTCCTTGCCTTTGATAATGGTATGTCAGTTATGTTAGGCCTTAGCCAAAGTTGGTTGACTCAAGATTGCAAATGAGACTTTGGGTGATTGCCCAGGTAGTCAGTTGTCTCTGCATTTGTGTACATTTTGGAAGTTTCTCGTTTGTACTTCCTGGTTGCTTAAGTAATATTACTTGCTTTCTCAGATCTTTGATGGAGTTGAAGATTAGATAATTGTAGTTACTCTCTACATTATTTAGACTCCTTGAAATAGAATGTTTAGTAAAACTTTTGTTATATGTTTCTTGCTTAATATTGTTTGTCATTTGTAATATTTATTATTTGTTCCTATTGTATATAGTTGTATTTGGTTTGGTTTTGTCTTATTTAGACAAAAGGGGGAGATGAAGGGGAAGCCCCAGCCAATCACCTTGTTTGTAGGGCGGGTACCCCTTAGGCCAATATTTACCTATAAATCTGGCAGGTGTGCTCACCACCTCCTCTCTGGTCCTGGCACTTGGTTCCTGCTCCTGCGACTAGGCTCCTTTCCTGACGGTTGGTGCTTTGTGAGTTTTAACCCCAAAATAAATGCCCCTTTAAATACTAACTGGTGTGGGATTGTTTTGCTCATCACTCCCCATTGTGATTCTCCTCCTTCCCAGGTCAAGAGGGGATTTTTCAGGAGTAGAAGCAGAGGTGGGGAAATCTGGGTTCCTCTTTCAGATTCAGGACTCCATAAACCCTCCAAGATATTGAAGGGGCGGGGCACAATCACAGAGGCCTGAGATGACTCGTTGGTTTCTAGATACACCTATGAAAAACTCTGAAAACGCCTTCCAGGGAGGCCTTTTTGTTTTTGCTTCCTGGTGAGCTGTGAACAGGGCACTATCTTCCCATTTAGCCCTCTCCAGAAACCAGAGAATCAAAACAGTGGGCACTTACCTTGCCTCATTTTCTGCTTGAACAAAACTCCTTTGGCCTTCCCACAGGTCACAGGAAGTGTAGGAGAGAGAAAATCTAAAGTGTCATCCTTGGGCATTCCTGGAAGTGAGAAAACAGACAGACCTGGATAAGTGAGAAGACCAGCACTGAAAGACAATGTCCACTGTCATTACCTGCTATCACTTTACACTTTATAGGGTTCCCAGCAGACCTGGTCAGAGTCAGAATCTTGGCTTTGCAGTTTCCTAGAAAGCCCACTGAAATTGCAGTGGTGTTTGTTATCCAGTTTGAGTGGGGGATTTGCATCTGTTAGATCCTGATGTGAGTGAGAAGCAGAGCTACAGGTAACCCTGAATTACTATTATAAACCCTGGGGGAAGGGTGTTGCATATTATCCCAGTGTGGGGATCTTTCAAGGTTCTCTGTCTCCATGGAAACATCTTTGCTAATTCCCTGTGGTAAGTATAGCTCTAAAGAAGACATATGTCCTGAACAAGCTTGCAACAGATGAAGGGGCAGTGTGTGTGTGTGGGGGGGGGTTAGGGTGCTGCAAGGAGCAAGCTAACATGAAGGGTCAGGCCACAAACATCACTCTCTCTATCTCACCTGTGGCAGGTACCCCCGTGTACCTCGAATGTGATGGGCCTTTAGTTTTGAGCATATCTAAAGCCATGTACTCTACCCCTAAGGATAGTTTCCTGGTGAATTCTCAGTGGTGCTGAGTTTGGCTTAGCCACATTTGCCCATTTCAGCAAAAGGCCTTTAATGATGAAACCTGAGGGAAGGCCTTTCTGGGGCTCTTCAGCATCTGCCAGCCCCATTCTAAAGGAGCTGCAGCAGCTGGTTAAGACCCCCTTTAGTGTGAGCTAACAACCAGGAGGCTGTAGCAATTAAAGATAAAAACCATTTCCTGAAGTAAAGAACTTCTATGGAGGAAGCCTGACAGGGAAGGGGAGCAGTGGGAAGGTGAAAAAACAATTAGTGACCCCAAGACCAGCTTCTGAATACTTCCAGAACACAGGGAGAAACAAGATAATGGTTACACCTGAGAAGATGACATACCCAGAGAATATCTGAATACTTTCTGACCTGTGGTCCAAGGTGAGTGTTTGCTCGGGAGCATCACCTCAGCTCCCTAATACCCCTTTGTATAAAAAGTCTGGATTGTTTGCCTGGGGCTTCACCCCAGCTCCTGGCACAAAAACCTCCCCTGGGAGGTGCCTCAGTCCAAATTCCACCTCTGAGAAAGCCTGCCAAGTGGTGAGCCCTCCCCAGGGACGGTCAAGACCACTCCCATGTGTTATTTAAACTGCCCCCCCCCCCCCGAGAATGAACACATGGTTTTGGGATTTTGTGTGGTCTCCCCTTCCCTTTCTTCTCTGCTCCATGCTTTCTGGGGGTCACCTGGGAGCACTCCATTAAACCATGGTATCTTTTAATTTGCTTTGATTTGGTCTGATTGGGATTATTTGAGTCAGCAGAAAGGTTCATCTGAGAGAAAATACTTAACATCTGGAGCTCCCTCTGGTGGGGAGAGTGCCTATCCTCTTCCCTCTCCTCCCCTCTCCAAGCTTTCCTGGGGGCACCCGGGAACACTCCATTAATGGGCATCTTTAATTTGGTCTGATTGGGATTATTTTGTGGGTGGAGAGGTTCATCTAAGAGAAAATACTTAGTAGTGAGGGGGAGGGATGGGAGGTGGGGTGGCAGCATAAGTCACAGGCAGAGCAAGAAGATTAAGAATCACATCCTTCATCCTCCTAAGGCCAAGGCAAAGATAGCCCATTTAACAGATGGGGCCGAGGTTCGGAGGTAAGAAGTTTGCACAGCACTGACCATGTGTGAGGTCTGACCGTGGGATATAGATGTATCACCCAGCATGCCTTAGCAAGAGCAGCTGGCAAGTGATGCGGGGTGTGTGGCTACCAGTAGGTTGCCCATGCTCCAGTGACTGGCCCCACACCCAGCACTAACTGAACTCTGTATAGGAAGATGGGAGAGGGAAGTGGGGAAAGCTGTAGGGGTGAATAGAAGATGGGCAAGATCAAAGCACATTCTATACATGATGACATCTTAAAAGAGTAAATAAAAATACTATTTTTAAAAAGCCAAAATGGCTCAGTAGTACTCCTAATGCCACAAGCACCCAGGCCAACTCAGAAGTTGCAGTCTAAGGCGGACGCTAAGCTGAGGGACAGTGGTCAGCACTGGTCTGGGTTCCTGCTTCCTCAAGTGTTTCATAAAAAATATGAAGAGGCATTTGGGGTTGTTCTCTGTGCTTTTTCATTGTAAAGAACAAAGGCTTCAGAAGCACATGGGTGGATTTTTAGTTCATTTAAGTGTTTTACCTTTTAACTGAGTCCTATCATGAAGATCAAAGGACAACATGAAGGGCCAGTACTTTGTCTCATCCAGGCCTCTGAATAAGGTCTCAGAGGAATAGCCCACTGAGTGTCCATTACAAGAATATTCCAAGCCGGGCAATGGTGGCGCACACCTTTAATCCCAGCACTCGGGAGGCAGAGGCAGGCGGATCTCTGTGAGTTCGAGACCAGCCTGGTCTACAGAGCTAGTTCCAGGACAGGCTCCAAAGCCACAGAGAAACCCTGTNAAAAACCAAAAAAAAAAAAAAAAAAAAAAAAAAAAAAAATTCCAGCAGAGGGCAGCATAGACCCAGATATAAGCTTTTTGTTTATGCAGACAGAGTTTCTGTCCTCAAACTAGTTCTATAGACAAGGCTGGCCTCGAACTCAGAGATTCCTCTGCCTCTGCTTCCCCAAGTGCAAGGATTAAAGGTAAGTTCCACTACTACCTGCCTCATTTTTATTCTGTTATATGACCAAACAACTTATTTCACTTTAAGTAAAGTTTTTAAAATTATTGGTTTTAGCTATGAATAACATACAAATAGGTAGACATAAACATAGACACAGACCTTTGGAAGTTCTTATTTATCTTTAAGGTTGTAAAATCTAAAGGGTTGAGACCCTCTCTCTTCCTTAGGTCTCAGCTGAGATGACATGTGGCAATGACCTTATGACCTCTGGCTATGTTCCTTTAACAAAAAACCGCCTCAGCCACAGTAGACCATTGCCTTTCTTTGCCCCTCTCACTCCTATCCTCATTCTTTCTCTCTCCTAATATTGAATCCATGAATCTCCCCACCCCTGTGCCAGCTCTAAGGGACCCTGCCATCCTAAGCCTTTCCAATGGCAGGTCCCACCATAGCCTTACCCTGTGCTCTGGATATCTGAGCATGTCCAGTCCTTGCCTTCTGAGACCTGGTCACCATCTTCAAGTTCCTGGTTGAGTCATTCTTCCTCTGAGTCCTCTGATCCACCACTTTGAGCTTCTTCTGGACTCCTTGTCCAGGTGAGGCCATCCCTGGGCCAAGAGAGACTCATGAATGGATGTCCCCAGTGGAACTTCCCTTCTTTCACAGACTTCTTTCCACCTTCCACCCTCCCTTCCAGATCTCCATGCCTCACTTTTCTTTTTCTGTTTTTTTTTCTGTTTTTCTTTTCTTTTTTTTTTTTTCTGATGTGCACCATGCTTTCTCCCCCAAATATGTTCTCCATATGTTCTCACCCCAGGGAGCTCTCAGAAGAATTAACTAGATGAATATGGGAGGGTTATTGGTGGGTTGGGGCATTGCTTTTTGTTTCATGTTTGTAAGACTCCTGAACCATGAGGTAGTACCATCAGAGCCAAATGGCAAAGCCCCGGGATTCTTCAGGTGGGGATGGAGAGCCTTGCATGTAGCACACATGTGCAGAACAGACAACATTTAAAGAGAGAGATACTTCTCATGGCTAAAGCATAGACATACAGGAGGAACAGGCACAGTGCCTGCCATGAAGGCAGCTCCCAGGAGTGCCAGTGGAGGGTGTGGCTGAGAGTCAGAGGCTCTGCTGGTGGACCAGTGAGGAGAGGGAGAGCACAGTGCTTTTCATTGCTAGGACTTAGGACGTGGAAATCACAGGACAGCTACAGCCCACTGACAAAGGGCTCCTCTCCAGAGCTCTTCTGGCACTTGTACCATGAGCTGCCTGTGGTGGTTTCAAAGAAAATGATCCCTAAAGGGAATAGCATTATTAGGAGGCGTGGCTTTGTTGGAGTAGGAGTGGCTTTGTTGGAGAAAGTATGTGATTGTGGGGGTGGGCTTTGAGGTCTCATATATGCTCAAGCCATGTCTAGTGTCTCAGACCACTTACTGCTGCCTGCAGGTCAAAATATAGGACTCCCTGCTACTTCTCCAGCACCATGTCTGCCTGCAAACCACCATATTGCACCATGATGACAATGGGCTAAACCTCTGAAAATGTAAGCCGCTCCAATTAAATGTATTTCCTTTATAAGAGTTGCTGTGCTCATGGTGTCTCTTCATAGCCAAGAAACTCTAAGCCATGAACCCTCACGGCTAGGACGCAGGCTCTTTTACATTTTATTTCACAGAATGAAGTTGTTAATTCTCCCTTTATTTTGGAAGGATGGTGCCATCATGAACATAAAAAGGAAACCAGTCACTCCTCATCCTTCACCTTGGACTACTGCCACCCACCAGCATAACAGAGTTCCCTGGTTACTCAGTGACAAAACTGGTTGGGTGAAATTTAAAACCAGATCACCACACTATCCAGAGATGGCTGTGTGCCTTCTCATTGAGTTGAGAGCAAACTCTATTCCTTCTCCACCAGATCTTTGGCCCCTCAGGAGCCTCCTCTAGCCTCACTTGCCTTCTAATCTCACCTTGTGTGGGTCTTTTCTTCTGCTGTTTTTTTTAAGGTGTTGACCAGATGCCTCCTTTCCTTTTTTTTTGCTAAGAAGAAAGAATACAGTCTTTTATAGTCACCAATATAGACCTATCAATCTTTTCTATTTAGTAAAATTAAATAATATTTTTGTTCATTAATTGTGTGTGTACATGTATATGTGCGTTGTGTATTTATGTGTATGTATGCATGTGTTTATGTGTGTGTACATGTGTATGTGTGTATATATGTGTATCTGCATGCATGTGTATGTGTGTGCCTTAACCTTGAGACAGCTCTCCAAGCTCACCCCTAACCTGTCAATCTTTTCTATTTAGAAAAATTAAATAATATTTTTGTTCATTAATTGTGTGTATATATGTGTATGTAAATGTGTATTTATGTGTATGTATGTGTGCTCGTGTGTGCATATGTATGTATGTATGCTTGTGTGTTGCCACGGACCATCCCTCTGTGAGACTGCTATCCACGGGAGGACAGGGTTGAAGGATAGGATAGCCAGGATACGACTCAAGGGAATGACAGACAGACACACTGTGTAGTGAAAATCTGCTGCAATTTTACTTCTGCAAAGCTTCAGTTTTTGTACAAAACAGATCAAAGAACTTGGCAGGTGCATTACATCACCCCACTCAGGGTTCCAGACATAAATCAAGATTAAGCATAACCAAAATAGAGCTTCTTCTACGTGCTCCTTTCTACGTGTTCCCCCTTCCGTGCTCAAGATGTTGGCAAGGACTTTTAGTTTTGTTTTGTCTTTTAGAATTCTGTCTCACACCATTATTTACTTTCTACCGTGGGAGACTAGTTCTCAGGGTCCTGTGTTTAGCTTTCCATCTATATAGTTTTTATTCTTTGCTCCATATCCCCTAATAGTTTTCTCGTTTTCTCATGATAGTTCCTATACCAATATATTAAAGCTGGTCTCATGTTATCAATAATTTCCTTTCTTTCCTTCTTACTATAAAGACACCAGGGCTTCTGGGATCTAGCTAATCTTTCCATAAAGGGGAATTTTCTCTAACTCTCCTTTTCTCTCTAAATCTGATTCACTATGACGATTCCCTCGTAACATTTCAACTTTAGCCGTTTCTGTTTCATAATTAATAAAGTTTCCCAGGCTCATGTGGCGTGGGGCATACTTCAGTTCCTCAAGGACTGCTTTAATGAACGGTGGAGCCGAGCCAAGGACGTACTTTGATCTCTTGGTAAGCGATCAGCTGCAAACAGGAAAATTAAGAAATACAGAGAAAGATCATACAGGGTGTCAGGAGGGCTCGCTCTCAAGGCCATCTCCAGATATGAGATCTGCCTATGGCATCAGGTCTTATCTTGACCACTGATTGCCAGGGGACCACCTGGGGTTTCGCTCCAAGAAGCTCTAACCCCAATCCTTCAGCAGGCAAAGGCCAGCGCAGAGGCATTTTGTCACTACACGGCAGTCACTGCTGTGGACGTGGCAGTGTGTATGTGTGTGTACATGTGTATGTGTGTATATGTGTATCTTCATGCATGTGTATGTGTGTGCCTTAATCTTGAGACAGCTGTCCAAGCTCACCTGTAACCTTTTAAAGAATCAGCTGGAAAGGAGCGATCAGAGGTTGAACATGAAAGAAAAAACGTCAAGGACTGCAGTGGGACCATAGTCTTTATCCTGTCACTCCAATTATTTTTAATAAAATGCTGATTGCCAGTTAATAATTAATGTAGGCTTCTGTGTATTTCTTTGGGACTGATGGCTGCAGAATTGGGTAGATCAGAAATATCAGTCAACAAATGGTACCCAACGTGTGGACAACTGCATCCACATAAAATCTGAGATAGCTTGGGAAGTAATTCTAGACCAAAGAGAATAGAGTTAAGCATGGCTTATTGATAGTAACATTTTCTCAGGTGGGCTCTGTTTGCTGGAGGCAAATGTGTCTCATTTAAGAGAGGCTTCCTGACTCAGCTTAAGCTAGAAAAACTTTGCAGCCCTTTTAAGATGCTCTACCACAAAACACTTAAATGGTATTTATGAATAGTTTACAGTATGCTTCTTGGCAGCTGCATGGACCTTGAAACACCATAGATTTGTGGCAATAAACATGGCTCTGGCCAGTGCCAGTGTAATGAGGCTAGAATCTCAGAAAGCTAAGGAATGGGCTGGATCCAGCCAAAGCCAAGGCTTTAATCCGAGACATATCACTTAGCAAATTTGAGACTCACATGACAGAAAAAGAGATACAATAAAGATAGTTTCAAGCGAAAATGCCTCTAAACAATTAACAGTGTATTTAAAAATATGTAGAATTTGGAAAGAAAAAATAGAAGGATAAAGGATTTAGAAGAAAAAAAGAAAAAAAAATGAGTACTTGAGTGTGGTGGCACACACCTTTAATCCCAGCACTTGGGAGGCAGAGACGTGTGGATTTCTGTGAGTTCAAGGACAGCCTGATCTACAGAGTGAGTTTCAGGACAAAGATACACAAAGAAACCCTGTATCAAAAAGCCAAAAATTCAAAATAAAAGTAAAAGAAATAAGAGTTTAAAATGAAGCCAAATAAAGATGGAAAACACACAGAGTCTTGATACTGTATGTTATTATGCTCTCTTTGAATTGTTTGAATGCTGAGGAAGGAGCAACAGATGCTAAAAGATATTTGCTTATAAATGCTGCTGAATTAATCCAAGATAGGTATTTTGAAAATACCTTGACTTCAAAATTGAACTCAAAATGGATGTTACTTTGGAGAAGAGATTTTGTTTTTGTTGCCACAGGAAATGAGAGGTTATAGATTCATTCTGGGTTAAGTAAAATCAGGTTTGATAAAAAAGACCCCCTGAGTAATCTCTGATAGGAGTGGATGGCCCAGATGTCTGAGTTCTACATCCAGAACAGATTCAAGACTGCTGCCTGAGATAATCAATCCTCTCAGGATACTCCAGTCAGGACTTGATCATAATTCTAAATTTTCTTTAGGTCACCATAAGATTATCAGCACCCCCAATCAGCAGGAAGTAGCCTTGAAAACTATACCCACATTCCCCCCAAATGTTTCTTCCTGGAGTGGTCTTTCCTTCCTGAATGAAGCCAGGGGGAGGCACAGCTGGGTGAGAAGGACTGGGATGCTTATCCAGAATCTCAGTGATTTGCAGTGAGCCTGCTTGGGGCTCACTGACTCTTGATGAAGAGGACAGATGGCTTGGTGGAGATGGTTGTGGTGGGGGTAGGGTCTACGCACTTCTCTTATTCTCTTCATAGGCAGTAACAACTGGAATTAGCGAAGGAACACACATCAAGACCCTGGAAGTTATCTGGAAGATGGGATTGCCTAGTGCATCTTTTCCCACAGCACAGGAGGCAGAGTTACTGATTTTCCTCATGTGCATAGAACAGGTTCATCACCACACATGTCCATTCTGTGGCTGTTTTTGCCTTTTATTTCATTTGGACACTCAGTGCTATTTAGTTTCTGCTATATCACCAAAAATTGGGTTGACCATATAGAAAACTACTACTGTAGAAGCTGCCTCAAATGTACACAAATATAAGTGGAATGTAAACAAAATCATCATATAACAGAGGAGACAATGCCCTGATAAGATATCATATGCTACCAACTAAAATGCCTAGTTCCTGGAATGTGTCACATCTTTATGAGTCATTGGCCAAAGGAGTACCAGAGGTCCCCCTGCCCCAAACACTACAGATTATTGCCAGTGCTATTGATTACTCTCTATAACCTGCTAATAAGACCCTATTGATGAATGTACCATACACTTATGCCATCATGCAGGAAGAAATCATGCTCATGTTCAACTAGAAGCTTCACCACCATGGACCTGCATTCTTAGTGCTGGAGAAGGTCCTATGCACACTACCAGAGGTGAAAAGTCATCATCAGTCTCACACAGCTAGGAATGCTGTGAGCTATAATAGTGAGTTACACTGTGACCTGCTGTACTCACTAGTGCAATAGTGTCACATACTTTATGGGGGTGACCAACTACCTTTCAATTGGACATAAGGGCAGTTTCATGAGATCGAACCTACATTCGACACTGTTAATATGTCAAAATATCTAGGACCAGATAAGTCATGGACCTCAAGTAAAACCTACCACATTAATTTTCTAAATGAGCATAGCAACACAATCACTACTAATAATGTTTTGCTATGCTCATCGTGATGGCTATCTTGGCCATGAACTTGACTACATCTGGAATTACCTAAAACCCAAGTCACTGGGTATACCTGTGAGGGATTTTTCTTAATTAAATCATTTGAAATAGGAAGCGCCATCTTAAATTTAGATTGTTTTAGGTGGTAAGCCCCACCTCTAATCTGGGACGCACTTTCTTCTGGCAGTTTATATAAAGGACATGGAAGAAGGAAGCTAACACTCTTTGCATGCTTGTTCTTGCTGGCAAAAATTGGCATTAGAGCTTACTTCTTTGGGATTTCAGAGTATACTCAAGACCAGCTAAGATACCCAGCCTCTTTGATTGAACAACTACTGTATTATTGAACATTCCATCAGTGGACAGCCATTGATGGACTATCTAACTACAGCCTGTAAACCATTTTAATAAATCCTTGTTCTATAAATATTATAGACCCTACAAAACCAACATAGGGATGGCACCACCCACCATGGGCTGGACCCTCCCCAATTCATCACTAAATATGAAAATGCCTTTCACTTGGATCTCATGGCAGCATTTCCTCAACTCTGGAGTACTCAGTTCTATATGGAATATCTGTCATGTCCCCCACCTCAAAGCTCAGGGATCTATGCTTAAGAGAAGGTGCAATGAGCAGAGGTGGTAGATGACTCCATGGAAACAGCTTCCTTTGCACACAGAGGGACTGGTGCATACTGAACTCACAGAGTTCAACATGTGGCAACATGCCCAAGACCAAGTTCAAACCAGACAAACATCTGAGCATTGAGAATGGGAAGTGGGCACAAAGTTTCACTCCTAACAAAGAAAGTATTTGCAATTAATACATGAAGGAGAAGGGAATATCAGTTTTCTTCAATGGAATGACATTGGGTAATCAATAACACTCCAGGTCAAGCCCCCGTGCTGAGGAATCATTGGTTAGTACAAGATGGACTCCATTTTTTTCTTTTTCTTTTTTCTGTTTTATTTGTGTCTATATGTGCTTTTTGTCTGTTTGTTCTGATTTGTGTTTGAGTATATTTTGGGGGTTATTTGTTTGGTTTTTGTTTTTTTTCTAACATAGGGTTTCATCTAAATAAAAGCCCTGGCTGCCTTGGAACTCACTCAGTAGACCAAGCTAGTTTCAAACCCGCAGAGATCCAGCTTCCTCTGTTTGCCAAGTGCTGGGCTTAAAGGACTATACTGGGCTTGAGTTTTCTAAGAAAGAGAGACAGAAAGACTATGAAGTGGGGTGGGTAGACTGGGAGGAGCTGAGAAGAGTTGAGGGAGGGAGAGGATGTGATCAAATGTATGGAAAAGGTTTTGAAAAAGACAGCAAAAATAAATAAATAAATAAATAAATAAATAAATAAATAAATAAATAAATAAATGAAAGTTAAGCAAAACTGGATTTTTGTGAGGGACCAAGAGACCCTCAGGCCAGACAAACTGACCCATCTTTCACACCCTTCTCATGAAAACAATGTGTTGCAAAGAGCACAGACAGCTATGCTGCAAGTTCGCTGAATGGCGTAACCGCAAAGATGTTTTATAGAGATACTAAGAGCAAAAAAAAAAAAAAAAGGAAGAACTAACTTTGACCTAGGGCACAGTAGTTCCCCATTCCCCTCTACCCTTACCCCTCCTTTCCAGAACTGCCCTATAAAAATGAAACCTTGCCTGCAATAAACGGAACCTTGGCGCATCTCAGACTGACTCTGTTTTTCTTTACGCGCTTGGTTCCCTTTTCCTTTCCACCCCATTGTTCCTAGGTGATGCCTCCTCGAGACCCATAAAATAACCTGGCCTGCTGGACGGGTCAGATTTTGACACATAAAATTGGATATTTTGTACCCAGGGATTTAATTTCCTATAATTTTAGTTTTATAGATCTTAGTCAATTGTGCAAAATATTAACATACAACTTTAATTGTGCAATATTAACAAAAGTCCCTATTTTAATAGATAAATACATCTCCCTGGGGTAGTAAATGAAACAAAGTCCCCTTAGCAGAGTGTATTGAGACCTTGATCTTCTGGTTTCTGCCCATTCCTGCAGGTCCTATTGCACCCTATGACCTGGCTATGTCAGTGGGACTGATCTATCGTCTTCCTTTCCATCCCAATACCAGGCCCTTGGCTTCACACACACTGTTCCCTTTTATAGATTGGGGCTGGTTTCTCCTAAGACTGTTCTTCATCATTTATTTCAGAAATAAAGATGCCTCGACCGATGAATTGGGAAAAGTCATGGACACAAACAAGGTTCAGAACAAAGGAACACAGGCTGCACTGGCAGGAAGATGAGCCTGGTCAGGACTCATAGGAGCTCAGCGTATACTGGAAGCTCGTGTTCTCCTGGCCTCGCTGGGGCCAGATGCCTGGGCAGCTGCTCTGGTTTTCTGGTGAAGCCTACCCTCCACTGTTTCCTTAGCTTAAGGAATCACCTGTTCTCTGGGGAGGAGCCTTTAGATGGTGAAGTGTCATCAATAGTGACCCAATGACGACAGTGTCACAATGCAGTGTGAGTGTGTTTGGACTCTGCTGGGTTTGTTCTCTCCAGTCTCCAGTGGTTTTATTGCCTGGTGGTCCTCTTACTCCCACCTCAACCAGACCCATTTTCTACCCCTCTTTCTGTTCCTTTATTTATGCAGCTGCTATAGTTTGGATGTGGAATGTCCCCTCAAAACTTAGGTGTTGGAGTATGGATCCCAGGATGACACTACAACATTATTTCATAGCCAAGACCATCACACAAGACAGCCACACAAGCACCCAGGCACCATGGTTCTCTTCAGCCTCCCCAGCCTGGATGGGCCTGCACCACTGAGTATCAGTGCATCACGCACACACGCATGCACACACACACTCACACACGCACGCACACACACATACACACGCGCACACATGCACGTACACACATATGCATGCACACACATGCACACGCAAACACATGCACGCACACACACGCACACACACGCACTCAAACTCACAAACACACAACGCAAGCACACACAAACACACACACATGCACACACACGCACAAACATGCACACACACACAAACACATGTATGCACACACTCACAAACACACACACACACATAAGCAACACAGCTGGGCCATTGTCAAGAGTGTAAGATTCCTAGTTTGGTTAAATTAATATTAAGTATCTTTCCAAAGCCTACTCCATGCATCTGATGCAAACGTGATCATTTGGAAAATGACGTCTAGGTTTTGTCCAGGAGAAAGGAATTCCTCAGATCATTCCTGAAACCGGATGGCAGGGGGTTGTTTGTAAATCTGTCCATAGTATATGAATAAGATTGTAGGAAACATCACCACGTAGACATATTTGTAATTAAATTATTCAAAAATAATCTAGGATCCATTGTTCTCTCTGTCTAACGACCCAAAAACATGTGCCATGTTTTAAATTGCTCTCAGAACAGATTACCAGGAGTTCTGTAGCTGTCTTAGTTAGAGTTACTACTGCTGTGATGGGGTGGAACAGCATGACCAAATAAACTTGGGGAGGGAAGGGCTTATTTGACTTTCACTTCCACATCACTGCACACACACAAACATACACATGCACACACACATGCATGCACACACACAAACACTCACATAAACACACAAACACACACATGCACACACACTCTCACACACAAACACACACACATGCACACACACAAACACTCACACAGAAACACTCACACAAACACACACATGCATGCACGCACACACACAAACACTTATACAAACACACACACATGCACACACACAAACACACACATGCACAAACACACATGCACACACACAAACATACACACAAGCACTTATACAAACACACATACATGCACACACACACACACATGCACACACACAAACCCAGAACTACCAGTCTAGAAACGACACTACCCACAATGGGCTGGGCCTTCCCCCATGGATCATTATGAAGAAAATCTCTTCCCGCTGGATCTTTGGAAGGCATTTTCTCAAGTGAGATTCCTTCCTTTCCAGGATCTGTAACTTGTGTCACATGAACTTAAGATGAGTCAGCACAACAGCTTCACACAACACAAGTTTATTTAACAACTGTCAGTGAGACATCGGGTGTGGACCTCACAAGCCCTTTGTCTGTTCCTAGAGGATAACCCAGTTCCTGGGCTTTTACAGATCCTCAAGGTCACCCACTTTCCATGGCCCCGTCCTGCACCCTCACACCCACCAGCATTGCATCCTTCTGATGATTCTTTGGTCATGGTGTTCCATCACATCACAGCAGTAGGTACTCTAACTAATATGTGCCATCTTTTAAATTGCTCACCCTCGCGCACAAGTGCACACAGCAGGCACTCACCCTTGTGCACACGCACATCAGGCGCTCACCCTTACATGCTCACATAGCAGGTGCTCACCCTTACATGCACACACAGCAGGTGCTCATCCTTGCATGTGCACACAGCAGGCGCTCACCCTTGTACATGCGCTAAGAAAGGTCCCCTACTTCTCAAGATCCATAAAATCAGAATGGTCATCCTTACACCTACAGTCAAAGACAACGTCCCCCCAAATGGCCCTAGCTTAATTACGTGTGTAGAATGTCTTTGTTTTTAAGATTATGGGTTCCAAGGCCAAGGAGGAACTCAGGGAGGTCACCACTGTCCACCCCATTGTCACACACAATAACAACAATAATTCCAGCACTAAATAACCCATCAGCAACACTAACCGCGCACAGACTCTCACCTGTTTCCTTACTTCTCTTCCCCTTGGATTTCTCTACAGTAGTGTTGTTTCCAGTCTCCATGGTATCTAGAAAACAATACATGGCAACGAGGGAAGAAATAATGAAGAGAAATTGCAAATCTTAGCACACGGCCAAGGCCTTGCTTCCATTGGTGTTCGAACCGTCGTTCCTTTCCTCCTTCTAGAAGAACCCCAGGCTGCTGAACTGAGAACTAGGAATCCAGAGAGTGCACTGGCCATTTTTGACCAATGGGACAATTTATATATATTTTTACACAGCTAAAATATTAATTTTGTGGGGAAATTTCTGGACAAACCCTGATGAGTTCTTTGACACACTTGAGGAGTCTGGGTTGAGAAGAGTTGGTCTGAACTTTTCCCTCCTCACCAGCAGCAGGCTGGTCACAGGGCACACAGCATTGTATTGAAGGGAGGAGTTGGGAGCTGCACGGCATGCTGGGAGATGTAGTCCTGGCTGCGAGGTGTCATGCTGTGGGTAATAACCACAAGATGACGTCATAACACATAAAACTCTCGTGTGACGTTTTACTTCCCAGCATGCACAGCGCCCCCCGCCCCCCGGGAGGGCTCCTCCTTTCACCCTGGCCACAGGGGTCACGTCAGGTTCACGTGGGGGGGGGTGTCACAGGGTCATAAAATAGTGCTGCTCAAGGTTTATTATTGTAACTCAGTTCACCCAGTTGAGAAAATCCGTCCCAGTCATACCCGAAGTCATTGTGACTGACATAATTCCTCACTGATATTCCCCATCAGATTATATAGGATGTCAAATTGACAATTAAACCAAGTATGGGACAGGGGAGTAGCTGGGACAGGGGAGTAGCTGGGACAGGGGAGTAGCTGGGATAGGAGGAGTAGCTGGCACAGGGGGAGAAGCTGGGATCTGTTTCTGTGTTTTTCCTCTCTTGTCAAGCCCCCTTGTCACAATGTCATCTGTTTTGATTATTTTATTTATTTATTTATTTATTATTTATTTTATTATTTATTTACCCTCTCTGTCATAGGATAGGAGGCTAGAAGCAAGCTCTCCTGACCTCTTTCTTTATGCTTGGTAATCGAGCATCCTGAATACTAATCTTAACTGAGATATTTGCTCTCAGTGGATCCTGAGACAGAGACAGAAAGGAGCCCCCACTGTGACTTAAGACAAGATGTTTTCTAGGAAGAAAAGACAAACTAAAATAAATCAAAACCCAAACACACCAAAACCCAAAACCATATAACCCCTTCAAAACCATGCGTTTTAATAATCCCATTTCAGATCCAACAAAGTCATTCTCTTCCCACTTTTCACAGTCTTTTCCTTTTCTCTACATGAAGTTCTAAGAAAAAAAAAGAGAAAGAAATTTTATTTGAAAATTATGGGGCGAGGGCCTGGGGAGATGACTCAGCTGCTAAGAATACTGACTGCTCCTACAGAGGACCTGGGTTCAAGTCCCAGTGCCCACGTGACTGCTCACACCTGTCTGTAACTTTAGTACTAAGGGATTCAAATCTCTCTTCTGGCCTCTCTGGACACTGGACATATGTTGACAACATTCACACACGTAGACAGTCATATCCATAAAAATAAATCTTAAAAAAGAAAAATATGGGGTAAAGGCCATTTGAGGGGTAGTATGGAATCCCTAATACATATACATATATATGCTTCTATTGTATTAGAATATATATTCTATATATGTGTGTGTGGAGGGTGTGTGTGTGCGAGCGTGTGTGGTGTGTTGTGTGAGTGTGTGTGTGAGTGTATGTGTGTGTATGTATGAAGATGAACCCCCAAAGAAACCAGGCTGTTACTAAGACTACGGGTTGCTCTCCACTCACCAACAGCAAGTTCTCATTGTTGAAGGCACCTGTGCAACTTATTGAATGAGGAGATGTCAAGCTGGTGCCCACATAAAACCTTCATCCCTATGTGCTGTCATCTCGATAAAAAAGCTGCTGTGGTTCTGGGACAGGCACCAAAACTACAGAGAAAACTTGTCTCAAAAAAACAGAACAAAACAAAAAAGAAGAAGCTGATTTGGGTCCTTGGGTAGGGCAGAATAAAGCCAGGAGGGAAATCCCAACAGACATATAGAGAGAAAGTAGGGGAGTCCAGGGAGTCCAGGAGATGCCATGTAGCTGCTGAAGGAGAAAGACACCAGCTGCCAGTCAGAACCTTACCAGTAGGCCACAACCTCATGGCGATACCCAAATGAATAGAAACGGATTAATTTAAGATGTAAGAGTCAGTTAATAAGAAGCCTGAGCTAATAGGCTGAGCTGTGTTTTAGTTAATATAGTCTCTGTGTGATTTCGGGTCTGGGTGACTGAGAAACAAACGAGTGGCCTCCATCTACATAGGGACGGTGCCCTTTACTGTGGGTTAGGGTCTCCTGCATCAAATCATCAAGGTTGCCCCCTGCAGACATGTCCACAAAACCTTCTGTTCTAAGACATTCTTCCCACGAGGCTTTTCTCAGATGACTTTAGTCTGTGTCCAGCTGACAATTAAAGCTACCCAGGACAGCTACGTAAGTTATTAAACATATTTTGAAATCTGGTCAACTAAAGGCAGTCCTCCAACTTTGAAAAAAATAAACAGCAACAGCAACCCTCCAAAAATCCAGTGTGTTTGCTCCACAGCAGCCTGGGCATAAGGACTTCTGCCTGCACAGTCTGCAGTTCCTGGGAAAGTAGCTGGGATAGGGGGAGTAGCTGGGACAGGAGGGAATCTGGGACAGAGAAGAAGCTAAAACAGGGGAGTAGCTGAGACGGGGGAGTAGCTAGGACGGGGGAGAAGCTGGGACAGTCGGAGTAGCTGGGACAGGGATGTAGCTGGGGCGGGGGAGTAGCTGGAACAGGGGGAAAAGCTGGGACAGGAGGGATGGGACAGGAGAGAAGCTGGGACAGGGGGAGAAGCTGGGATGGGGAGAAACTGGGACAGGGGGAGAAGCTAGGGCAGGGATGTGTTTCTCAAAACCTTAGGTGAAATGAGCTGTGGCCTTTTTTCGGAGTCGCATGCTTTAAGCGCAGTGTCTCCTCCCACCAGTGCCTCCTCTCTCAACTTCAGACATGGGATGGATGACCTCTCACTTCTAAGGACAGTGTGCCCACCAGGACCCCCTGACGGCTTGCTGGGAATGTCCTGTGAATGTGAATTTCAGACCATCCACCGCCAAGTGACTCTGTATCAACAGCAATTCCACCTTGGACTTGTCTCACTGGGTTTTTATTTCTGAGTTTATTTTATTTAAAGATCCGTGCGTAATTAGATGTAAAGTAATGGCAGCTCTGGTTTCCAAGTCCAGCATTAAGCCGATATTCTCTTCTTGGGCTCACTCTTCTACTGATTTCTCCTTTTTTTTTTTTTCCCTGAACATTAGAAGATAATGACCCAAAACAAATAGATGGAAGACAGAGGTCTAACAAGCCTCCCAAGCCAGCCTCAGAAGCTAATGAATGTGAACCCACCAGTCAGGGGCCAAACTGTGCAAAGATTCCTGGTCCTACTCTATCTTCAGACATTCACAGTTACGTGGGGGCATGTTGGTCTGTGAAATAAGCCGTCTTTCTTGCTGTGTATGCAATCTTGAGTCAACGACTGTCACATTTCCCTTTTTTAAAGCCTGGGCTTCTCTTCCTATTTATCATGGGGTTGCGTTCTCAAAGCCACACACACACACACTCCCCCTGTCCCAGATACTCCCCCTGTCCCAGCTTCTCCCTCTGTTCCAGCTACTCCCCTGGTCCCAGATACTCCTCTGTCCCAGATTCTTTCCCTCTTCCAGCTTCTCCCCATGTCCCAGCTTCTCCCCCTGTTCATGCTTAAAAAACCATACCTTTTAATAATCCCATTTCAGATCCAACAAAGCCATTGTCTTCCCACTTTTCACAGTCTTTTCCTTTTCTCTACATGAAGTTCTAAGAAAAAAAGAGAAAGAAATTTTATTTGAAAATTATGGGGCGAGGGCCTGGGGAGATGACTCAGCTGCTAAGAACACATTTAATAAACAGCAGGATTGCAAGCCTGGCACAGTGGTGTGTGCCTTTCATCCCAGCAGTTCAGAGATGGAGGCAGGGGGATTTCTGTGAGTTTGAGGCCAGGCTGGTGTCCACGGAGAGTTACAGGACAGTCAGAGCTACATAGGGAGACACTGTCTCAAATTCCCTTGCCCCCCAAATACAATAATGACAGGATTTCACTAACAATGATTCCAGCTTGCAGCGGGGGAACGTCCTACACTTGTCAAATTGCTCTATAAAATAAGAGAAAAAGTCTCTGATGTTCCCACGTCCATACCCGTAGCTGTCATTTCAGACCCTTCCCTGAGGGACGCTGGGAAATCCCCTTAACCTTGAGGTTGAGATCTTCCTGCAAAAGGAACTTCTAGGTTAAGTGAACAGAGACATCTCCCCTACTCCAGCTTCTCCCCCTGTCCCAACTTCTCCCCCTCTCAAATCAGGTGTTTTATTTTTTATGATTTTCCTAATGGCTAAGGATGTTGGACACTTTTTAAAACTGCCATGGACTGACTCTCTTGGAGATCGAAGACCGAGGGAGAACAGGGGTGAAGGCTTAGGAGAACCCAGGATTTGGCAAATGACAGACAGACACAACTCTAATGAGATTTGAATCTGCTATGATTTTACTAAAATTCTAGCATCACTTTTAAGCGAGTACAGAAGGAAGTTGGCAGACATAAAAGCTTACATAGAAAAATTATTACAGACAGTTGATTATTCTCAGCAAGTCTTGCGGTCAGGGCCAGGTGGGCAGAGCTGTTCTTTGAAATTCGTCTCACACCACTAACTAACTGCGCTTTCTCATGGCCCTAAATCATATCTGCCCTCAAGGTAACCAAGGTAACCCAAACACCATTCTTCAGGATTCTACCCCCAGGGTTTGCTCCAATATCGAATGGCTGGCTTCATGTTATCAAGAATAGCCTGCCTTTCTTTCCTATCTAAAATGCACCAGGGGTTTCTCATTCTGGCTAGCCTCTCAGTAAATGGTAACTCATGCCATTCCATACATTTTCCTTCATAATTCACCCATCTTGTACCATATCTCCTATCATGAGCCCTTTCTGTTTTAGGGTATCCATAAATTCCCCCAGAGAGGGAGCCAGAGTCTTAATCATAACATTAATGGCCTGAATCAAGGGAGGGGACTGACGCATCAGTTCCTCCGTATTCTAGGAGCCGTTGGGAATGTTTCCTGGTTCCTTGAACAGATTAAGTTTTTGTCAAGAGAAAAGTAGAACAGAAGAAAAGATAGCAGAGCCAATGCAAGAAACCATCGCCAGGAACAAAGTGAACGAGGTCGTTGAGGCTAATCAGGCACCACAACTCTAGCAGACTGCCAGGGAGCCCCTCATTTTTATTTTATTTTTTATTTATTTTTGAGCCCCTCATTTTGAGACGGCCACCACCTGAGAGGCATTTTGTCACAGAGGCGAGACAGCCGTGGATGTGGCTAAAACAATCACTGACCATTTGTATTTCTTTTTTATTTTCTTTATTGTATGCAACATTGAGGTTGAGATTTTCCTGCAAAAGGAACTTCTGGGTTAAGTGAACAGAGACATCATTCAGAGGTCCTGAAAAATTCTCCTGTGCATGTCTCTGTATAATCTGTCCAAGACACCAGGCCCTGACTTGGTAGAATGCAGGTCCTCGGCCCTTCCCAAAGTGCCTGATCACGGTGGTCACTCTGACTCTCCGTAAGGCCGTTCTTAGTGCATTCACCACGTCTACTTTTGTTGGGTGACCCCTGTCATGTCACTTGCTTGAGAAGATCAGTGGCACATCTAGACATTTATTTTCTATGTGGTGTCTTGAGGTCTCCACTCACGGCCTCACTATATAACCAAGGACACGGGGAGAAGGTGGGAGAGGAGGAGTAGCTGTGACAAGGGGAGAAGCTGAGACAGTGGAGGCAGGAGAAACTCAAAATGCCCTGTGGGGGACTGTTTCCTCCCCAGGCCCTGCTGATCTGTTCTTTACGTACATCCCGGGAGGCCCTGAGTTGGGTTCCCTTTGTGATTTCTCCCCTTTTTGGAGAAGAAAGTTGAGGCAGGACTCTACCAAATGCTGACATTTTTAATACAAGGAATTTTTTTTTAACCATTGGATATGTCTTCTAGAACCTGAGAAATTCCTCCTTTTTCAGGAAACTCATGACCCATATTTTCTTCCCACCCCAGTGAACAAAGTAGAGAGTAAAGCCTTATGTTTTACAGCACAAAAATCAGGTCCTGATTGGGCAATTATTTCTGAGTGACTTGGCTTGTGTGCAAGTTCCTGATCACATGGGCCGTGTATGGTTTCTTTATCTAGTCATCTTTATGTGGTGAGTATGTCATAGTTCTGTGGCAGTGGGGGAGGTACTTTACTGAGGGTACAGGGGGAGAAGCTGAAGGGACAGGGGGAGAAGCTGGGACAGGGGAGAAGCTGAAGGACAGGGGGAGTAGCTGGAACAGGGGGTAAAGTATATGTCAACTATCAATGAAAAACAAATTAGTGCATGAAGGGATTCATGGAAATTTATCTTGAATTCCTGAAACATGTGAGAGCTGTAGTTGCAATCTAGGAAGCTTCTTACCGTCTCCTTCAAGTCTGGGTTGGCCTTCAGATGCGCTGTGCTGATGTCACTTCCAGAAGCACGAGGCTAAATGTCTTCTGCAGGTCACCGAAAATGTCACACACCACGTTTTGTGCCTGCATCCTGTTTCTCGCATTTTTTTTAGAACTCTTAAAAATGTTGAATGGAATTATATCATGATGGTCTTGTGGCTAATAAGAGAAGCTTAGAGTGGTCCTTCAGCTTCTCCCCTGTCCCAACTTCTCCCCCTGTCCCAGCTTCTCCCCGTCCCAGCTTCTCCCCCGTCCCAGCTTCTCCCCCTGTCCCAGCTTCTCCACTGTCCCAGATTCTCCCCTGTCCCAGCTTCTCCCCATCCCAGCTTCTCCCCATGTCCCAACTTCTCCCCCGTCCCAGCTTCTCCCCCTGTCCCAGCTTCTCCCCACGTCTCAGTTTGGGGAGTGGTTCAAATGCCATTCGATTTCTTATGAAGAGCCTGAGTTTTGCATTGGTCAGGTGACATCTTCCATGTCTGCAGGGCTCAAGGCAACCCAGTGAGCATCCTGGCCACAGGGCAAAGGCAATGCACAAAGAAGAGAAGGCGTGTCGTCATTACCCCAGGAAACCCCATCACCAATCTTTCCTACATTCTAGGGCCTCAGTGGCACCTGAACAACAGGGAAGCAATTTTGAGAGAGAGAGAGAGAGAGAGAGAGAGAGAGAGAGAGAGAGAGAGAGAGAGAGAGAGAAGCAAGCATGACCTCTGGTTCCTCATGTGACCCAACTGCCTGTGACTTTCACAACCTCAGATCCTAGGATTTTGAATAAGTAGACTTTGTTTTGTTTTGCTTTTTTTTCTTTTTCAAAAAAAGATTTATTTATTTCTTATGTATATTGGTATTTTGCCTGTGTGTGTTTCTGTGTGTCGAGGCCAGATCCACTGGAACTGGAGTTACGGACAGCTGTGAACAGCCATGTGGGTGCTGGGAATCAAACCCAGGTCCTTTGGAAGAGTGGCTAGGGCACTTAACCACTGAGCCATTTTATAAGTAGGCTTTATAAGGAAGCCCTGCTTGGATGTGTCCACTTGCATTCTAGCTTCTATTGTTACACTGCACAAGTAAACCTGGGGTCCTCTGCCCTTTATAGGATTCCCACACCCGTCTGTCCCCTGTCACCATGTGCCCCAACCCCAGTAACTGTTTCCTGTGATGCCCACATCTCCTGTCACTTCTGACTTCAGCCTGTTGGCAGCATCCTGAGGTTCAGAGGAACACAGCACAGGGCAGGCTGACTGTCAGGGCTGAGTCCTTCTCCTCACTCACCCAGAAGCTGGAACACGGGGATAAATTGGGATGGGGGATAAGCTGGGACAGGGGGAGAAGCTGGGAAAGGGGAGAAGCTGGGATAAAGGGGATTAGCTTGGACGGGGGAGAAGCTGAGACACGGGGAGAAGCTGGGGCAGAGGGAGTAGCTGGGACAGAGGAGTATCTGGGACAGGGTAGAACCTGGGACAGGGGAGAAGTTGAGACAGGGAGTAGCTGGGACAGGGAGAAGCTGGGATAGGGAGAAGCTGGAACATGGGGAGAATCTGGGACAAGGGGAGTAGCTGTGACAGGGGAAGTAGCTGGGATAGGGGAGAAGCTGGGACAGGGAAAGAAGCTGGGACAGGGGGGATCTGGGACAGAGGGAGTAGCTGGGACAGGAGAAAGCTGGGACAGGGGAGAAGCTGGGAAAGGGGGAGAATCTGGGACCGTGGAGAAGCTGAAACGGGAGAACTAATCTGTTCTTATGTTGATCTATCTGAAGCTGAGTTTTGTGTAGGGTGGGACATAGCAATCTAGTTTTATTCGCTACATGCAGGTATTAAGTGCATAGCATCATCTGTAGGAAGGTGCTGACATTTCTCCTATGTGTACTGTCGGCATCTGTTTTAATACCAGTACCACGTTGCTCATATTACTATAGCTCTGGACTATTAACTTGAAATCTGGAAGGGTGATACTTCCCACAGGGCTTTTATTGTTTAATTTTGTTTTGGCTATTCTGGGTCTTTGGGAATCCATATAAAGACTGGTTTGGTTTTTTCAATTTTTATGAAGACAGGAATTTTGATGGGGGACAATGAATCTATAGATGGTTTCTTTGGTAAAATGGCTATTTTATCAATAATAATCCCACCAATTCATGAACATAAGAAGCCTTTCCATGTCCTGCTAGCTTCTTCAGTTTCTCTTTTCAGTGTATTAAATGTTCATTGTATGATATTTACACTTTCTTGGTTAGATTTGTTCCAAGATATTTTTAGACTATTGTGAATGGATTTATTTTCCTGATTTCTTTCTTGACATGTTTTCTATTTGTATATTTGGAGATTTTGGCCTCTGAGATTCTTCTGGACACTCAGCTATCACAGCCTATTGACAATGCTTTTGTTTACCTTCCAGAATTTGGTGGCAGACACTATTGCTGATAGAACCACATACTTTAGTCACAGAATACAAAGAACTCAAGCTGGTACTTTTCTAGAAACCCCACTCCTTCTGGATAATTTCAGATGCGATAAAAGGTACTCTGTGCACTATTAGAGAAGTATGATCACCAATCCTACCCCAACTATGAACACCGTGAGTTATGATAACAATTGGCCAGGCAAGACATGCTCACTGGTACCATGGTAGCAAGAAAATCATGGGAATAACCAAGCACTTTCTGAATGAAACTAAGGCCCACTCCATAAGCTGAAATTCATACCTGCCACTAATTTCAGGTCCAAGATCCTGTGATTAGACAGGTCATAGTCCTAAGAGAGAAATTGCTACTATTGTTCTACTAAATGGACACAGTGTTAAACTTGCTTCTAATGATTTGTTATTATACCCACAGAATAGAGATCTCTCAACCTTCATCTGAGAATCTTCCTTTTGCACTAGATATCAATAAACTCAAAGACCCACAACTGGTCCAATACAGTGAATAATATACTTTAGAATGCCCAGCTGCAAAGAGGACATCTATATCATATACCTTCCTTCCAAGGCTCCTGGCTTATTGTGGACGGTGGGACAGAGAGATTGTAAGAGTCAGATGTGATGGATGACTACAAGAAACAGCAGGGTAGTTTCTGCATATGAATTCAAAAAGTTAAGACAGCATGCATGAGACTTGTGCAAGTTCAAGCCAGACAAAATACCAGCATGAAGAGGGGAGGTGTGCATGAACTCCCATCCCTAGCTGAGATGTTATTGGTTATTGATAACCATGGGGAGCACAAAGGGAGGTTTTCTTTAAGGCTGTGATGTCCAGTGAGTTCGCCATACTCCAGGGTGTATGAGTAACATAAACTGAACTTGGCAGAATTTTAAAAAATAAGACACAAGATTGAGTAGGAAGGGAAGGGCATTGGGTCTAAAGGGAGAGGGAGGAGGGAGTCAATGTGATTTTTAATATTGTAATAAATTCTTAAAGAATTAATAAGAAAGAAGAAAAAACAAGACTCTTTCATGGAGTTCTCAAAATAGAACAGCTTAGTGTGATTGGCTGGTTGTTAGTATATGCTTTTAATCTAATTTGTAGTGTAAATCATGCACAAAAATATTGGAACAAAATGTTTTGAAAAATTGGAACTGGAGAAATCACTGAGTAGTCAGGATCTGAGTTTGAATCCCCAATACCCACATACAAAGTTACATGTGGCCACAACCACATGCTTGTCTATAATCCCAACACAGGGAGTAGTGGTAGAGAGAAGAGGATTCTTGCAGTTTGCTGGTTGGTAGCAGAGCTCCAGATTTTTCTGGCCTCCCTATATGTGCACAGACATACATACCAGCACACATGTGCAAGTAGCTGCTCCTCAAACACATATAAAAATTGAAAAAAAAGTTTGAAGCCTGGCCAGGAAATAAAAAGAAAGATCATATGTAGTTGTAATCAATAAAATGCCAATAAAGTGGGAGTAAGTGCTTTGTATCAGAAAAATAGGAACAATGCCTCAGCCTTAATGGTGTTTGTGACATCTTCAAGGCTTCCACTCTCATGGGCTCAGAGACATAGAAATCTCAATCTGTTCCAAAGATTTTCCAGAACAGAGTCTTTTCAGGAGAGAGATCCTAGGAACTTTTATGTTCCCATGGCCACTTAGGATTCATTTCTCTGCATCCAGCCAGTCTTCATTTGGTACTTTCTGGCAAGAGACCCAAATGTCATTCATAGGATACTAGTTTTATAGTCACACAGAAAGGGGTCATGGAGGGAAACCAGGCAGAGCTGTCCAGCAGATTTGAACACCCAATGCAGTGATAAGTAGTGGAGCTAAGGGAGCTGTAAAAAGGGTCCAAGGAAGGAAGAGATTCCAGCAGCCTGCCACACTGATGTGGGATTTCCCTCTGTATGCTGTGATTACCATTAATGAATAAAGAAACTTCTTTGGACCTATAGCAGGGTGGGGCAGAGCAGAGCTAGACAGGAAGTACTGGACTGAATGCTGGAAGAAAGAAGGGCGGAGTCAGAGAGAAGCCATGGAGCCGCTGGAGACAGACCCTGGGAACTTTACCTGGTAAGCCACAGCCACATATATGTGACAATATACAGATTAATAGAAATTGGTTAAATTAATATGAGTGAGCCAATAAGAAGCTAGAGCTAATTGGCCAAGCCGTGGTTTAATTAATAAAGTTTCTGTTTGATTATTTAGGGTCTAAGCTAGCTGGGCAGCTGGAAACCAACAAGCAACCTCCTTACTACAGATTGGCACGCCAATGTGGGTAACATAAAAACCTAAGAAAGCTTAAAAAGTAATCCTAGACACACATAAAAAAACAGAGTTAAGTATGGTTTGGTAGCGGCATTTTCTTGGGTGGGCTCTATTTGCTAGAAGCAAGCA
The DNA here is from genome assembly GCF_014885135.2 of Alexandromys fortis. Classification (NCBI taxonomy): domain Eukaryota; kingdom Metazoa; phylum Chordata; class Mammalia; order Rodentia; family Cricetidae; genus Alexandromys; species Alexandromys fortis. The sequence goes on along the minus strand of NW_026068099.1, from coordinate 206,539 downwards.
GAGGCATGGCTCCTTTAAGAGAGGTCTTACTGATTCAGCAGTAGCAGCCATGCAGTTTCAAATGGCAGCTTCCCAGCCATGGGCCATGCTGCTAGCACAAATTCTGATTCTTTAAGGAAACCAAGCATTTGGATGGGGTTTGTGAGCAGCATGCAGTTTGCTTGGTGGCTATGCGGACTGGCTGTGTGCTTGGAAGTGGGGTGGTGTATGGCTCAAATGTGCAAGCTGATCCACCATGCTGGGTTGGGTGGTGCAAGCAGGAAATATTGTATATACCCTAGTAATGGCACAGTTTAAGTTTTTAAGAAGCACTTAGCATTTTAGGAAGTGCTCCTGGACAGTAAAGAATTACAGATAAACACTAGGACAGATTCAGACATAAAAGACCTCTAAATGGGTCACAGTGTTGAATAAATGTACATAGGCTTGGGAGAGAGAAGAAAGAGTATAGAGAATTATAAAAAGAAGTAAATGGTTAAAAAGGGTAAAGTCTTTAAAGAGACAGAGTACAGACAGTCATAGATTAAAAGAAGTAAAGAAAAATAAGCCACATAAAATGGAAAATTCACAGAGAGTCTGGATTATGTATATTATTGTGGTTTCTTTGAAATTTTTGACTGTGAAAGAGCTTAGTACAGAGAGACATTTCATTGTATGGGCTGCTAAGCTAAACCAGCATGTATATTATAAAGGTATCTTGATTTCAGAATTTGGGTCTAAGGATATGTTGCTTTGGAAAATAGGTTCTTCTCTTGTTTCCACAGAGAATGAGAACCTGTGGAATCATTCCAAACTAATATGACTTGATTGACCAAGACCCCCTAAAAGGTCCCCTTGAACACCCTTCAAAAATTATTTTGTCCAACAAACAGTAGGAAGAAGTTTGGACAGAACTATGCCCATACTCCCAAATATTGTCTATAAATGTTTGTTTAAATTTAAAGGGGGATATGTTATAGAGATTTGCATTAGCATGAATCTTGATTTGTTGATACAAATTTAAGGTCAACTTGTTATATGTATATTTCTGCTCTTGATTAAGATATTGTGATTATGCAGTTCATTTCAAAATGTAATGAATAATTAAGAAATACAGGTTAATAGTCATCTTTAATAGTCAAGCTTGTAGTCATGTTAGTTAGATTTTCTAGGTGTACAGAGATATATTTCAAATGGATAGGCATTCTTCAAACCTTTAAAAGACTACAGAATATGGCATTTAAAATGTTTTAAGAACTTAGCACTTTTCATGACAATGAGACACATCTGTTCCTGGCAGCACCAATAACTGATGGAGGAAGGTCATTGGTTAATTAAATAAAGAAACTGCTTGCCCTGATAGGTTAAAACATAGGTGGGAGGAGTAAACAGAACAGAATGCTGGGTGGAAGAGGAAGTGAGGTAAGACTCCTCAGACAGACTCCATAGCTCCTCTCAGAGACATACGCAATGAAGCTCCGACCCAGGATGGACGTAGGCTAGAATCTTCCCCCTAAGCGCACCTTGGGGTGCTTACACACATTATTAGAAACGGGCTAGACCAGGTGCGAGAATTAGCCTAGAAGAGGCTAGATAGAAATGGGCCAAGCAGTGTTTAAAAGAATACAGTTTGTGTGTTGTTATTTCGGGCATAAGCTAGCCAGGCGGCCGGGGTGCTGGGGATGCAGCTCCGCTGCTCCTATTACAACAAATAACTTCAAGAGAAAGATGGTCATTGAAGAGGCTCCTTATGGAGTTGGTTAGCCATTTGGGCAAGAAACTGCTCTTCCCTGGACTGCTTGATGAACTGGACATGCAGGACCCATAGAGAAATGACTGCTGAACTTGCTTAAAAATAAGACAATCCTTCAGGGTTCCTGCTTCATGAAAGAGTCTGATAGACATTCTGCAGGATACAGAAGAAAGTGACTAAAATTTCTTTCTTCATGGAAAATTCTGCTGGATACTATGGGCCTGTAGGCTGAAGATGGATGCTCAAATGTTAAAGAAGAACTTTGGGTGACTGTCCAGGCAGCAAGATGTCTCTGTCAATTCTACAGTTTTGAAAGTTGCTTACAATTCACTTCCTGTTTACTTAGGTAATATTTTATATCCTTCTGGAGTCTTTGATGGAGTTGAAGACTAGATAGATTATTATAGTTTTCCTTAGTTATGATAAACTATAAAGTAGATATAAATATTGTAACTGTAATTCTTGCTTGATAACTGTTTTGTTATATGTAATTTTACTATGCTAAAGCTAAATCTTCCTTTTTATTTAAACAGAAAAGGGGAAGTAATGTGGGATTTCTCTCTGTATGTTGTGATTACCATTAATGAACAAAGAAACTGCTTTGGATCTATAACAGGGCAAGGTGGAGTGAACTGAATGCTGGGAGAAAGAAGAGAGGAGTCAGAGAGAAGCCATGGAGCTGCCAGAGACAGACATTGGGAACTTTACCCAGTAAGCCACAACCACATGGTGATATACAGATTAATAGAAATGGGTTAAATTAATATAAGTTAGCCAGTAAGAAGCTAGAGCTAATGGGCCAAGCAGCAATTTAATTAATACAGTTTCTGTGTGATTATTTCAGGTCTAAGCTAGACGAGCAGCTGGGAACCAACAAGTGACCTTCTTATTACACCATACTACAAGGGAAAAGATCCAGCAAGTGTGAAAAAGTTTGAGAGAGTAGATATGTGGGAGACAATTTCTGAAACCATAAAAATGGGAACGGCCATGATCTTTGGTGTCCCACATCCCACCAGAGTGTGCACTTGTGCCCCTAATAAAAAAGATCTTTGGTGTTTGATTGATATTTCCCTTTTTCTTGTTTGGGAGAAGATTTTTTTTTAATTCTCCATGACTCCTTTTCAGAATAAGGAATGTTTACTTGAAGCCTGGCCTCCACTGTATGTGGTTTGTTTTTTATTTTGTTTTAGTTTCTGGATTTTGTTGTTGTTGTTGTTATTGTTGTTACTGTTGTCTCACAACTGACTGTTACGAGACTTGGCCTTCCAACATGTGCTAGAATAGTTAACTTTGAGACTGTCTTTAGACAGGGAACTAATCTATTATCATTTTTTTTCCAGACAAGGTTTCTCTGCCCTGTCTTGGAACTTACTCTGTGATACAAGATAAACTTGAACTCAGAGGCCTGCCTTTGCCTCTGCCTCTCAAGATTAAGGCCCCACATTAATCCATTTTTTAATTGTGAAGCAGACATGAACTTGGAACCATAGTCAGAATATACAACTTGAATCTTGAATGCCTGTAAAAAGCCTGCTATTGAGAAGCAGGGGAACCTTTTGCAGTAGGCCTTAGAAGGAAGTCCTTAAGTCATTGAGGGTTTTTTCTCAAAGAGAACTGTGATATCCCAGACTCCACCTCTGTTCCTGGTTCAAAATATATGATGTGGGAGAATGGTCTGTATTCTGTCAATTATATTTTAAATAAACGCTGATTGGCCAGTAGCCAGGCAGGACAACCAAACAGGAAGTAGAGGAGGGTCAATGAGAACAGAAGAATTCTGGGAAGGAGGAAGCCCATTTCTCTGCAGTTGTAATACCTGCTACAGAAGAATCAAGATGTGACTGCCTCACTGAAAAAGGTATTGAGCCATGTGGCTAACACAGAGAAGAATAATAGGCTAATGTAAGATATAAGAGTTAATAAGAAGCCTCCTTAGCTAATGGGCCAATCAGTTTATAACTAATGCAGACCTCTGTGTGATTTCTTTGGGATTTAATTACTGTGGAAACTGGGCAGGACAGAAACTCAGACACCAAATATAATTCCTGGTTTATTCATGTATATGCTCCTGCTTTGACATGACACCTTCTGCTACCCTCACCAAACTGAGCCAATGAAGGATAACTTATGAACCTCTAAGACTGTAAGTTAAATAACCTCTTCTCTTAATAAATTACTTGACCTGGGTGTTTCATTATGCCATTGCAAAACTGACCAATGCAGAACATCTAGTGTACCTGAAATCTTTTGTGTGTATCTGTCAAAACAATACCCATGTTAATGAGCTTTCTATTACTGTAACAAATACCTAGGATGTAGCAGCTCATGAGAAAAGGCTTATTTGGAACTAGCTATAGACGTTTCCATCCCTGGTCATGTGACCACGTTGCTTTGGAACCTGTGCAGGACAGGAGAACACCCAGGGAGAGTGTCCCAGAAGCTTCTTGTTCCATGATAGGGAGAGAACAAAGAGAGCAAAGGGCCTGCATGCCAACATCCCCTTCAAAGGAACACCCCCATAAACCTAACTTTCTCCCTCAGGATCATCCTCTTAACAGCTCCACAACTTCTCAGCGGTGCCATAGGCCTAGGACTAAGCCATCAGCAAATACATCTTTGGAAGATTCAGAATCAAAACTATGGCAGCAATTATGTGTTTATCTAGTTATTCTTTATCAATTAAAAACTCAGGAGCCAGATATCAGGGTAAGAACATGAATGATCAGAGAAGCAGCGGCGAAGTGACCAGTGACCTCCCATCTCTTCCATTCCTCCACCCGAAAGGGGCTGAGACAGAGCCTCTCTTAGCCCTGCCCTATGTCTGTCTGTCCTCCAGAACCTCTATGATTAATTTTGGTCAGTTAGTAGCTAGCTCTGTCCTCTGATTCAAAACAAACTTTATTGTCAGTCTTGGAACATCATAATGCAATCCAAAGACTACCCAACACAGCAACAGTGGTTTGTCTGCACTAACTGCGGAACTGTGATTGTATTAAAGAGCACTGTAACTACAGGTGGTTCTTCTCTTGTGTGCACGTACACATGTGTGAATCTCTTTGGTTTCCAAATTCGATGTCACTATCATGTAGCACTTTTACAATTAGAGGATATTTGACAATGAATAAATATAACACCAATGGAGAAATAATAAACACAATTTGTCTGAATTTATTAGTAAGTTCTCGGTTTGGGAAACACTACAGAAGTTGGACTTGCCTAAGAATAAACTTTTGCTCTCATCAGCTCCAGATCTGCTTCACACAAGCAACGATTATCATCTCTGACACAGCATCGTCCCCTCCCCCAGAGCTACAAAGGCCACGTCGCCCACAAACATGAGCATGACAAGGAATGACGGGCACTGGAGGAGGCCACAGCAGTCCGAGGATCCAGGTGAGGAATCTATCAGTTGAAGTGTGTGTGGGGGGGGCAGTGATGACATGACAGGACAATGGGACAATTGTGGGGCTGTCAATGACTACAGAGTGCCATTCTTTCCGAAACAGATGGCAAGTGTTGTCCATAGCTTCCCTGATGGGTGTGGTCAGCAATTAGATGTGTGTGTGTGTGTGTGCTTTTATATTTTGTAAGTAAAGCAACCATTTATTTGGCAAAGTGTTTTAGCCACATGGTGGTGGTGCATACATGTGTTTTTTTGGTGTAGCCCTGGTTGTCATAGAACTCACTCTGTAGACCAGACTATTCTGTTTTCAAGTGTCAAACTGATTGAAGAATGGACTGATACCTCCCCTTCACTTCCTACCCACTTCTCAATGGGTCTTGGATTTGTGTGACTTCTTAACTCCCTGCTTTTTCCCAAAGCATTTCCGGAAGCCATAGGAACAACATTTAAAGACAATGAAGACTACGGTCAACATGATGGCCAGGAGGAAGCCAATCACATCCAAGGAGTGGTACTGGTACCAGGTGAGGTCATGGGCAGCTGGTCGCAGGTGTGGCGCCCCCTTGTGTCTCATCACGTACTCCACCCAGAACACAGCCAGGTCCAGAGGCTCTATGGGACGGTCCTTGTGGAGTCTGGAGAGGCGCATGATGTTCTCCTTGTAACTGAAGACAAAGCGGTTGTTAGTCTTGGAACACCCACGTAATGAAGGGCATCCCCCTAGGCTTGGCTCCAGTCAGGACGAGAAGCATATCCCTGTTATAACCAGAACAGCACACCCCTAACACACACTTAATCGATATTCTTTATCTCTAACAAGGAGGAGGAGGGATAGATGGTGAAATGCAGGCAGAAGGGGAGGAAGGAGAGGAGGAGGTAAGGAGGAAAGAAAGCAAAAACTAAAAAATGTTATTTTACAAATATTTAAACTTTGTTTCCAATTTTTTTTGTCTTTTAGTGATTTCTTTGTAGGAAATTATATTGTATCATCATTATGGAAAAATGAAGTAAGAACAACAACAACAATAAAGGAGTCAGTTGCAGATAAAGGAGTAGTGTGGTTTGAATGTGCTGCCCACAGGCTCGTGTGTAGGAACTCTGGTCCCCAGTGCAAAGGTACAGAGAGGTGGTGGAACCTTGAGGAAGTGAGATGTCATTGAGAGAGAGGATGGCCTTTGCTCCAGAGCTGGACTCTGTCACCGTGAGAGTGGGCTGTGATCAAGCAAGGGTGCTGCTTATGTTTCGTCTCTGGCATGTACACATCCTTGGCCACTCCAGGTGTCTACCATGGAGGATACATGGTAGCAGGAGACCCTTACCAGATGCAGCTGCCCCGCTCTAGACTCCCCACAACTTCTCAGACTCTGAGCTAAATAAACTTTAACCCTTCATAGATGGTGAAATTCTGGGTATTCTGTTATTGCTTGGGGTTTTTGCTATTGTTTGCCTGGTTGATTTTGTCTTAAGACAGAATCTTGCTACACAGCCTCAGCCAGCTTGGAATTGGCTATATAGCCTTGAACTCTTCTTTAACTCATCACAATCCTCCTGTCTCTGTCTCCAAGTGTTTAGATTACAAATGTTTGTCACCATGTTGGTCTTCCTATAGGTTTTAAATACAATAGTTTCAGCAACCTTGAAAGCAATATACTAAGGTTCAAGTAGAGACAAAGTGTGCATGTGTATGCGGTGTATGTGTGTGTGTGCATGTGTGTGTGTATGTGTGTGGACGCATGGGCACACAGGGTTATACAGTCACTCATAAGCCATAAGACAATGTTTTGTTTTGTCACTGTCCACTTCATTTCTTTGAGGCAAAGTCTCTCATTGGATCTGGAGCTAGGCTAGTGGTCAGCAAGCCCAACAATTCTCCTGTCTCCGCTTCCACGATGCTGAGGCCTGGCTTTTCACATAAGTGCTGGGATTTGAACTCATTCCTCAGGCTTGCACAGCAAGTGCCCTTGTCTATGAAGTGCGCTTCCAGCTCCAACCCTATGTGACTTTTAATGGAATATTTTTCTCTTTACAGGATCTTAGAGATGAGATGTCTATTATGGTGACATTATTTTTAATTGAAGACTGTAAATCTAGGGAAACTAAAAAATTTGACAAATTCTAAGATAAAATATAAATTCCTTTTACAAGTAGGAATAATGCCCACTATATCTTGTGTATGAATCTAGATTTTTTATGTATTTGTTGTTGTGCTATTTTGTTGATTGCAAATGCTGTAGACACGAACACAGGTATGTTGTTTGTTTTCTTCTCCTCTTACTTACCTCTTGTCATTGATGACCGCTTTTAGAGCATTTTCCAAATCATCAGCAGTCATTTTGATAATATTCAGGGAGACCCCAGCCCCTCGAGTTTCCATGTTATTGGCATTGTCAAGCTGGTCGCCAAACAAGGGCATCATCACCATCGGCACACCGTTGCATATTCCTTCATAAATACCATGGGAACCAGAGTGTGTGATGAACGCACGAGTCTTTGGGTGACCTGAGGAGCACAACAGAGAGGGACACCAGGTCCTTCAGCCTGACAATGTCTAAATTCTGAAAAGCCCACAAGGACTATCACCTATGCATGGCCATTGTAAAAACTCTGCGAGTGGGTGGGGTGGGTTGCTGTATGTGATGTGTCTCAGTCACCATCAAGCTAAGCAATCATTTAGAATATTAAAGCCTGTCATTTCCTTAGTGTAACCCTGGTTTGATCTACATGGCAGATGCTCCCAACCTACCAAGCAAATCATTTTGGGGTAGCCATTTTACAAGTATTGTGTTCTTCGCAAGGTTCGATGGTCTAGGTCCAGTGTAGCGCCACAGGACCTAGTAGGGACAAAAAACATAGGCTTAAAAAAAGAACACAATTTGATTTTTTAAGATCAGCTAGGGGGCTGGAGAGATGGCTCAGTGGTTAAGAGCATTGCCTGCTCTTCCAAAGGTCCAAGTTCAATTCCCAGCAACCACATGGTGGCTCACAACCTTCTGTAAAGAGGTCTGGCGCCCTCTTCTGGCCTTCAGTCATACACACAGACAGAATATTGTATACATAATAAATAAATAAATATTTTTTTTTTAAAAAAAGATCAGCTAACCTAGCTAGAAAGGCCAGTCCTATGAGTAAGAAGAATCTGGATGGGCTTTGCATGATGGGAAGTTTGGTGAACTGGAAGTCCCCAGGGCTCAAGAGCAGCATTGGCTCTTGATGCTAAAGCTTGGCAACATGAGTGTGAGAAGCCATCAAGCCACCCTCAGTATTCCTTCATGTTTCTGCACATCAAAGGGAAACTTTCTTCACAAGGCAAGTGGATGTAAAAGCTATCCAAGCAGGAACAAACAAAACAAAATAGCTTTTTGGAGAAACATTTTTCATTGATGTGAAAAAACAATATTATGCTTATTTTTTTAAACAACATTCTCTCTAATACTTGGGAGTTTTCTAGAGAAAATGAGAAATCTAAGTGAGCAGACCATGTCATAGGAATACCTGAATAAATTGAAAAAATATATGGTAATAATAATAATAATAATAATAATAATAATAATAATAACTTTGTGGAATGGCAGAGGAGTTCCACAACTCAGATTTCTGCATTTAGACACTGAGTTCTAGAGTTAAAAATTAAAAGCAGACATGAAGGAGTCTTGTAGAACCATCTCACCGTCTGAGGAATTCTGCCCAAAGCCTCGGCAATTTCCATAGCTTTCTTCTCCGGAATCTCCGAGACCATGGATCCCAGAGAGAAAATCACGATGCCATGTTCTCCAGAAGCGTTGACATAGGCTTCAAATTCCTAGGGTGAGAGGAGAAATTTCCAGTTCATCTCTTTGTTCTCACATCCCATGGGAACTGCACATATTAGATTACAAGATAGATACTTCCTTCTTAGGAGAATCAGTAAAGGTATGCATGTAATAGACAAAAGCCATCACGGCAACTCTGTCTCCTTGTCTCCTGTCAATGCAGGAGAATTTCTTGCTTACAGGGTTATCTGTGGGGTTCCCTGGAGATGCAGAATCCAGATAAGGTGCTGACTTCCCATCAGAGCAAGAGAGGCACATACAGGAGTGCACATGCACATGACCGTGCACCCATGAACATGACACATCAACGTGATGGCATGATGTAACAAGTTACACACAGCTGAGGGACTGCATGGAACACGGTGTTTTTATTTCTAAAACCCAAATATTCCTGGGCAAACCATGTCCTGACCCTCCCTATATGTAGACACAGAGAGGCTTCTACTAAACTCTCTCCTGAACGTATCAGGATCCCATACCCTGTGCAGTCTTCCCAGGGGCACAGCCCTCTTCCAGCCCTCCGAAGGCCAGGCTCCTGCAGTTCACTGGATGTCAGAGCATTGTCACATCGGTCTCACTTCCTGGGACAATCTAAAGACATGGCTCTTCTGCCACTGTCCTGGATTTTGACCCAGAGCATCCTGGAGTTGGTTGCTCTGAAGCTGTTCTTTTCTAGGATCACATCACAGTTTTCTTCTTTCTTCCCCAGGCCCTTCTTTCCTGGGGACGGGCATCCCACATCCTAGGGCCCTTTGCTTTTCTTCTACCTCATGATAGAGCGTAGCTCACCTACATTCCAGAATCTTTGCTCCTTCAAGACACGTGCAATCCTGCCGGGAAAGGCACAGTCTAGTTTGCCCTCCCTTACGCCTTTGTTTTCTCCCATTAAGACTATCTCTTAGTGGGTGGGTGCACCCCTCGTGGTCCTGACATCCTTGCTCGTGTTCTCCCTCCATCTGCTCCTCATTGGGACCTTGGGAGCTCAGTCCAGTGCTCCAGTGTGGGTCTCTGTCTCTATCTCTATCCATCACCAGATGAAGGTTCTATGGTGATATGGAAGATATTCGTCAGTATTGCTATAGGATAGGGTCATTTCAGGTTCCCTATCCTCAGCTTCCCAAGGGACTAACTGGGGACATCGCCTTGGGCTCCTCACCAAGGCCAGCTGGACTGTGACTGAAAAAGCATGGGATAACAGGACTCTCTGATCATGGCGAACAATGAGGGCTGATGAGAAGCCAAGGACAATGGCACGAAGTTTTGATCCTACTTCATGTTCCGGCTTGGTGGGAGCCTAGCCAGTTTGGACGTTCACCTTCCTAGACATGGATGGAGGGGGGAGGACCCTGGATTTTCCACAGGGCCGGGAACCCTGACTGCTCTTTGGACTGGAGAGGGAGTAGGAGAGGAGTGGGGGGAGGGGGAGAAGGTTGGGAGGAGGGGGAGGGAAATGGGAGGCTGGGAGGAGGTGGAAACTTTTTTTTTCCTTTTCATAATAATAATTAAAAAAAAAAGACTATCTCTTGCTCAGACAGAGGGCTGACACCTTGCCCTATTAGAAGAGGCAGAAAGCTGCGGGAACTAACTTCCTATATAAGAAGTTCTATTAAGCCAGGACAATAAAGGCAGTATCTCTTGCCAGGAGTTATAAGGGTTAAAGAACAATTGCGTATCAGACTTAAGCTGCTGGTGCCCAAATCCAGTGCTTCAGTCAAGGGCAAGCTTTATAACACACAGCTGTGTTCTCTGAGAAGCGTTCCAAACCCACGGTTATTTTGACAGTTAATGTAAAAACAGACAAGTTCAACAGAACCTCCAGGTATGGGCTGCTTCAGCATTACCAGAGCATAAAATTCACTTCTCATGTCCATGAGATGGAACCCATACCTCACACTGCTTAGGTGTCCAGAAGTCCAGACAGTTAGGGTAAAACCAAGTATTCCTGTTCTTAGTTGGGGAGAGTAACAATGAAATGACTCATAATGGTATTCTGCTGTACTCATGGGTCAGTAGCTTAGTCAGCCCTCATTAGAGAAGATCCCTCATGTAACAAATGTTAGCAAAAACAGAGACCCACAGCACGACACTACATAGAGAGATCTTGGAACACACAGCTCTCAGTGAGATGTCTCCATCCAATCCCTCCAGTCAGAGCTCAGGGAACCTCATGGAAGATAGGCAGAAGAAGTTGGGGAGAAAGAAGGAATGGAGGACCCCCAAAGACAAGGCCTTCTATATCACTCAGCAAAGTTCATATGAAATGACGAGGCTGAAGCAGTCTGCACAGAACCTGCATGGACCTTTACCAGGCTGAAGAGACACCAGAGCTTCCCGTCTAGTCATTTGTATATTTATTTCTTTTAAATTCTTTATCTTATTTATTTATTTATTAATTATTTATTTTGGTTTCTCGGGACAGGGTTTCTCTGTGTAACAGTCCTATATGTCCTGGAACTAGTTCTGTTAGGCCTGACTGGCCTTGAACCCACAGAGATTCACCTGCCTCTGCCTCCTGAATGCTAGAATTTAAGGCATGTGCCACCACCACCTGGCTCGCATGTAGTGCCTCTGCGGGACTCCTGAAAGTGCTAACAAGTGAGTTTCTGATTCTTGTCCCTTCCCTTGGCACTCTTACTTTTCTGTTGGCTTGTATTGTCCCATTTTATATGATGGTTTTCTCTCATTTACATTTTATTTTCTTTGAGAAATGCATCCACTCTGCATCCTCCATATTGTATCAGTGATTCCTGAAATGCAGAAAAGCTGCGTGTGTGCTCCTATAGAGTGCAGCCGACAGAAAGTGATGCTTGATGCATTTTTAAAAACATCTCCAAAAATCAGTAAAATGTACATTGAAGTTTTTTTTTGTCTTTTAAACCATTTTTTTTAAAGTTGTCATACAGAGTATTCAGTGGTATTCTGGCATTTTTCAGACGTGTCTTTTCTGTTTATTCTGCTCTCCCGCTACCCTGCCTTGCCCTCCGGATGCCCTCTTCCTACTCCTGCACATCCCCCTTTCTGTCTTCATGTGGCATGTCTATCATTACTTACTGGTTTTGTTTCTCCTAAGCAAATTTTTCTTTGTCCCTTTTCTTTCTAATTTCATGACTTTGCCACACACATAGAGAAAGGCACACATACATAGTTAAACTTAGATTGTAGCTCTGAATGTATATGTGATATCTTCACAGGTTTGCACACCCATATCAATAGGGCACCAATATAGATTTGTTTCCTAATTAGTGAGCTGGCATAAAACATCTCTAAGCCAGGAAGAAATGCAGTGAGGTAAACTATAAATCACAGCTCAGTAAAGAATTTATCTTTTCTTGGCCTAACCAAAGGCTCTCTTCATGTGTTAAAGGAGAAATAGCATACCTTGGAAAGTGGTTTTCCCTGGTGGCAGTTGATCCCACCAATGTAGACTATGTTGGGCATCACAGGTGCAGGGAAATCCAGCACAAAGTCACTGCGTAACAGCCAAATGGACACTTGACTGAAGAGGTCTTCCATAGTCACTGGGGTCTGGAGAACTTCAGAGACAGTATCTGTAGCAGTTTTGAAAAAATGGTGGCAAAATGCACGCTCCTCCATATAGGTGATGTGGTTCCATACTCTCTCCGTGAAAGTCATGGTGTCTGTGTATTTCGAGAAAATTCTGGGAACGTAAGAGAGGGGTCTGGGGCTCTGAGCACCCTCTTCAAGATAGTGGCAAAATATAACTTTTGCAATAATCACTGACGGGAGCGACAAGTACTTGGCAACAGTCAAGCCGCACACATCGAAAGGATCCAGAAACACAGCATCAAAAGAACTTTGCTTCAAGTACTCCACTAACTTCTTGTCGTTAAACAAACTCCTACAGTTTGAAAATATTAATTCAAAAAAGCCTTTGGCTGAGCCTGTCATTAAAGAAAGCATACTTTCTTCTGGAGTTTTCCATTGCGTATCAGAAAAATACTTGAACTTCTGGTTTAGATCCTCCAGAGTGTGAGAAGTTGAGTACGTCTTCACAGTAAAATTCAGGGATTTTCCCAGTTGCCAACTCACCTCTGGCACGACTACCACCACCTCATGCCCATTGTGGATGAGTTTCTCCACAACCGACCTCATGGTGAGCCAGTGGCTCCCGTCCATGGGCACCACCAGCAGCCTGCCTGCCTGGGCAAAGCCAGAGGCCAGCAGCAGACACACACACACAGGAAGGGAGGCTGGGAAGCCTGCAGGAGCCATGGAAGAAGCTCAGCCTGAGACAATCCAGCCACTGAGAATCTGAGCTCTGCTGACAAAGGAAAAAGTGTGACTGAGTCAAATCTGCTCCCTCAGGAGGGCGTGTACTTGCACCATTAAGAAACAGCAATCCCCGACAATGATTTACTTGGAGAACACTATTCAGTGTTCAAATATTATGAGGCACACTTGCTTGTATTCCATATAAGATTTTTCTAGGGCAGAGTCAGGCAATGTGAATTTAGAAATAGTTACAAAGTAATATCCTGACCCTAAGGAATCCAATAGTTCCTCCCCCCCCCAAAAAAAACCCCAAGTTTCAAACAATCTTGTATTTCTAGAGTAGGTCTCAAAGCAAAAGCAGACTGTGTTCCCATGGGATTGGCTGCCTGCCACTGGGTCAAAGCCTAGAGGGAGGGTCCTTGGCCTGGTCCTGCTCACAGACAGTGTTTAGAAACAACTCTGCTGATTGAGCAATGCTGCTGTTCTGGCGCATGTGCAGTAGAATTCTTGTTCCACCTCCCAACACTGTGTGTTCTCTGAATTGCTGACATAAGGGTGACCAGCTTCTGCACAGACCACTCCAGGGACTAAAAGCAAGCTGTCCACCATTCCTGTTACAATGTTCTTCTGGATGCATCCAATGCTGTAGCGAGCTTATATTCTATAGAGAGCCTGGGGGTCTTCTAGTCAGCTACCCAGGGACCTTCTCCACAGAACATGCATTTGTCTCCCATGTCACTGCTGCATCTGGGGGTTTGCTTCCCCCTTGTGTTTACAGACAATGCTGCTGCCACCCACACCTCATGCGGGTTTTTTTTCTCATAGGAATTGGTTTCCAGTCCTTTCCCTGTACATCGGGGATTAAGACAGCTTGCCCAGAAGGAAACTGTGCTGTTCACTGTTGACATGCATCAGGCAGCTCTACATGGTGCTGTTGTTAAGATCTGCTGGCCTGGTCTGTCACCTGTGTACCCTGTCACTTTAAGAGACAAGCCATCCTTCCCCCAAACATCCCTGTCTGCAGAGAGGAGTGGTTCGCACAGAACGAGGAGGGGCTAATGTTGGGCTTGGTCTTGGGGCAGAAAAATGAGTCAGGACATAATGACAGCATATCCAGTGTGTTTTTTAAAAAATACTTTTTAAAATTGATTTTATTAAGCTATTCAATTTTCTCTGTTCCCCTCACTTCCTCTCTCCTTTCCTTCAACCCTCTCCCATGGTCCCCATGCTCCCAATTTACTCAGGAGATCTTGTCTTTTTCTTCCCATGTAGATTTGATCTATGTATGTCTCTCTTAGAGTCCTCGTTGTTGTCTACGTTCTCTGGGATTGTGATTTGCAGGCTGCTTTTCTTTGTTTTATGTTTAAAAACCACTTATGAGTGAATGCATGTGATAAATGTCTTTCTGTGTCTGGGTTACCTCACTCAAAATGATGTTTTCTATCTCCATCCATTTTCCTGCAACATTCAAGATGTCATTATTTTTTTCTGCTGTATAGTACTCCATTGTGTAAATGTATCACATTTTCCTTATCCATTCTTCAGTAGAGGGGCATTTAGGGTGTTTCCAGGTTCTGGTTATGACAAACAATGCTGCTAGTTGGAATGTAAGCTGGTTTGGATGTCAGTGTGGCGATTTCTCAGAAAATTGGGAAACAACCGTCCTCAAGACCTAGTAATACCACTTTTGGGTATGTCTCCAAAGGACGCTCAATCGTGCCAAAAGGACGTTTCTCAACTATGTTCATACTGGTATATGCCAGTTGAGCATATACCCAAAGGATACCTTATCTTACCACAGGGACATTTCCTCAATACACCAGGTTCATAGTTGTTCTATTTATCAGAGTTTAAGAAAAAAACCTAGATGTCCCTAAACAGAA
This sequence comes from Alexandromys fortis, assembly GCF_014885135.2. Taxonomy (NCBI): domain Eukaryota; kingdom Metazoa; phylum Chordata; class Mammalia; order Rodentia; family Cricetidae; genus Alexandromys; species Alexandromys fortis. Next base: position 191,476 of record NW_026068099.1, on the reverse strand, counting down.
GACTGATTAAGGAAAATGGAGCATTTACATAATGGAGCATTACTCAGCACTTTAAAAATATGTATCATGATGTTTGTAGGCACATGTATAGAATCGGGAAAACTCATCCTGGGTGAGGTAACAGATCAGTTGAGAAATATGATATGTATTGACTTCAATTGAATATTGCCATCATAGCAATGATAACCAAGCTGCAATCTGTAAACCCAGAGAGGTTAGGCATAGAGGAAGGGAGTAGGCAGGACACGTTGAGAGAAGGAAATAATAAACATTTTATGAGTGAGGTGGAGCACATAAGGGGACACAGGGGTTTCATGGGGTAGGAGAGGGCAGAGGTACATGAGTGGCCATGAGAGGAGAGAGCTAGAACTGCAAAACATTTGAGTGGCAGTATGGAAACCTAGTACAGGACACTGGAAACTTCCTGAAATAAATATATGAAGGCAATCCTGAAGAGGTCTCCAAATAGTGAGGGACAGGGAACTGCTAATGTCCATATATTGTCACCAAACTAAGCTTTCTTCTTGGGAATGCATTTCAGTTGTTGGTCATTACAAGGGGTCCCATGGAAATTCCCAAATAACCCAGGCTGTCACCAAAAAATAGGCTGCTCTCCACAAACCAACAACAAGACCTCATTGCTGAAGAAAATATCCACAACTCATTACCTCAATGAACATGAACACTTGAGCTGGTGCCTACATCAAAACTTCAACCTTCTATTCTATTGTCTATGATATGAAAATATACTCTGCAGGCTACCAAAACACCAACCCAACCACAAAATCTTTCACTTATAATTCGTCTTGCCTACAAAATATGATATGGCAATAGAGGCACAAACCTTGTGGGAGTAACCATGACTCATAATGATGTCTTGCTGAACTCATGGATCCAGTGCCTTTGTCAGCCATCATGAGAGATTTAACAGCTGGGAGCGGAAACAGAGACTCACTATGTAGCAAGACACTACATAGAGAGACCTTGGAACACACAGCTCTCAGTGAGATGTTTTCATCCAATCCCTCCAGTCAGAGCTCAGGGAACCTCATGGAAGAGAGGCAGAAGGAGTCGGGGAGAAAGAAGGAATGGAGGACCTCCAAAGAACAAGGCCTGCTAAATGACTCAGCAAAGCTCGTATGAACTGACGAGGCTGAAGCAGTCTGCACAGGGACTGCATGGACCTGCCCCAGGCCCTCTGGACAGACACCACAGCTTCCCATTCAATACTTTCATGGGACTCCTGAATGTGGTAACAAGAGTGGCTCTGATTCTTGTGACTTTTCTTTGTGATCTTATTGTTCTGTTTACTTCTCTTGTTCAATTTTGATGTTTCGGTTTTGTTTTATTATATTTGAAAAAGAATTCACCACCATGCATCCTACATATCATATCACTAATTTTTGAATACAGAAAAACTGCATGGGGAATACTATAGAGTGCAGCTGACAAACTTGAGAGCAGCTTTATAGGATAATGCATTTTTTTATTGAAAAAATTTCCACCTCCTCCCCGCCTCCCATTTCCCTCCCCCTGCCCACACTCCTCTCCCCCTCCCTGCATTCTTCTCCCCGTCCCCCACTCCTTTCCCCTTCCCTCTCTAGTCCAAAGAGCAGTCAGGGTTCCCTGCTCTATGGGAAGTCCAAGGTCCTCCCCCCTCCATCCAGGTCTAGGAAGGTGAGCATCCAAACAGGCTAGGCTCCCACAAAGCCAGTTCATGCAGTAGGATCAAAACCCAGTGCCATTGTCCTTGGCTTCTCATCAGCCCTCATTGTCTGCCATGTTCAGAGTCTGGTTTTATCCCATGCTTTTTCAGTCCCAGTCCAGCTGGCCTTGGTGAGCTCCCAATAGATCAGCCCCACTGTCTCAGGAGTGTACCCTTCGCGGTCCTGACTTCCTTGTTCACGTTCTCCCTCCTTCTGATCCTCATTTGGACCTTGGGAGCTCAGTCCGGTGCTCCAATGTGGGTTTCTGTCTCTATCTCCATCCATCTCCAGATGAAGGTTCTATGGTGATATGCAAGATATTCATCAGTATGGCTATAGGATAGGGCCATTTCAGGTTCCCTCTCCTCAGCTGCCCAAGGAACCAACTGGGGACATCGCCCTGGGCACCTGCAAGCCCCTCTAGAGTCAAGTCTCTTGCCAACCCTAAGATGGCTCCCTTAATTAGGATATATACTTCCCTGCTCTCATATCCACCCTCCTTTATCCCTACCATCCTATTCCCCCAAGCTCCCCCCATCCTCCCCTTCTCACTTTTCTCTCCCCATTCTCCCTTACCCCCATCCCACCCCACCCCCAAGTTCCCAATTTTTGCCAAGCAATCTTGTCTACTTCCAATATCCAGGACGATGCCTATATGTTTTTCTTTGGCTTCACCTTCTTATTTAGCTTCTCTACAATCACAGATTATAGGCTTAATGTCCTTTATTTATGGCTAGAAACCAGTTATGAGTGAGTACATACCAGGTTCATCTTTTTGGGTCTGGATTACCTCACTCAGGATAGTGTTTTCTATTTCCATCCATTTACATGCAAAATTCAAGATGTCACTGTTTTTTTTTTTTTTTTTGTCGCTGAGTAGTACTCTAATAAGTATATATTCCACACTTTCTTCATCCATTCTTCCATTGAAGGGCATCTAGGTTGTTTCCAGGTTCTGGCTATTACAACTAATGCTGCTGTGAACATAGTTGAACAAATGCTTTTGTAATATGATAGGGCATCTCTTGAGTATATTCCCAAGAGTGGTATTGCTGGGTCCTGGGGTAGGTTGATCCCAAATTTCCTGAGAAACCGCCACACTGCTTTCCAGAGTGGTTGAACAAGTTTGCATTCCCACCAGCAATGGATGAGTATACCCCTTACTCCACAACCTCTCCAGCAAAGGCTATCATTGCCATTCTGACAGGTGTAAGATGGTATCTTAAAGTTGTTTTGATTTGCATTTCCCTGAGGGCTAAGGAGGTTGAGCATGACCTTAAGTGTCTTTTGGCCATTTGAACTTCTTCTGTTGAGAAATCTCCGTTCATTTCAGTGCCCCATTTTTTAATTGGGTTAATTAGCATTTTAAAGTCTAGTTTCTTAAGTTATTTATATATTTTGGAGATCAGACCTTTGTCTGTTGCGGGGTTGGTGAAGATCTTCTCCCAGTCAGTGGTTGCCTTTTTGTCTTAGTGACAGTGTCCTTTGCTTTACAGAAGCTTCTCAGTTTCAGGAGGTCCCGTTTAGTCAATGTTGCCCTTAATGTTTGTGCTGCTGGGTTATACGTAGGAAGTGATCTCCTGTGCCCAGATGTTGTAGAGTACTTCTCACTTTCTCTTCTATCAGGTTCAGTGTGTTCAGATTGATATTGAGGTCTTTGATCCATTTGGAGTTGAGTTTTGTGCATGGTGATAGATATAGATCTATTTTCATTCTTCTACAGGTTGACATCCAGTATGCCAGCACCATTTGTTGAAGAAGCTTTCTTTCTTCCATTGTATACTTTTAGCTCCTTTATCGAAAATCAGTTGTTCATAGGATTGAGGGTTAAAATCCGGGTCTTCTATTCGAGTCCAGGTCGACTTCTCTGTTTTTAATGCCAATACCAAGCTGTTTTCAATACTGTAGCTCTGTAATCGAGCTTGAAATCAGGGATGGTAATGCCTCCAGAAGTTCCTTTATTGTATAAGATTGCTTTGGCTATCCTGGTTTTTTTGGTTTTCCATATAAAGTTGATTATTTTCCTCTCAAGATCTGTGAAGAATTTTGATGGGACCTTGATGGGATTGCTTTGAATCTATAAATTGAATTTGGTAGAATTGCCATTTTTACTATGTTGATCCTTCCAATCCAAGAGCAAGGGAGATCCTTCCATTTTCTGGTATCTTCTTCAATTTCTTTCTTCAAAGACCTAAAGTTCTTGTCAAATTGATCTTTCACTTCCTTGGTTAGAGTTACCCCAAGATATTTTATGCTATTTGTGGCTATTGTGAAAGGTGATGCTTCTCTGATTTCCCTCTCTGCTTCCTTATCCTTTGTGTATAGAAGGGCAACTGATTTTTTGGAGTTGATCTTGTATTCTGCCACATCACTAAAGGCTGTATGAGTTCCTTGGTGGAGTTCTTGGGGTCGCTTATGTACACTATCATATCATCTGCAAATAACGAAAGTTTAACTTCTTTCTTTCCAATTCGAATCTCCTTGATCCCCTTATGTTGTCTTATTGCTATTGCTAGAACTTCAAGCACTATATTGAAGAGGTATGGAGAGAGTGGACAGCCTTGTCATGTTCCTGATTTTAGTGGGATGGCTTTGAGTTTCTCTCCATTTAATTTGATGTTAGCTGTCAGCTTGCTGTAAATAGCTTTTATTATATTTAGGTATGATCCTTGTATCCCTAGTCTCTCCAAGACCTTTATCATAAAGGGATGTTGAATTTTGTCAATTGCTTTTTCAGCATCTAATGAAATGATCATATAGTTTTTCTCTTTCAGCTTATTTATATGATGGGTTACATTGATAGATTTTCGTACGTTGAACCAGCCCTGCATCTCTGGAATGAAGCCTACTTGATCATAATGGATAATTTTTCTAATGTGTTCTTGGATTAGGTTTGCCAGTATTTTGTTGAGGATTTTTGCGTTTATGTTCATGAATGAGATTGTCCTGTAATTCTCTTTCTTGGTTGAGTCTTTGTGAGTTTTTGGTATCAGGGTAACTGGAGCTTCATAAAAGGAATTTGGTGATATCTCTTCTGTTTTTATATTGTGAAATACATTAAGGAGTATGTACATTAAGGAGTTAATACATTAGGTCTTCTTGGAAGTTCTGGTAGAATTTCGCATTGAAA